>NC_063055.1:17465016-17778141 GCF_018812025.1 Megalobrama amblycephala
GTGTGCAAGAGAGAAAAGTGTTTGCTGTGTACAGCGACTAACAAATTTACTAAAATATGTCATCTTCAATCATAACAGAGACGCCTCTGATGCAGCTTTGATTCTGAGTATCGGAGCCGTGGACGGGCGATTTTTATTAAAAGTAACAGATTTTAACTTTTTCTTCTTTTTGCTATAGGATGGTCACATTAAATCTGTCTTGGAAACTTTATATCATGCCTTCATCATTTATTTTTGATACTTTTTAAATGCCTTCTATGTATAGTTTCTATTTTGTTACCCCTTAGACGCAGACTTTTAAACGTATCAATTATATCAATTATAAAATTATTAAAATTATAAAATAATATTTACACATGAATTGGTAAATATCACTGTAAGGCAGAATATTTATATAAATTGTGTTTTTCCAGTCAAAATGTATTAAAAAAAAAAAAAAAAAAAAAAATCAAATTACAGTATGCAAAAATTATGAAAGTACTACAAAAATGTAGGGAAAACACCCAAGGAAGTAAAATTAGCTCAAATGAAATATTTATAGGGAATTATAAAGAGTTGTTTAGATTACGACCGAGCAACTGAGTCGCCCAGCGTTCATTTGCTCGAGCCGTAATAAGCTCTTGTATCGTGAAAACACTGATTAGAGCATGGTAACTTTTTAAGATCACAGTTTAAGACATTAAATCATAGAAGCACATAATACAAGACACTTTCTTTTAAAATCTATAAAAGACTTTATTTATTCTAACACAAGCTAATCTACCACGAACACACACATACATACATACATACATTCATTCATACGCGTTGCAGTAAGACAGGAAGTGAGAGAGAAAGAGTTTAGGAGAGAGAGAGAGTGTGATATGATGAATTCCTAGCAAAGTTATGCTTTTCAGAAGATCTGACCTGAACGAACCATGAATCATTAAATGCACCAGTTCAGTTTTAATCTGGAGGTACTTGCTTGCGACGACTTTGAATGTGAATATCCCTCGTTGGCGTGTAGAGAAGAGTTTTCCAAGTCGATGAGTTGTCGCAGGGTATTCAAGGTCCGTGTTGTGTTCGGTAGAACCCAATCATGTTTGAGCTTGCTGAAAAATTAAAGGGAAGTCTCTTTGTCGCTGGAGTTAAAGTTGAAGCGGCAGAAGTCGTTGGTTGAACTTTGTGCGAAACTTAGAACACGAGACTTTCAACGGAAAAGAAAATTAAAGAAAGAAAAGAAAAGTGAGTGGAAGTGGGTGGCTTGAAATGAGCGGCTTGTCTGTTCTTCTTGTTACTCCATTGTTCTTGGTACTCTGGTCATGGCTGACCGGTTCTTTCTTCTGTTGCTCTGTTTTCCTTGACCAGAACTAACCTACTCCTAGTTCACTATCTTGCAATATGATCATTTAAACTTAGTTGTTTGTCACACCTCTGAGGAGTCTTGGCCAATCCGACATTGTCCTGTTTCAAGAGGGCCTTCCTCTGCCCCCAATAAAACATAAGTGTTACATCCCGGTCTGTCTCTGCTTTAGCAGAGTGCCATTTTAACATAATTTCTATTAACTGGAATATGATACATTTTAAACAGATTTCATTCAAGCCATGATTTAAGAAAGATGAAAAGAAATAAATCAAGTCCAAATAAGGCATACTTTCAGTCATTCAGTCAAGAGTTAACATATTTACATGAATTATGAGTGTTCTAAAGCCTAACTGTTTACAGGTAGTACTTGTGGACACATAATGCAAAATGTATGTAGTTAAAAGATGTTTGATAAGTCCATTAAAATTGTTGGAACAATTTCGAAGGAGTTTTATTTGTAGAACAGTCTCTGTTGAGTTTTCTGTGAGGTTAGGTCTTTTAGAGAACAAATGGGGCCTGCATTGTTTCCTCTGTTTCTTTGATCTGGGTGATCAAAGAATCTTATCTTCCTGGTGACCATTTGGTTTGTCACTCCTCCTGCTATCAGGAGCATGGGGTGTCATAAAATTAATCCGCCTGGGTTTACTCCGCAGACGAGCTGGAGTCGGAACTTGATTCTGAATTAGGATTATGTTTAAAAGAATCATCTGAATGATTCAATTGTCTGGTTCGTCCACAGTTCCTACAAAAAATTCTAGCTATCCAAGCCTTAGCAAGGCCATTTCATGCTATTTAATTTCCCTCATCATCATTTCCATAACAGAATGATATTAATCACAATACATCAAATGTGGTGGTGAATGTCTATGTGAAATGTCTATATGTCACGTATAGTTTGGAGATTATGTGTAAATGAGGCACCTGGAATATAACCTATGTTAACTTGGGGTGGGGTGCTCTGGCATAGTGGCTAAAACTGGCAAATAGTTGGCTGGTTTGAGCTGGTTTGAAGAAGGAACCCATATCTGTCATGCATCTTATCGCAATAAATGCTGTATGGAGAGGAGGATGGTTGAAACAAGGGGTTCATTGTAACACCATCAGTTTAAACTAGTTAGAAATGAGCTGCACACGAGTGGGATTAAGGGGAGATCATACATTTTAGTAAATTAATTTAACAAAACGTCATTCTACACATTTTAGGGATAAGTTGTTAACATTAATTTGTGGCAGATAAATGTGGGAAAAGTATATCAACAATTGAGATTGCAGTGTAAAAAAAAAAAACAAAAAAAAAAAAAAAAACTATACAGACCTTAAAACAAAGTTTTACAACAGTCCTGTTACGTTTATCCGTGTAAAGCTAGACATATGAAGTAATAGTCCAAAAAATGTTTTTTTTTTTTTTTTTTTTAATGCAACAGTTTAAACAAATTTTTTTTCAAAAGGTTTGCATACACTGAAAAAAAAGTATGGTGCTTGTCACTGGGGCAGCTCCCTAAGGTAAAAAGGTACTAATACAGTATGTACTTTTACAGTACTAATATTTACCTTTAACAAACTAATATGCACCATTTAGGGGTAAGTAAGGTACAAAGATGTACCATCTCACTTTTGTATCTTAGGTACTGCCCCAGTGACAAGCATGACAGTGTATGTTTTTTGTTGAGTATCATATTTGATACAGGCTTTTATGTCTCATATAGTATGACATAAGCAAATATGAAGCCCATACTTAAGGACACCTCAATTTAATTCAAACTGAGCAAAAATATGCAATTTGGTGCAGATGCTGATATTTATATGGCTAAAAAGTAAGATGGCATTCTGATAGCTTGTAATGTAAATCACATTAGATCTTTACAAAAGTATATCAGACTAATTACATATAAATATCAGTTGTCACTCCATATCTCCCAATAATATGTCTTAGTAGGATGATATTTAAATGCTCAGTTTTATGATAAAGCTTTGTTTTTATAATGCAATGCAATACAATGATGTTTAGGAGATAAAATAAACAAATAAACTTTCCTCAAAAGCCTGATCTATCATATTTGATACTCACATTTTAACATTATTTTAATAATAATCAAGTAAGCCTAAGTTGCTGCAGACCTGAGGGTGTTTCATGAAACAAGATTAGAAAACAAGCCAGGCTTATTTTAGTTAGTCAGACTTATTGTCAGCGAATTCAGTTTCATAAAACAAACTTAATTTAGTTTGTTACTCAGTTACTCTGGCAACATATGCTGGAACTAGTTAGTCAGGCTAAGCTGAGCTTCTCTAACACTGACCAATAGAAACGCAATGATATTACAGCTGACTCTCTCACATACAATTATTTGACTTTATTAACCACTATCAGTCCAAAAATAAATAAATATCAATATAAATAAGATTTTCTTATCAAAGTGATAAAATGTTGTGTTACAAAATTGAGCACCCATTTACTAAATAGAGCTAAATAAGAAAAAAAAAAAAGGTGTGTTTAAGGCAATTTTTGATGTATTAAAAAAGTATGATGAACCAAAACACTTAAAGGTCCCGTTCTTCGTGATCCCATGTTTCAAACTTTAGTTAGTGTGTAATGTTGTTGTTAGAGTATAAATAAAATCTGTAAAATTTTAAAGCTCAAAGTTCAATGCCAAGCAAGATATTTTATTTAACAGAAGTCGCCTACATCGAACGGCCAGTTTGGACTACATCCCTCTACTTCCTTCATTAATGACGTCACTAAAACAGTTTTTTGACTAACCTCCGCCCACAGGAATACACAAGAGTTGCGTTTGTAGAGTGTGTTTGTCGCAAGGTCATCGAAACGCTGTTATTTTCATCCCGCAGTCCAATCACCGGGTCTGATTCCGGCTCAAATTGATAGGGTAAAATTAAAAACATGTTTACAATAACACTGAGCGCATGCATCTCCACGTTATGGTAAGAGGCGTGACCTTTCCGGGCAAGATGCGCTAAACTGCTGTCGAATCACAACACAGGAACCGCTGGCACAATCAGAACTCGTTACGTATTTCTGAAGGAGGGACTTCATAGAACAAGGAAGTCATCAGCCCGTTTTTATGACAGTGGAAACAGCGGTATACAGATAAGTAAATTATGTGAAGAATACTGTGTTTTTTTACACGCGAAACATGAACACATGTTATATTGCACACTATAAACACAATCAAAGCTTCAAAAAAACACGAAAAACGGGACCTTTAAAGAGAAGTAATTTCATAAAAATAAATTGTTATATAGGCCACTGAAACATTCTTAGACTTAATACGGACACAAATGGAACCACTTGAGAGAGAACTGTCAGTAAAACTTATTTCTTAGCACAAAAGAGGACAGTGGTACAAGAGGATAACCAAATCATTGTTTTAAGTGTGAAAATATAGCAAAAGTAACACAGAGATTCAAAATCAATGGACTTGTGACAAGGCCCCTAAAACAATCAGGCCTTCATTTTTAAGCTTTTATCTAGTGATGAGGATTTTTTTTTTGCTCGACAAAGAGCAGGCGAAATACCAAGCAAGTGTCTCAGAGCCAGCGAAAGCTATGAAAAGAGTGACGATGTGAAGAGTAAGATGCAGCCTGCAGAAGTGACATGCATGGCTGTTGTTCACACTAGAAATAGGCCTACTTACTGTAGTCAAAGCACAATAAAGTCAGCTAGCCTTTTCCAGGGCCCATATTTACTAAAATATAGACCTCTGGGAATCTATAAAACCTACAGGTTTTCTTTTCTTACTGGCTAAATGTTTTGTGCCCAAGATTTAATTACATTGTTTTACAATATATGAATACATTTCTCTCTGGTTTTGTTTAGCAGCTGTAGTACATTTTATGGTTATTAGAAGAGCAGAAGTTAAAATCACAAAGTTAAAATTTTAATTTTAAGTTGAATCTAAACTCAGTAATTGGCCTACAGTATATTGATTTACCCCATTGCAATAGTCCATTTACAGTTACTATCATAAAAATACACTTACTTGTAGGTTTAAAATTGTACATAAGGCCCATTTAATGTCCAACATCAAATATTTTAGCAAAATGTATATTTTAGTCAGAATTATTGTGTTTTTATTGTGTCCCGTCTGTTTAGCAGCACTGATTCACTGTGAAGTTTAACAGCAAAATGAAAATATTTGCATGACTTTCCAACATTTAGAGATGGAGAATAAACTTGTGAAAAGTAAGTTATGCATTGAGGAAATGTCTCAAACACATAAAATGGCACAAAATGTATTCTGTTTTCTTATGGTGGATCGTTTTGATCCATGATCGACCTCTAGGGCTGCTTAAGAAAATGTCACTAGCATATGTTTGTGCTTGCTTTGTGGACCGTAGACAAGGTTGGGTCCACATTGCTTAACTACATAAAGAGACCACTTTGATGGAGTAACGCACCCAACCTCTCCCTCACACAATGCACATACATATTACAGCATCCTCTGTCCACTCAAAGGGACCTCACGTCCTCAGGTTTAATCCTCGCTTTTCTTAGTGTCTTTTATGAAACAGCCCTCTGTAAGTGTTCGATTTAAAATACTAACAATTTATAATTTGTTCTTAGTAAAGATTACACAGGAAAAAGCCGTGTACCACAACCTGTAGGTGGATGGTTTTAGAATTAAAGGCATTTTACTTGGTAAAACGTATTTATCAATCAGATGGCAGTGGGCATGTAGAAGATTATGCCAAAAGTTTTTTTTTCAGCAAAGTTTTGATCATGTTGATAATTTAGACGCCTTAGAAATTTGCATATCACTTATGATACTGTAGGCTATTTAGGGTCTATCGAACAGACCTTCTTTACTTGGCTTTACAGCCACCAATGACTAATTACTATAATTCTCCTCGGATGTTTTCTTCTGCACTGCTGTAAAGTACTGTTGAAGATAGGTAGGTTAACCAAGGCAAGTGGTGTGGGTATTCCCTTGTGATGGAGGCCCTGTAGAAGGGCACAGCGCTCTTATCTCTGTCTGTGTGGGAGGCGATTAGCTGGGTGTCTGACAGCTTGTCGGGTTCTCTGGGCTCCAACTCCGCCTGTGGTTAAGCTGTGATAATTATCCACTAACTGACCAAACCAGCATGTCCACCTCAGCGTGTCGACTGCATCTCATCGCAGTATTAGTGTGTGAGTGTGTATTTGTAAGTGTGTCGATAGCATTTTGCAGCACAAAAACAGAACTACGCTATTAAGCTTTGGGAAGAATGAATAATTGTCAATGAATCGACCACATCCTGTTTAAGCTGTTTTTGGTGTCCCGCGCTCTAACCTGATAGTCCTCTGTGTAGCTGCATTGTTCGTTTAACAAACGTGCCCTTTTATGGCCTGCACTTATACTGCTGAATTATTTCCTCAGTCTTTTCCTATTACAAGCCCCAAATGAATACAAGTCCCTTGTAAAAATACACACTCATATGGACACATTCTCAGGCTTAGTTCTACATTTTTTAAACATATAGTTTGTGGTGGTTGCTATTTCATTTTATCAGTACAAGTACAATTTTTATCAGTATTTTTATCAGTACACTAAGTACTGAATGGCCGTTCCAAGACTGTTGATATTTAGATCTTTCAGTGTTTGTGTCATGTAGCTTGTCTGTGCTCGCAGTCATTCCAGACCAGAGTATGAGAGTGGAGTGAAAGTGGCTTTTCTTTTTTTTTTTTAGGGCTGTCAAAGTTAATGTGTTTAATTAATATTAATTAAATATGTTGCAATGCAGTCATTTATTGACAAAACCAACTCAGCATATACAGTAGTGGCCAAATTTCATGTCCAGCCTTGGAAAATATTTGTCCTTTATTTAAATATTATTTTAAAAAATAGTTAACAATTTTGAAACCACATTACATAATTGTGCTTGGAGTGCCAAAAAAAAAAAAAAAAAAATACATAAAATAATGACTTTATTCAACAATATCTAGTGATCGGCGATTTCAAAACACTGCTTCATGAAGCTTTGAAGCTTTATGAATCTTTTGTTTCGAATCAGTGGTTTAGTGCGTGTATCAAACTGCCAAAGTCACGCCCCCCAGTGGTGAACCATTGAAATTTCGAAACACTTTTGACGTAACAAAGCCTTGTTTACTGAAATCACGTGACTTTGACAGTTTGATACATGCTCCAAACCACTGATTTGAAACAAACGATTCATAAAGCTTCATGAAACAGTGTTTTGAAATCGGCCATCACTAGATATTGATGAATAAAGCCATTTTTTTTGTTTGTTTTTTTTTTTTTCTTTTTTGCAGCAAAAAATAAAAACATTCTCGTCACTTCATAACATTAAGGTTTAACCATGGCAAAGGAAAGGCAGAAGCTCATAGGTTGGTTCTTGTCACATGAAAACGTCTCTGGTTACTCAACGTAACCTTGTTCCCTGAGAGGAGGGAACGAGACATTACGTATGGGGAAAACCCTTTTCCTCAAAATGCTGAAGCCTGATTGAATCACTCTATTGCTTTGCAATAGCCAATGGCGTCCGAGCATTCGCCTGATTGGCTGGCTCAGCCACTATATAAGCGATGCCGGGTGCCAAAATTCCTCAGAATCTTTCGACTGAACGAGAGCTATTGAGGTTGTTGGAGGTTTTCACACGGCAATCTACGTAATGTCTCGTTCCCTCCTCTCAGGGAACAAGGTTACGTTGAGTAACCAGAGACGTTCCCTTATCGAGTCGGTTTCTCGACATTACGTATGGGGAACGTATAAAACCCCGCCGAGTGAAAACTTATGTTAGTGAACTCGCACACAGCTGATGTAAAAAGGCTACGCGCTGAGGCAGTAGCAAGAGAATTCAGCGCGCTCGCCCCTCCCCTTATGTCGGGTAACGGACCTGGTTGAAACACTTTGATGCAACCTTGGCAGCGAGCCAGCACGGCGCTGGCGCCGCCAGCGCCTCTCTGTACACAGTTGAACAGCACTGAACTGGTGATATATAGGGGGTGAAAATAAGGCAGCAAAACATGTTGGTGCTTAAAAACACTGCCGGCCTGAATAAGCGGGCATAGATGAATGGGGACACTTTTGTATGTGTGCTTGTTTCACTTAGTAAATGACTGTACAGACACAAGAAAATTAACATGATATTGTACCGTCTCACCTAGACGACCTAGTTGAAACCATGGGCTGAAACACGAGCCAGACTGGGGCGTGTCCCCAGGCGACTCAGTCGTCCAATGACTGTTCAGCCTTCCCCTCCTGCACTGACAGGACATGTGGTGCAAACGAGGGAATATCCAAGTTATAAAATCTCGCAAAAGTGCTGTGAGATGACCAGCCCGCCGCGAAGCAAATGTCTTGAATAGACATACCTTTAGCCCAGGCCCATGAGGATGCCAAACTCCTAGTGGAGTGGGCACGCACTCCTATCGGGCAGTCGAGTCCCTGGGAATCATAGGCTAGACGCACGGCTTCCACAATCCAGTGAGACAGCCTCTGTTTAGACAGCGGTCCGCCCTTCTTAGCGCCCGCAAAACAGACGAAAAGCTGTTCTGAATTTAGAAACCGATTAGTTCTGTTTACATAAGCACGCAGCGCACGCACGGGGCACAGAGCGTACTCCTGTGACACTGAATCGGTATTTGGTTCGGGGGAGCAGAACGCTTGTAAAGTTATAACCTGGGCCCTGAACGGGGTTGAGAGCACTTTAGGTGTGTAGCCAAGTCTGGGCACAAGCCTGACCATACAATCGTTTGGGCCAAACTGCATACAAGCATTATTGACTGATAGGGCATGTAAATCACCTACCCGTTTTCCACATGCTAGTGCGAGCAGCAACGCTGTCTTAAATGAGAGCACTTTTATATCGCTAGACCCAGCTGGTTCGAACGGTGGATCAGATAGCGCTCTGAGCACTAATGATAAGTCCCACACTGGCATTTGGCGAGGGCGGGAAGGATTCAGCCGCCTCGCCCCACGAAGAAAACGCGATATTAGGAGGTGTTTACCGACTGAGCGGCCCTCCAGCATGTTATGAGAGGCGGCGATAGCGGCCACATAAACTTTCAGCGTAGAGGGAGAACTGCCAGCATCCAGACGTTCCTGCAGAAAGGTCAGAATAGCCGGGATATCACAGCTTATCGGGTCTTCATGCCTGCTAGCGCACCAGTTCGCAAAAACTCTCCATTTCAAGCCATACAGGCGCCTCGTTGCAGGCGCTCTAGCTTCCGTTATCGTGTGCAATACACGCTGTGAAACGGATAACTGGTTCACTCCATATTGACTTGCCACACATGCAGATCCCATAACTCCAGCCTGGGGTGCCATATGGTGCCCCTCGCCTGGGACAATAAATCCCTCCTCAGTGGAATCCGCCACGGGGGGTTCAACGACAGGTTCACCAACTCCGGAAACCACGGCTGGTTGGGCCATTTTGGCGCTACCAGAAGCACAGCATCCCTCTCCTCTCTGATCTTTTGCAGCACTAGCGGCATTATTTTGACAGGGGGAAATGCATATTTCCGACCCGTGGGCCACCTGCTCGACAGCGCGTCCCCTTTCAGGGGAGCATTCGTCAGCGAGAAGTACAGCGGACAGTGGGCGTTCTCTTCTGACGCAAAAAGGTCGATTTCCGCCTCGCCAAACAGACTCCAAATCAACTTCACTGTTTGAGGCTGTAATCTCCACTCTCCGTGCACAATGCCCTCTCTGGACAGCATGTCCGCGCCACGGTTCAAACTGCCCGGTACATGAACTGCTCGAATCGAGAGAAGTACCCGATCCGCCCATAAGAGCAGGCATCTTGCTAAGCCGTGCAGGGCGCGCAAGCGCATTCCTCCTTGGCGATTGATGTACGCCACCACCGCCGTGTTGTCCGTACGTATTAGAACATGGTGGTCTTTCACAAACGGAAGAAAATTCTGCAGCGCCAAACGAACAGCTTCCATCTCCAAGCAATTTATATGCCAGCGCTGCTGGTCTGTCGTCCACACGCCGAACGCCGGTCTGCCGTCGCACAGGGCTCCCCAGCCTGACAGCGACGCGTCCGTGGTCACCACTATCCGTCTGACCACCCTGCCCATCGCAGTACCCCGTTCGTACATAGTTGTGCCGAACCAAGGTGTCAGAGCCTCGAGACATGAACGCGTTATGACAAGGCGCTTCGTCCCCTCTCTCCACGCCTGCGGCGGGACTCGGTCCTGCAACCAGAGTTGCAACGGCCTCATATGCAGCAAGCCCAGGCGGCAGGCGGAGGCTGCAGCTGCCGTTAGACCAAGCAGTCTTTGAAACGTTTTCAGAGGAACCGCCTTGCCGTGTACAAACGAGGCTAGTGTCTTGTGAATGGATTGGATCCTCTGCTCTGATAAGCGCGCGATCATTGTGCGCGAGTCCAAAACCATACCCAGAAAAGTAATTGACTGGCAGGGCTGAAGCGTGCTCTTTTGCATGTTCACAGACAAACCTAGACAGGCAAGATGGGCGAGGAGCCTGTGTTTGTGTTCCTCGAGTACACTCCTCGATTGAGCGATGATCAGCCAGTCGTCGAGATAATTCAGCACGCGCATTCCATCGAGTCTCGGGGGCGAGATGCGCCGCATTCATGCACATCGTGAACGTACGGGGAGCCAACGCCAGCCCGAAGGGCAACACTTTGAATTGGTATGCAACACCTTCGAATGCAAATCGTAGAAAGCGCCTGTGATGAGGGGCTACCTGGATGTGGAAATAAGCATCTTTCAGATCCACCGCTATGAAATGGTCCCCGGGCTGAATGTGCGCGAGGATCTGCTTCACTGTAATCATCTTGAACGCGCGTTTCGCTAGCGCTTTGTTTAGCGGGCTTAGATCTAGAATGGGACGCATGCCCCCGTCTTTTTTTGGGACAAGGAAATAACGGCTGTATAGCCCGCACTTCATCTGCTCCTCAGGTACTATCTCTACTGCCTGCTTGGCTAGAAGGGAGGAGATTTCTGCCCGTAACAGCGGGGCACTCTGTTCTGACACTTCTGACATTATAACGCCGCTGAAACGAGGTGGTCTGCGAGCGAACTGAAGAGTATAGCCGTGCTTTATAGTGTTTATCACCCAATCTGACGCCGACGGGAGCGCTGCCCACGCGCTCAGGCGACTCGATAGTGTTCTCTGCGGCGAGGGCTGTGCGCCAGTCGCCGGGGAAACACCATTGCTTAAAAGAACGACAGGTGACGCATCCGCGGCGCGTCGCACGGGAACATCTGCACCTGTAAACTCGGGTTGCCCCGAGCTTCCGCTCTGCCAAACATCCCCCGAGGGAGAGGTTTCGCTTATATGGCTGGTAACAGTCAAGGGAGGAAAAGAGCTCTTTTGGTGAGGCATGTAATGTTTTATGTTTATTACAACAGAACACATCGGTTTCAACACAACATTTAAACATGCATTCTCGGGGTTTTCTTCTGGCCGCCGAGCGAACTTTGAGCGAGAACGCGCTCTTTTGGCTACTGGCCCGTTGTCGCACACGGACCGCGCCCTCTTCCTCCTGGCACGAACATCAGGAACGCTGCTCCTTCTTCTCTGCAGGCCGTACCTGCTGGCGAGAGACCGGCTTCGCTCCGAAGCGGGATTTTTTAAACTGCCTCTGACGAAACGGTGGCTCAGGCTCGCAGCGCGAGCCCGCACTTGCGGGTGGAGTGCGACCAGCATATCCAGCCGAACGCTGAGCTGATGACGATCTGGACCTTGACCTGGGGAGAGCGTTAGATCGTTTAGGGAGGAGGTGCGGCAACATCTTCGACTGCTTTAGTGCTTCTGAATATTTTTCAGAAAAAACCTCCACTGCGGCTCCAAAGAGACCCTGCGGGCTCACCGGGGCGTCGAGCAGCTGTTTCTTTTCTGCATCTCGCATTTCAGTAAGTGTCAGCCACAGGTGACGATGTAAAACAACGAGGCTGCCCATATTACGGCCGATTCCCTGGGCGACCTTTTTAGATGCGGCCAGGGCTAGATCAGCTGCTGTCCGCAATTTGCGGAGCGACTCTGGGTCCGGGCCTTCTTCATCCAGGGACCTCAGCAGTCGTGTCTGGAATACCTGCAGGACTGCCATCGTGTGGAGGGCAGCTGCTGCGTGTCCTGCCGAAATATATGCCTTTTCAGCAATATGAGCTGTGGCTCGACATGGCTTAGAAGGCAGTGAGGCGGTTTTCCAGCCTCGGGATGGACACAGATGAGCCGCGACGGCGTCCTCGACGGGAGGCGGTCGCGCATACCCTCTTTTCTCTGCCCCCTCCACTGTCGTGAGAAGCTGAGTCCCTTGTGCATGGGCTCGGGCTGAGTGAGGGGAGCGCCATGAACGAGTGGCGGAAAGAAAGGGGCGGGTCTCTGTGGGGCGTCCGTTTGGCGGCCCGCGCCGAGGAAAGACCCGTCCATCCAACGTCTAGAGGGCTGTACAGGGGCTGCCCAGTCCAACTCCAAATCTTCCACAGCCTCCGTGAGGTTGCTCATCAGCTCCGCGTCCATTGAAGTCGGGGCGCAGCTAGCCTCTGAAGGGATCTCCGACCAAGCACCCGGGTCAGAGGCACTGGTAGACATGACGTCATCCTCGTCATAGCCAAACGAGACCATTTCCCGCGCTTCTGGCGGTGGGCGGGAAGTCTCTTCAATATAGAAGAGCGGGGGCTCCGGTGTTTGAGGGAGCGACGAGGGGCTTTTTGGGCCGACGTCAGCTCCTCGGTAGAGCCTCCTGAAGGGGCAACCTGCAGTCTGCTGGCCCGCGGCTCGGAGGCGGCGGAGCCAGTGGGCCACCGCTGCGAACAACGGCCAGCCTCGCACGAAGGATCTTGATTGGCAAGTCCTCGCAGGCTCGGCAATCAGATCCTTCCAACGCCTCCTCAGCATGGGCGCGACCCAGACACAGCACACATTCCTCATGTGCATCCGGAAAGTCGATGGGCCCGCCACACATGCGGCAAAGAGACATGGTGTAGAAAATTCTTTTATATTCCGCCGGAACGCAAGAGGGGATCGCAACTGCGTCGTCCGCTCTAATCGCGCAGATCAACGGCGAAACCAAGCTTCAGGTGAAGAAGAAAGATTCTGAGGAATTTTGGCGCCCGACATCGCTTATATAGTGGCTGAGCCAGCCAATCAGGCGAATGCTCGGACGCCATTGGCTATTGCAAAGCAATAGAGTGATTCAATCAGGCTTCAGCATTTCGAGGAAAAGGGTTTTCCCCATACGTAATGTCGAGAAACCGACTCGATAAGGGAACTTTAGATGTTTTCATCTCGCCGCGGCATAGGCGCGCCTGGAAAAATGAGCGTGCCGCACCACATGCACATCACGACTTCTATAATGAGCGCGTTTGCCTAAATTACAGTAAAAGCACTCGCGCAAGTCGAGAACGTCGATTTTAAACCGAAACGCGTCCGATGCACGTCAAATGGCATCTTGGACAAATGTGGCTCAGCGCTGTGAGCAGAAGTGTTGCTAGGTGTCTGGAAAGAAATATAATAGTGTACAAATGTATTCAGGGATTGCATTTGTTCAGTGTGGTTCAGTGCAAGATTTTGATGCTCTTTAAGCTAAAATAAAGTAAGGGAAGATATTTGCACTATAACTGTTAAAACTGTATGTAACAATGATAGAGACCAGGGGCGGTTTCTTCATTAGGGCAATAGGGCGACGCACCACCAAAGTGAGAAAGGGACGGATTTTTCAATCACATTCAACCACAGAGTTACGCTAGCTGTCACTGCTAGTCTGTTTGTTCTGCCTCTGGATATACGCTATAGTCCAATCAGCGTCAAGTCACGCTCTGTGGAGTACCGCCTCTTTTTTGGCGATTTCAGCCTGGCCGAGATTTGCCCCGAGTGCTCCCATAGACTTCCATTCAAAAAACATTTTTTTCAAACTGCAGGCACTGCAATGCAATCTCTGTGGGTTCCAGGAAGGCTAGCACTAACGTGCCTTCGTCATCATACGTAACCTTAACTTGTGCAGCGATTGGTGGAAACAAACATTCCTCTATTAATATTTTTCTTTAAGCTGAAGTGACATCCATTAATTTCCTCAGTAAATAACTTTTCACAGACATATTCTCCATCTCTAAATGTTAGAAAGTCGAGAAAATATTTCCATTTTGCAGTCAGGCGTTGACGAGCCTTCAGCAAGCACAAACTTACATGAACGAGCGCCGCCGCGCGCACGCGCGCCAAACAGACAGAGATTTTTTTTTTTTTTCGGCGAACATAATAATTATGCCATATGTAGAATTTCGAACCTACAACTAAGTGTATTTGTACGATAGCAGTAACTGTGTAAAGTGACTGTATAATAATTAGTCTGTTCTTTTGTTTTTAGTTATTTTCATTTTTAGTTTAGTGTATTTAACTTCTGCCTTAAAAAACATTTTGTTTTTAGATTGTAAAGTTACAATTTAAGAATATAGCCTAGGCCTATGTGATTTGACCCCTTTTTTGCACATATAGCATATACTACACAGTTACATTCATGTTTGTTTTATAGCCTTCAATTTGAACATTGTTTCTAGGACAATATTAGGCAGGAGGTGAAATATATATATATATTTTTTTAATTAAATACAGATTTTTTTTTTATTCCAGCCCTAATGCATGCTTCAAATACTGAATTTTCCATGTTTTAGATAAGCAGTAAAGATACATTATTATATCACTTGTTAAATGGTTATTTAACAATTAGCCTATTCATTTCTGCATTTCTAATTTTTTTTTTTTTTTTTTTTTTTTGCACCCCCAAACATTTTTTGCACCAGTCGCCACTGATAGAGACACTGCTGTTTACATTTTTTAAGTATGGCAAAAATATTTTAGGCAAGGCAATTTTATTTGTATAGTACATTTCATACACAATGGTAATTCAAAGTGCTTTAAATAAAGAAGAACCAAATACATAGCCTAATAATAAAAATGGAACGCATAAGAAATATAAATAACAGTAAAAACAGGGAATTCTGCTATCTGGCTGGAAGAGTTAGGAAGTTTCAGGGATTTTTTTTGTTGTCTGTCAGAACGGATCTAAACGGATCTATCCATCAGAGCGGATCTAAATTTTAGAAATTAAATTTGAAGTAATTGAAAAATAATTAAGTACATTTTCAGAAATTTTGCGCTTTCTTGTGCTTGAATATTAAAATGGCCCTCCTATGAGGTGTCAATCACAGAAACGGCCCCCAGCCAATTTGAGTTTGAGACCCCTGGTTTAGACAGAGGGGCAAAAAGGAAGAGAGACAGTGAGAGAGACAGCGAGTTTGACTGATTGCATCTGCCCGCTTACTTTGCAGGGGTACATTGCTTGCATTTCAAAACAGTAGATGCAGGCGCAAGACACAAGCATGGACATGTTTCTGTACTTCTGCTCTTAAAATGGATTTCTAGTTTTCTGTTAATCCTCTTTAACACTAAACACACACACAATTAGTGTGATATTTTTTAGGGCTGGACGATTATGGCCTAAAATGAAAACCTCGATTAATTGAACATTTTACCTCGATTACGATTAATGAACGATTTTTTTTGCCCTCATAGTTCACTGACAAGGTTTGTACTGTAAATATGATTGAAAGTAGGGCTGGGCGATATATCGCATGCGATTGTCAGTAAAGCCGGTTCCCTGATTACCGCGAAATCGCCACCACCTGCTTTCAAATGGAGCGGCATTTAATAGACAGAACCGTAGATCACTGACAAGCTACGCAATATCACGTTCATTATCGCAGATGAATTGTTTTGTTGTTATGCCACTGACTGGACGGGGCGGAATCATGTGGCTACACATGCGGTAATGTTTTTAAGGGGGAAGTATTAAAATTAGGATTAAAAAAACGAAATAACCGACATGGGAAAATTACATTGGTTAGAGGTTCTGAATTTCGGTTTCGATTATTTTTCGATTAATCGTCCAGCCCTAATATTTTTAGATTATTAGTTTACCACTCTGTCTCTGCCCCTTTCTTGCTGTCTTTCTCTCTGATATTAAGAGTTAACAGTCCCTCAAGACAATGACATTTGTTCTGTGTTTATTAAAGCAGGCAGTATCTATAAATTAGAATAAATTTAGTTTAATTTTTCATAGTGAATTATGAATGTCTTGAATGAATCCAATGAATGTTACCTTATTTGTTGTATTCTAGATCTAGAAAATATTATTTGAATATTGTTGATTGTTGTCATTCATCCTTTATATATAATACATTAACATTATTGTTAACACAATGTTCAACAATTCTAACACTAACACCAAACAATACGTTTACAGTACATATTAATCTTAATTATTAAGATAATATTTTAATAATTAAGATTAATATGTACTGTAAAAGTATTGTATGCTAAAATGTATTACAATATGTAGAGATTAATATATTAATCTCTACATATATTAATACATTTTAGCATTAAAAGGTTAAATATATGCATTAGTGTGTGAGTGTAAACTAACAGTAAAAAAATAAATGTTATAAATTATAGATTAAAATGTTTTAAATAATAAAAATAAAACAAATCTAAATTTAAATATATGAATTTAATTTTGATCAAAATGTACATATCTATGTCTGTATTTTTTCATTTAAAAAAATATTAATTTTAAATTGTAGCAATGTATCTTTATAAGTAATTTGAACAAATTTTCATTAAAGGCACAATATGTAAGATTTTTGGATTGAAATATCCGTGTCCGTGCGTCGCCTATCAATGACATCATACCCGCGTTACCCTCGGTTTCCGGTTTCCTCGATTTTATTAGACAGGTGAGCAACTGTTTGGATACATTCATTGACAGAAAACTAATCATGTTATATAGCTCAACACGGTAAGTCTTATTGTTTAAATCTTGTTTTCTTGATTTACAGCGAATACCATGTTTTACCATGCCTAATATCGATCTAGCTCACTGCAGTGTGCAGCAAGTGTCTCATAGCAGCTGCCAAGTGAACACAGAGTACCACTATAACAACTTTCAACACACAAATGTATGATACGATAAAACAGTGCTGCTTTACCCCACATACGCTTGACCGGAAAAAGTGAAAGTGGCGACTGCGGCATAATAAAAGTTCCACTGCTCTCGAGTCGTGTGTCGCGCTCGTCTCTCATTAGCAATCACTCCAGTTCTGTTATAAAGTAACAGCCTGCTTCATATTACAGTAACGTTAATAATTTCATCCATGAACATGATTTCTGCCTGAATACAATCCCGATTCTTTTCCACCAGCTGTAGATGTGAAGTAAACACTTCCCGTGATCCCGCAAAATCAAGGTTTCATCAAGCTACGCCTTTGTTTTGAATAAGCGACCTCTAGCGGAGAAAATTTACATGTGTGCCTTCAATATTTTGTGATATAGGCCTATGTAGTGTTGTCAAAAGTACCGGTACTTCGGTACGAAGTCGGTACTGAAATTTTGAAAATGTGATGATACCAGCATTTCTGTAGTACCGGTAGTACCGAGAATCCGGGTATATTCGGTACCGACTGATAGGGCTGTGCCAGTATTTACGTGAATATGACACAAGTGAAGCACAAAGCTTTGTTTACAGAAGAAATAATAGATTAGCAATTAAATGTGACATCGCAGCCATGGAAACATTTTGGTCAATGCCGAATGAGACAGGTACACGAGTCCATACATTTAAGCTTTGTATTCTGTTTTCCGAATCGCGATCTGGTCTTCATTAGGGCAATAGGGCGACGCACCACCAAAGTGAGAAAGGGACGGATTTTTCAATCACATTCAACCACAGAGTTACGCTAGCTGTCACTGCTAGTCTGTTTGTTCTGCCTCTGGATATACGCTATAGTCCAATCAGCGTCAAGTCACGCTCTGTGGAGTACCGCCTCTTTTTTGGCGATTTCAGCCTGGCCGAGATTTGCCCCGAGTGCTCCCATAGACTTCCATTCAAAAAACATTTTTTTCAAACTGCAGGCACTGCAATGCAATCTCTGTGGGTTCCAGGAAGGCTAGCACTAACGTGCCTTCGTCATCATACGTAACCTTAACTTGTGCAGCGATTGGTGGAAACAAACATTCCTCTATTAATATTTTTCTTTAAGCTGAAGTGACATCCATTAATTTCCTCAGTAAATAACTTTTCACAGACATATTCTCCATCTCTAAATGTTAGAAAGTCGAGAAAATATTTCCATTTTGCAGTCAGGCGTTGACGAGCCTTCAGCAAGCACAAACTTACATGAACGAGCGCCGCCGCGCGCACGCGCGCCAAACAGACAGAGATTTTTTTGTACATATATATTCTCGGTACCGGTAGTACCGAGAATCCGGGTATATTCGGTACCGACTGATAGGGCTGTGCCAGTATTTACGTGAATATGACACAAGTGAAGCACAAAGCTTTGTTTACAGAAGAAATAATAGATTAGCAATTAAATGTGACATCGCAGCCATGGAAACATTTTGGTCAATGCCGAATGAGACAGGTACACGAGTCCATACATTTAAGCTTTGTATTCTGTTTTCCGAATCGCGATCTGGTCACCTGATTATTAGAGAATTTAACAATATTCCATTAGTTATTCCACTGAACATCTGTTTCTTTTCCCAAATTTTCACTCACGCAGGGGATTATAAATGTTTCTTGTTCACATTTAGGCCTATAGGCCATTTGCATTCTTTACTGTGGTAAAGTAGAAAAAACACCGTAGGGCAGAAACCTTTTTGCTTGCACGTCAATTTCTATTTAACACAGTTTGTGCTCGTTATTAGACTTTATAAGGCGCGTCAAGTTTATTTGTATAGCACGTTTCACACACACCGGTGATTTTTACTTTCGTTTTCTCTGGCAGCGCTAAATCAAACATAGCCTGAATGTCTTGCTCCTGCGGAGGATAAAACTCGCTCTTCAGACCTTTTACAACAAGTGTCAGTTGTTTGTAACATCAGGAGATAACGAAGATATTATTAAAGAGAAATGGTCTCTTTCCTGCTCGTGTCCCACATCCCTCTCAAAGCGCAAAGCAGTCTGTATCAAAGTAATAACGGGACTTTGGCTATATGACGCGTCTTTGTGTGGAAATAAAAAACGGATGCTTTTTTAAATAATATTTAACTTTCTTCTTATTTAGGTTACCATTATTTACCGATATTTATTTCATAGTTTTACAGGCTGTAGTGTGTTGTTTCACTGACGGAATAACTAAAATAAACACGCACGTCTGTTACCCCGTTGAAAAAACGAGCATATGCTGGTAAAGTAGGTTTTGAAGCTGGTATGCTGGTTTGAGCTGGTTTATGCTGGTCCAGGACCAGTTTAGGACTAGCATGGACCAGCAGGACCAGTTTAGGACCAGCATTTAACCAGCATACAGCTTAAAAACCTACCTTACCAGCATATGCTGTTTTTTTTCAACAGTACACAATGGATGTTTGAGCATTTATTTATTTATTATTTTTTATATTTCAAAATTTACTTCATTGAGGTAGCCTATATATACACACACAAACACACACACTCCAAATCATATTTAATATTTTTAAAATAGGCTATAAAAAATAGTAAAATAATTCCAACAGATTTTGCTGTGGTACCGAAATTGGTACCGGAACCGTAAAATTTTCATGGTACCGGTACCGACTACTGGAATTTTGGTACCGTGACAACACTAGGCCTATGCATTTGTAAGTTTAATTTTTGTTAAATTTTTAACGTGCTTGTGTTACATTTATATACTGCATGTAAGCATTAAGTCACATACATAAACAAACCAGATTATCCCCCTTATATAACAACTGAATACATACTACAAAACAATAAAAATAAATCTCACACTGCATATACTCACCAGCTACTTTATTAGGTACACCTGCTCAACTGCTTGTTTACTCAAATATCTAATCAGCCAATCACATGGCAGCAACTCAGTGCATTTTGCTTGTAGACATGGATGGTCAAGACAATTTGCTGAAGTTCAAACTGAGCATCAGAATGGTAAAGTAAGGTGAATTTAAGTTAATTTAAGTGACTGAACGTGGCACAGTTGTTGGTCTTTCAGAAACTGCTGATCTACTGGGATGTTCACGCACAACGATCTATAGGGTTTATAGAGAATGGTCTAAAAAAGAGAAAATTTCAAGTGAGTGGCAGTTCTGTAGGATAAAATACCTTTATGATGCCAGATGTCAGAGGAGAATAGCCAGACTGGATCAAGCTGATTGAAAGGCAACAGTAACTCAAATAACCACTTGTTGTAACCAAGGTATGCAGAAGAGCACACAACTCGTTGAACATTGAAGCAGATGTGCTACAGCAGCAGAATACCACACCGGGTGTCACTCCTGTCAGCTGAGAACAGCAAATTGAGGCTACAGTTCACATAGGCTCACCAAAACTGGACAATAATAGATTGGAAAAACTTTGTCTGGTCTGATGAGTCTCGATTTTTGCTGCAACATTCAGATTGTAGGGTCAGAATTCAGCGTAAACAACATGAAAGCATGGATCCATCCTGCCTTTTTTTTTTCAATGGTTCAGGCTGCTGTTGGTAGTGGTGTAATGGTGTGGAAGATATTTTCTTGGCACACCTTGGGCCCCTTAGTACCAATTTAGACACCACACAAACACCATAGCCTACCTGGGAATTGTTGCTGACCATGTCCATCCCTTTATGACCAGTTTACCCATCTTCTGATGAGTACTTCCAGCAAGATAATGTCACAAAGCTCAAATCATCTCAAACTGGTTTCTTGAACTTGACAATGAGTTCACTGTACAATCACCAGATCTCAATCCAATTGAGCACCTTTAGGATGTGGTGGAACAGGAGATTCACATCATGGATGTGCAGCCGACAAATCTGCAGCAACTGTGCGATACTCTCATGTCAATATGGACTAAAATCTGTGAGGAATGTTTCCAGCACCTTGTTGAATCGATGCCACAAAGAATTAAAGGACTAGTTCACTTTAAAATGAAAATTACCCTCAATCCATCATAGGTGTATAAGACTTTCTTTTTTCTGATCAACACAATCAGAGTTATATTAATAAATATCCTGATGCATCTAAGCTTTATAATGGCAGTGGACCATCGAGTATGAAGCTAAAGAAAGTGCATCCATCTATCCATATTTAACAAGTAAAAAATCTAGCTTCCACCAGACCGCCTTCCATATTCAACTTATGAAAAAAGCAGTCAGTTATGCTTTTTCCGTAAGTTGAATAGGGAAGGCATAGGATGTAGCCTAAGCATTTTGAACTGTGAGAGTTTTACACTTTCTTCGTAAGTTGAATACGGAAGGCAGTCTGGCAGAAGCTAAATATTTTACTATTATTACTAATATTTTTCTCACACAAATGCATCGCTTCTCTTCAGAAGGCCTTTATTAATCCCCCAGAGCCGTGTGGAGTACACGTTTATGGTGGATGGATGCACTTTCTTGAGCTTCAAACTCGGATGCGTCAGGATATATATTAATATAACTCTGACTGTGTTCATCAGAAAAAATAAAGTCATATACACCTAGGATGGCTTGAGGGTGAGTAAGGCTTGGGGTAATTTTAAAGTGAACTAATCCTTTAAGGCAGTTCTGAAGGCAAACGGGGGTCCAGCATGGTATTAGCCAGGTGTGCCACTAAAGTGGCTGGTGGTGAGTGTATGTATGTATATGCATTTCTAAGATATGTATTGCTTAAAGGTTCTCTAAGTGATCCTGGGTGGAGTAAGTTCCTGTTGACATTCGAAGTGTTGTCAAACAAAACAGAGGCTAGCTGGACCCTCCCTCCTCCTCCTCCTCCTCCTCCTCCTCCTCCTCCTCCTCCTCCTCCTCCTCCTCCCCTCCGTGCTTCCTGAAACGTCATTGAAAAGTCATGTGTTTTCGCATTTAAAATCATTCTTGTCGGTTATTGGCTGGAGCATGTTTATTATGATTTGTGGTCCAGGCTGCACCAGTTTGTTTTTATTGCCATTTTCGGAGCTTGTGGCGACTACAGAGACCACGTTTTTTTACAGTGTGTTCAGGGGACCGGCAGCTAGCGGATAGTGAGGAGATGTTTGCTGTATGTGACAAAAAATGTTTTGGCCTAAAAACGCGTGACATCGCTTAGAGCACCTTTAATTCTAGTACTTGAACTTATTTCAGCTAGTTGCCAAGGCAACATTTAAAATGTTCCTAAAAAAATTTGTTTTTCACCTAATTTTTGTGTATTTTGTATTTTGGCTTTATTTTTTTTATTTAACAGACTTTTTAAAATTTTTTAATGTAACCATAACAACACTAAGATGAATGGAGAGTCTTAGCACACTTTCATCTTAGCATTTGTGTGTTAACAATTTTTTGATGGACATATCAAAAGAAATGTTTATATAAAAAAATAGTATATCAAAGAAACCTCAATAGACACATTACAACATGCAGTATCAATTGTTCAAGTTTTATTTGGCACCTATAAAAAGGATGCTGTTTGAGCAGCAGTGATGTCATACCTGATACCTCCCTTCTGAATCCAAACACATTGAGACTCTTGACTTCATGGACTTTGACCTAAAATCTAACAGTTAATATGTGTCTAATGACTTACTCATGTGTCCTCATCAATATTGTAATTGCACTAAGTGAAACCAACATCATCTTATTTCCTGTAACCATTTTTTTTTGTGTGTCTGGATATACAGTGTCTCCTCAGTCCATTTTTCAGTTTAGCCAGTGATGTCATCCACCGGTGACGCACTTGAAGGTGGAATTGGTGGGACACAGATAATGAGTCTTTTAGCTAGGATTACTCAGTGTTCATTAAGCAGGACATCTTCTGTTGCTGGCCTGCAATAAGATTGTGTTAGTGAGACGTTTATCACTAAATCTAATTGTCCCCTTATCGCTAGGGTCAGTCTTCAGTCTCTGTCTACGAACAGTGTGCTTTGCTGACAGGTGAAGACAATTAGGGGTGTCACGAAGATTCATGTCGCAATAAATGAATGTGCATAAATTCTGTCAAAACCCCATTGACTGTCAAAAAAACTTTAAAAGAGCTTTAAAAGGGGTCCTGGAAGGATTACTGTAAGACCTTTGTCAGCAGTGGCGCTTTGAATTAAAGCATGTTAACATTCTATTCACATAGCTTGTGAAACTTTAAATAGCCTCCCCAAACCAACATCACAGCATGTCAAGTTGACACAGAAGCAAAAAGATCGCCCACAGTGAGCAACTTTATTTTGTGTTATTGTGACTTTACTATATATGTCACAATTTGTTTCCTCAAGCTAATTTAGGGATTTTTAAACTGGGTTCCAGGGGGCCACAAGAAGGTTCTTGGTGGTCCACTGAAATACTAAAATAATAATTATAATTCTTTCTGTTTTTTAACAATTGATAGTGAATCATCAATCATCCTATTCACAGCCATAGTATGTGTCAGTGTAATACAAATAATAAAAACAAACATATTTTTCATATAATATTACACATATTTATGTACGTATTTGTGCATGTGAGTATATTTGTACACTATACCATTCAAAAGTTGGTAGGTTGGTAGGATTTTTAAAATATTTTTGAAAGAAGTCTCTAAAATAAAATATTAAAGGTGCCATAGAATTGAAAATTGAATTTACCTTGGCATAGTTGAATATCAAGAGTTCAGTACATGGAAATGACATACAGTGAGTCTCAAACACCATTGTTTCCTCCTCCTTATGTAAATCTCATTTGTTTAAAAGAGCTCCAAAGAGCAGGCGAATCTCAACATAACACAGACTGTGACGCAACAGTCGGGAACATTAATATGTACGCCCCCAATATTTGCATATGCCAGCTCATGTTCAAGGCATTAGACAAGGGCAGGCAGTATTAACGTCTGGATCTGTGCACAGCTGAATCATCAGACTAGGTAAGCAAGCAAGGACAATAGCGAAAAATGGCAGATAATAATAATAACTGACATGATCCATATTTTTAGTGATATTTGTAAATTGTCTTTCTAAATGTTTCGTTAGCATGTTGCTAATGTACTGTAAAATGAGACAAGAGCCGTCGCTATTTTCATTATTAAACACTTGCAGTCTGTATAATTCATAAACACAACTTCATTCTTTATAAATCTCTTATCTCTTTATAAATCTCTTTATAAAACAGTATGTAATGTTAGCTTAAGCCACGGAGCACTATGAAACTCATTCAGAATCAAATGTAAACATCCAAACAAATACTATACTAACATGATCTGATGCATGCATGCATGCAGCATGTATGATGAACATTTTGTAAAGATCCATTTTGAGGGTTATATTAGCTGTGTGAACTTTGTTTATGCAAGGTGTTATAGAGTCGCGAGCTTGGGGGTGGGGAGCACGAGGATTTAAAGGGGAAGCAGCCTGAATCTGCCCATATTTAATGATGCCCCAAAATAGGCAGTTACAAAAATTAATTAAAAAAAAATCTATGGGGTATTTTGAGCTGAAACTTCACAGACACATTCAGTGGACACCTTAGACTTATATTACATCTTGTGAAAAAGCATTCTAGGGCACCTTTAAAAGATACCTTTTTTTCTATTTTGATATATTTTAAAATGTTTATTACTTCCAGTAATGGCAAAGCTGAATTTTCAGCAGCTATTCTTCTGTGTCACATGATCCTGCAGAAATCATTGTAATATACTTATTTGGTGCTCAACAATTTATTATTATTATTATTATTATTATTATTATAAGATTCTCTGAAAAAGAACAGCATTCATTTGAAATAGAAATCTTTTCTAACTAAATGTGTTGCATTGAACAGACTCGCATTGACCAAATGTCGCATGCCTGTAGACATGGTAAAAAAAAAAAAAAAAACTTGTCTAATTAAACATTTCAGTGCCCAATCTGTTAGTTTCTGATTACCAGATCCCATCTCTGTATACAGATGTTCAGTCATTTCCACTGCACACCAGCCCTGAGAGAGAACTGATTAGAGTCCCAAGAGGAAGTTGTTCATTGAGATATCAGACAAATATCTCAACCATAAAGGGTAAAAATATACTTTTACCCTTTATGGTTGTGCAACCACCACAGACCATATAGACATCGACTAACGTCTTGTGCATGTTGGCCATAGTTTTTAAGCAAGAGTTTTTAGAGAGAATAGGAAGTATGGTTGAAATTAAGTCCCTGAAGTGGTTTCTGTTTACGCTGCTGGCCATTTCCTGTTCCTGTTTTGTGTCCTGTGCACCTTTTTACTCTAGTCAGTGTTGTTGTTATTATCCGAGGTGCGTGGGACTCTAAAATCTGTTTTGACTAATTTGTTCCTGTTGGGAGAAGAGGATAAGTCAGTAGGCAGCATATCCTTAATTAGTACTTTGGTTATTTTGTGATGGAAAAGCTTTAGAAAAGAAGAGAAACACTTGTGAGACAATCCCTTTGCATTACACTGACATTTCCTTTGGCCCAAAGGTATTGATTAAAGGTGAAGTGTGTAATTAGTTTGATGTTTAATGTGCAGAGACAACTACAAGTAAGCTACTTGTAATGCCAAGTGCACACTACAAAGCCTGCACACATTTAAAGTCTTGTTTTATGTCATGTTAATTTGCCCTAATTCCAGACTAGGTGCATCAATTACAATCATTCTCCTCCCCGAATAAAGCTACAATCATGAAATTCTCATATAATCTGTTGTACATATTAAAGTCAAAATTTAAGTTTTTTTAGCTTTTAGTGTGAATATGTTAGCCTTGATGTTATGAAAAAGCTGGTGTGTTCCAAAACAATGACAAAATTTGCATTTAGGAGATATAAGCATTCAAAACTTACAGTCTCTCATTTCCGCAAAAATGGATCATGGATTTTCATAACATAACATCACATCGCACAGCTTCTCCTCAAATCTTCTGTCCAATCAAATGATCTCTAGAATCTGAAGTCCCACCACCTCCTACACTATCAACAGACAATGAAGCTGCGGCTGAAATCGGTCATTTGTTCACACATTTACTAGTTTCTACATGGTGAATGGCACATAGTGCACTATATACAGAATAGGGAACGATTCAGACAGTGTAAATATGCTTTCCATAGATACGAATGAAGTCCGTTTAAAGGTAGTGTAACGTGAACCGACGCAGCGCGAGCACAGTCTGCTCTGGCCCAGGGACACGAGGCCCCTCCCACGACTGTTGACGGACACTGCCGTTTTAGCATAGACACCTGAGTGAGTTGTAAACAGTCCACTATTGTTTCAACGCTGCGCAGGTGTAGACAAGAATGTCTCCTAAGCAACTGAGGTGTTTTGATATTTTTATATAAGAATGAACATAGCAGTCATCATTTACTCTCGACATCTGAGCCACAGTGGATTAATTTAGTTTTTAAGGGAATGCGTCCCCGGATCTACCGATATGCGTTTATGTCTGCGCTAAAAAGTTTGTGTTTTGCTAAAAAGTTCCTGAAGGATGGATCAGTACCTCCAGAAGACATGAGTAACGTTATAGGTTTTTATTTATGTTTTTATTTATTTATTTTTTTTATCGCCTTTCCTAATAATGTGCTAGTTAGCAAGTTCCATGCTGAACTTTGAACGAATCGTTCGTGAAAGTCATGATTCAATGATTCATTCATAAATACAGCCACTTGCTTCTTTGAATGAATGACTCGATGACTCACACATTAAGACAGTGACTTACCACCATCTACTGCTGGTTTTAATATTTAAAATAATCACTTTTCATGTTTTTAGCATTGCATACTTCTCTAATGAACATTTTTATTTAAAAGATTATTAATGTTGTAAAGGTATCCATAAAAAAAAAAAAAAAAAAAAAAAAAAAAAAAAAGCACTAGAAAGTCAATTTAGGGGGCAAATATTGTACCTTAATGGAAAATTTACAGAGGACGAGAAGGGATACGCAGAAGGATGGTAAATGCCTCAGGGGGTACTTCACTCTAAAAAGTTTGGGAACCACTGGTTTAGATCATTGTGTATTGCTCGTAATTGTAAACTGTCTGAATATTTTGTCATGTATTGTTTTCCTGTAAACAGATTTATAGATTTTGTCTTATATGTACAGCATGTCATTGACAAGGGTGTTGGTTTATGAATTTTATCACATTTTAACACTGAGACTGAAATTATAAAGTTAAGCAATAGCCTTCACACCAGCAAGAGTGTTTTCCCCAATATTAGAGCGATTGCAAATGTTTATTGAGCTGTTGTATACATCAATATAGCAATAAGTTAATTTTGAGTGTGTTTTTGATTTTGATGAAAGGAGTATCAAACAAAGCCACAGCAGAACAGCGTCGCTCGTCTCTGAGCAACACAGCAGTGTTTCATCAATGAATTCCCAATTTGAACAAGATATTTAAATGAAATACTCACTCATAAAGACAGTAACTTGCCGCCACCTACTGGCCTTTCAAATTCATATTTCTATAACATGGATGGGCAATGTCGGTTCTGGAGTGCAGAGTTTAGCTTCAACCCTAATCAAACACACCTTAACCAGCTAGTCAGTGTCTTCAGAATTATTAATACTATGAGGTGAATTATTAAACTCTGCAGGACAGCGGCACTCCAGAACTGAAGTTGCCTATCCCTGATCTATAATTTTGTTTTTAAAGCTATATTTAAAACATTAATCTTATAGTATTGTGCAATTATGTAGTTATGTAAATAAACACAATAAATGTGTGAATAAATAACTGCATATCAAATCCACCTGTTGCTGTAACACTATCTTAGTCAATGCAGAGATGATACATTCAGTTTTAGAATTATTTTACCAGGTTACCTATGATCATTTAACAACAATTAAGAAGTATATTGGCTACAACAGCCTTAGCATATTAGCATCATGAGTTAAGTAATATTTTAACACCAAATACCATATATTATGAAAATAAAGATTAACAATCATAACAAGAGTGCACATTAAAAAGAGTATCTCAAAAAGAGGAATTATTTGTCCATAGTTCAGATAACTTTACAGCTTGAAAAAGTAAAGTTTCAGATTAAACTGTTATCTTCCCTGTATGATTGTGAGCATCAGTAGCCATGAGCATTGAAGTGATGTCATCTCCCTTTCTTCGATTGATTGGCTAGAGGAGGAGCTGTCAATCTAGAACTAGTAGACCAATGGTGATGTTTAAGCCTGGCCTAATTTACATGAAACTCAAACTGCAACATTTGGAAACGCAAGAGCAAAACGTAGAAAGAAGAGCAAAGAGATACACACGACAAGGAAGATAGATTCAAGAGTAAGACTTTACTAGGCAATCCAATGGAAGATACAGAAACAGGAGTTTACACAACACAACTCTAACAACATATGAGAACGGACACAGAGGTGAGGAAGGTGACTGCTTATGAAGGGAGTGCTGATGAGTGATAATCATGGTGAAGGTCTTTAGGTGCGGGTGATGATGATTGCTGAACAGAAGGGATGCTGGGAAACGTAGTGCCGGTGCTGGTGACTGTGACAGTACATCCCCCTCCGGCAAGGCGCGTCCTCGCTCCATAATGGAATATCCAAAGTGGAGGGCCGGAGGGGGTTCAGGAGGTGGATGGTGTGGTGAAATGGAGGATGATGCTGGAGGTGGCTCAGGAGGTGGAGGTGGATTGAGCTGGAAGATGAGCCAGGTGGTGACCCAGTCCCCAGCCAGGGTGATGGACATCGGCGGTGGTGCTGGAGGGAGGAGCCATGTTGGTGATGGCCTCAGCGCCACCTTGAGGGCGCTGAGGGCGACGGCGATGATGGATAAGGAACCCACGATGCAGACGGAGGGCAGATGGAGCGGGTCGATGCCGGCGACCGCGACGGAGCCACAGCGATGCCCCTCCAAGGAGGATGCAGGGATCCAGAGGGCTGAGGTGTAGCTGGAGCGACCGAGGGTGGAGACGGAGCCTGAGGGAGGGCGGAGCTAGCTGGAGCAGTAGGGGTGGAGGGCCGGAGAGCAATGGACGGCCCACAAGTCAGTTGCGCAGGTGACGCGACGTCCAACCCGGGTGAAGCCGATGGTCCGACCCGGATGAAGCCGACGGTCCGAGGAAGCTCTGTGAAGCCGATGACTCGAAGGTCCCAGCAGACATAGAGGGAGGGAGGAGCGCAGGTGAAGGAGTCATGGGGACGGGTCGAGGAGGAGAGGCGAGGATAGAAGCTGGAGGCAGAGCCACGGATTCCTTACGCCCAGAAGGAGGTGGCTCACAGTAGGCCTACGATGTTACCACGTCACTGAGGGGAGATGACGGTGGTGCAGCGGGACTGATGGGGGACAGCTCAGGAAGGACAGCAGATGTGATAGGGGTCAGGGAAGAAGGCTGAGATGATGAGTTGATCAAGACATCTGTAGTGAACAACAGACGTGATGGCACCAGAGCTTCACAACAGACGTTATTTTGTCCCACTTTGATTAATCAAAAGAATGTGATAGGACCCTCAACGACAAGTAAATGACTATTGTAATCAGGATTGCCAAAGGTGGGAGACAGGAAAGATGACATCAATGGCCCATTGATGATAGGCTAATCTCATCATGAGTTGCCTTTGTTCACCTCAGGCTTCCAGGCCTGAGTTCAAGGTGCGAATGACCATGGACTCCTAGGGCTGCCAAACCGGTTCTGGCTAGAGCACAGCAAGAACAAAGAAATGCTCAGAAAGGAAGACATTTTCTAAACATATTGGCTTGAAATCACCAAAAATGGACAGGAATACTGTAAGGAACATGTCCTATGTGTCCTTGTACTCATCCAGGAAACTGTGCACACACAGTGTAAACCACATCTGGAATAAAAGCCAATGCAACTACACCCACTGAGACAGAAGTGTGATACCTCAACCAAATCACATCAAGTTTGGACTCTACGAGTTCAGAACACTGCCACAATGACTTTGAGAAAGGTTTGAAAAAGAAATAAAGCATTTCCAAGGTCCTAAAGACATTGTCTTATTTAACTGTGTATTTTGGAACAATACAACAAGTTTCACAGGATGAAAGGTGGGCGTGTTAAGGGACGGACACCTGGAATGCTGTGACCCAATCACATCACCACATCAGGATTAGTAATCCCCTCCCCAACGAGAAGGAATAAAAGTTTTCCCAAGTGAACAGACCCTTGTTCTGAGTTTCTGACCTGACGAGGGAAGAACAACAGCACGACCAAGGTGAGACTCTTGCGAGTAAACCTTTCACCGCACGGATCAAGCAGCCAATGTGCTTCTGCAGAGGACTTTGACTCCTGACCTGCATTACCCAAGTACCTCCAACCTACAGAAGATCCTACGGACCGACCACCATCTGACCTACAGTTCTCTGGATTACACAAAGACCTCCAGCACTCAGTGCAGCTCTGCAGCTGTTGGAAAGCAATCCAGTCTCCCACTGCACACGGAAGGATACCAGTGGACAACGTTTCCCATTCCCGGACTGATCACCCAACCAAGTGAAAGGTAAATATAAGCTAACCAAACCTTTTCCAAAAGCCTTGGCATTAGGTTGTTGCTAAATGAGATTGCTATTTGTGTAGAGACTGTTTTTCTAGGGTCAGCGTACACAGATAGATACATTAGACACGTTATCTGTATTCAGAGTAAATGCTTATTTACTTATTTTTAATACCAGCATCCAGAAAGACCACAATTGACCCCCTCATAGACTGCTAATTACCCATTCATTGCTTCGTCCAATCCGTTGCTCATCTACTTGGCATTCAGTTTTGTTGACATCCATTTGTGTTGTAGTTTGTAGTTTCTGTTTGATTATTGATTAAATTTTTCTTAGTAGTTTAGTCATTTTTCCTTAGTAGTTTAGTCATTTTCCTTTGTAGTATTTAGTGAGTGTGATATTTTACTCTTGTATATCTTTTTTGTTAATAAATTCATTTTATTGCAAACTGTGTCATTCTTGTGTTGATAATCAGAGGCTCTACAAGCTCGCCCGAATCTCACTAAATCCTTCAGATTGGTCAGATGATAAACTTCCTCCAATTTATAAAATATTAATTCAGTTAACAATCTTTCATGATTGTTCTTTATTGTCAAGGTGAGAATCCTGACTGGTGCCCCGAAATATTGGAAGGAATCATCTGACTCAATATTAATATTAATAAAAAATATTAATATTTAAGACCAAAAATCACTTCATTTGTGGTACCCTCATGTGAGGCTAATCCAAAATCACTACACATCTAAGAGAGGATGTGGGAGAGGGATGCTGGGAGGGACCAGTGAGTCCAGTATAGAGTGGTTAGGCAGTTGGGGAGTTGAGTTGCAGTTGAAAAACTCACTCTCAGTGATGGGTGGGTGGGCGTGGTTTCTGCCCTTCGTCTCCGACACCTACTCCCTCGAAGATGGATGGGACCGCCGACTCGAACCTCTCCTCAGATGGGAACCCCTCAGGCTCTGGGGTGATGTCATACTCGGCTGCTTCTCCTGGCGCGGGCTCTGACGTCATGGCGGAGTCGTCTACGGTCTCTGACTGGGAACTGGGCTTGGCAGGGTTATGGATCGGAGCCGTTTGCACTCCAAACACTTCAACAGGGCTTCCCTCCAGTTCAAGCCAGTGGTATCTGGGAGATTTCTGGGGCCGTGGAAGATCGCCCCGATCCGGAGCACGGTCTTCAAGGTTTCATCCTCCAGCTGGCTTGTGACGGCAAGGTGAAAAAACAAGGATGTGAAGGACAGAAAATCGTCGCTCTCCCGAGCCACAGTGATGAATTTTGCCCATTCATCCATTGGGCAGTCCGTTCTTCTGTTACGGGTTGCTCGTGTAGAAATACACACAACAAGTAAGACTTTACTAGGCGATCCAATGGACGATACAGGAACAGGGGTTTACACAACACTAACAACATATGAGAATGGACACAGAGGTGAGGAAGGTGACTGCTTATGAAGGGAGTGTTGATGAGTGATAATCACGGTGAAGGTCTTCAGTTGTGGGTGATGATAATTGCGTGCAGGTGCTGAACAGAAGGGATGCTGTGAAATGTAGTGCCGGTGCTGTTGACTGTGACAGCAATACTATTGGCGGGAAATTAATCCCATATATGTCTTTCTCAACTGCTGTTCTGAGCTGTTCAAAGCATTTCTAAGGATACTGATTGTTAAAAGGCAGCTGTCTAACTCATAGATGTGAACATGGTTTGCGTAACATTAGCAACACATTATTAACGAAGTCAAGCAAAACGCTAATCATATTAATTACCGTTTTGTGTCCAATGTTGTAAAGAGCGATACCAGTGTGCAGCATTTACCTCAGTAAGTAGATCTCGTCTGAGCTTGTGGGAGTGAGTGGAGACGGGGCTAATTATCATATTCATAGATCCGTGTATATTAAATGAGGCAAGGGTGTAGAGTTACTTTCAAGCAATTTTTTTTTTTTTTTTTTTATAGAAGGGGGGGGGGCAATGCATATTAATGAACATTAAGACAATGTAAATATGCCAGATTATAGCCGTAGGCTAATTTCCATCTGCAGACCCCATGGCAGGTAAGTGTTACACATAAAAAGAAAGAAAAGAAGGAAAGAGAAAAAAAAAAAAAAAAAAACTATACACAACACAGTAAGACAACACAGACACGCTAATACAACAGTCAATATTAAAATACACAATAGAACAACAACAAGTTAATTAGAAGAAAAGAAAATAAATAAATAAATAAATAATTTACAGGTAATCTGTATTGCACTGAATCTAAGAGAGAAAGAAAAGTAGTGATAAAATATGAATATTGCACAGGCCCGTCTTACCAGCTCAACTTATTAGAATGCAGTTCACATATGATCGCATGTTTGGGTCTCTCTCAACCACTGTTTCAATTGTGTTTTAAAAGTAATAAAAGTTGTACATTCCCTCACAGAAAGTGGAATGCTGTTCCAGAGCCTTGAGCCCTGAAATGACAAAACATTTTGAGAAAAGGATGTACGTCTATATGGGGGCTCACAGTCACCTCTAACAGTGGCTCGCGTTACTCGTAAACCAGAGCCACTAAGCGATTTCTGTTGGATAAACTCACTCAATGGAGGAGGAGCCAAATTGTGAATAACTTTATAGATCAAACAAGCAGATTTAAATATTTTAAAATTTGAGAAACTTAAAAAACTATATTTATCAAGAATGTTACAGTGGTGGTGAGAAAAAGGCTTCTTATCCAAAACTTTCAATGCCCTTTTGTAGCATGATTCAATAGGTCTAATAACAGAAGAACCAGCGTATGACCAGCTGGTAATGCAGTACTCAATATGAGACAGAACCATTGAATGTAGAAAAGTGATTGCTGCTCTATCTGTCAAAGATGCTCTAATATGTTTAAAATTCATTATATTTAAATTAATTATTTTTATAATGTTTTTAGCATGCTTTTGAAAGGACAGTTTTGAATCTAAATAGACCCCAAGATATTTAAATACTTCAACATTTTGTAGTTCTTGTCCTCCCAGGTAGACCCTTGCTGGAGCTAATGATGTTGTTGGTTTAGAGAAGAACATGGATGTCTTTTTAACATTCAAACAAAGACAAGAATCAATTAACCAGTTCTGTAGATCATCTAAAGCTTTTGAGAGTCGTTGGGCTGCTTCACATGGATTTTTTGCATATGTAAAAATTACTGTATTTTAAGGCATTAAGATTTTTTTTTTTTTTTTTCACAGGAAAATACATTTAAATATGTTATTTTTGTGATAAAAGATGGGTTTTAAGGGATACAATTATTGACTACAGGGGGACTTTAACTGAAATAAAAATAGAAAAGATGAAAAATTGAAAGCTACGTTGAAACTACATAGAAATACAAAATAAAATAAAATGGCCAAAAATTATGTGGATATTCTAAACCATATTATAAAATGTAAAATCTTTACAACCTGAAAATGTCACTAGATAGTAAGAACCATGTGTGTGTCATGTCATGTATTGTTTTGGTATTGTTTCATGTTCACAGTTTATGGTTTGTTTTCATTGTTATGCTTTGTTTGTTTTGCCATGTGTTTTGTGTCATGTGATTTCCATTGCCCTCATGTGTTCATGTCATGTGCTTCCCCTGTCTCATGTATCATGTTCTGATTGGTTGTCATTGTCATGTGATTTCAGTTCTGTGTTGCCATTGGTCCTTTATCTTGTTTGTCATTAAGCCGAGTTCAGACTGCACGATTTATCCCCAATTTTGGCTCGCCGACAAATGCCCGAAATCGGTGTTCATTCACGCGAGTGACAATCACGCAGTGTGAATGAGCAAAGACGTGATCTGAGAGAATCGCCGACGAGTCGCCAACGCCCGTGAGATATTTGGCATGCTAAATATCTGGACCTGTCGGCGATTCAAAATCCTGCTGTGTGAAAAGTGTTCTGACTGAAAACTACATCGGCGATGACCGACAGCCAATGAGAGCAAGATACGGAGCAGCGGGGAGTTCGGGGAGGAGTTAGTTATGTATTTACCTCCAAATCTCATTGCAGAACACAAAATCCTTGTTCCTCACGTCTCCCCAACCATTTCCACCTCCATATTCTTCTTTTCTTTTTCTTGTTTTCGCTGCAAATCAGCGCACAGGCAATTCGTATTGCAAGCTTCTTGCGGGCTACCTTTTTTAATAATAATCCCAGTCTCACGTGAGAACTCCGGTCTGATATCGCGTTATTTTCCTTTTCACATCTCATGTGTGTTTGGTTGTGAAACGTAGTTTGTGTGCCAGACAGAGTTGTCGGCGATTCTTCCTACTGTAAAGTCATGCAGTGTGAAACCTTCTGTCGCCAATCCATCGTGCAGTGTGAACACAGCAGTGACTGAATGCTGGCCAAGATAGTCATGCAGTGTGAAAAGAACAGTGACCCGACTACTTTGAAAATCGTGCAGTCTGAACTCGGCTTTAGTCTCCCTGTATAAATAGCCCTCATGTTCCATTGTAATCTTGTCTAGCTTTGTTTTATGTAACCCGTTTGGTGAGTGTTAGTGTTTATAGTCAAGTCAAGTCAAGTCACGTCTTTGTTTATGTTCCTGTTCCTGTTTTTGTTCAAGTTTGTATTTTGGATTATTCTTATTAAATACTGCACTTGGGTTCAAAACTACGCTCACCTCCAGTGGATCCCTCTAATGTTACAATATATATATATATATATATATATATATATATATATATATATATATATATATATATATATATATATATATATATATATATATATATATATATTATTTTTGTTAGTATTTTGAATTATATATATACTCAATTTACTTTTAAAGTTTTACTAATTTTGTTATTTTTTGTCATTTTTATTAGTTCTTTTTAATTATTAATTAAATGTCTAAATAGTTTTTAAGTTTTAGTTATTTAGGTTTTAAACTAAATGAAAATGAGAAATGTATTTGTTTACATTTAGTTTACAATAATAACCCTGACTAGAACTAAATTGAAACACTGAAATATCAAAAAAAAAAAAAAAAAAAAAAACAGCAATTAAAATTCACTACTACAAATTGAAATGAGCATTTTTGTTTGTTCTTATTGTAGACTTAAAACATGACAGAGTGATAAATCTCAGTAGTGTGGACTAGGTGTACCTTTGAGTTCCTGTGTTTAGTTGACAGTGTTTACACTCTTCGGTGTACTTAGATTACTTCTTAGATTATCACTCTGTCATGTTTTAAGTCTACAGTAAAAGTGGAAACACTGAATCTTTGATAATTTCGAAACTTTGCTCTTGTCAGAACAATGAAAGAGGAGAGGAATATATGAAAAAACAATAATTTTGTAATTCCGTTTGGTGCCACTAGTGGGGAAAAAAAAGAAAAAAAAAACACTTCACCTTTACGTAAGTGTCATATGAGCAGCTTTGATAAAGGCTGTAGCGAAAATTAACTCAAAGTGGAAATATTAATAATTATTCATAACTCATTATGATTATTAATTATGATTAATTATGAATATGCAAATCCGTTAATCAGATTAACTGGACGTAGCTACATTAAAATTAACATTACAATCAGTTAACCTGTTCGTCCAGTGAACGCTCAGTGTTGATTGTTTATTAATTCTAAGAAATGTCAATTTCCAAGTTATGGAAAAATAATATTTCTTATTGTGCTGTACTACTCAGAGCACGTAGTCCGGATCTATCACTTAAGAGGCAATTCATTAGCAGACGGAGTCAGAACCAAACGTGTATTGTGCACAATCTTTATTAACTAACTCACAAACACATAACTAAACTAACAAACACATAACATAACATACATAAAGGGTCACACACACACACACACATACACACACGCAAGTCAGAATGAGTAATGATAGAGTTGAACCGGAAGAGATGCTGTTACTAGAGCTACATGAAATGTCAAAGGCAATCTGGAAAGGACTCATCAGTTTCTTTTAGCAATAGCAAAGGTAAGTCTTTACAAATCAATACTAAATCGCTGTTTAGCATTAAAATGTACGATACTTGCAAGATGCCTTTAGGCTGAGGAGCGTCGGATCTACAGGTTGAGGATAACTCTTGACGTTATCGTCTGAAGTTGTTGCCAGTCTGTTGGGTGATGAGCACATGGCTGGGTGTTGTAGGCCAGGGGCCTACCAGCCTTGCGGCCGGCCTAGAGAGGCCGGCCGCAAGGAGATTTGTTCGGTCCAGAAGCAAGGAAGAAGAGAGAGGAGTGTCACTGTTCACTGGCTTTTAACCTCTGGTCAAAGTCACACCTCTCAGTTGTTGACCGGACCAATGAAGATGTTGTAATTCCGGGTGGCAACACCCCTCCTGTCAGGGCTTTTACAACCCAGAAAGATTAACAAGCTGAGTTCTTGAATCAGATCTATTAAAGATTCTTGTAATACTGATGTGTTGCACAGGTATGGACATACCGCATACACAAGCATTTAAATCTTCCCGCTACGAACGTATAGACACTAAACATGGCATGATTGAAGTTACCGTGCAGGTCATAACATTTAACAATCATCAAACATGTAAATACAATGAGTACAATACAACATCAGTAATAATGGATACCATTTCCTGAGAAGGATTCATTTATAGCACAGTCTGTCTATACATTAATGCCATAGAGTCTGTGTTCTGTGTGGAAAATGCAGGGAAGATGCAGATTTTCTGTGTCTCTACTCTGTTCTCCATGCGGCAACCACATTCCTCAGCGCAATAAACTTGTAACTGAAAACTTCCCGGGGGATGGGGACAGACTCCAGAGTGAGCTTAAAACTATTGGTTAACTAACCAATAATTGTGTCTGATTTGCCTCAGTCATTACATAATTCATTGGAATTTGTCTAGGAAAAAAAGATGTTTGAGCAATCTATTTGATGTCTAACTATACTGTCAAGGTTTTAAATCTCATATATCATTCTCACTAAGCTCACAGACAGACAGACAGGCAGACAGACCCATTTTGTTTATATTAGACCTACTGAACATATTTTAGATAAATTATTCCTCATCAAGAAAATCCTATACTAACTCATTGAGTCTGATGATACGTCAGCCAATACTGTATTTGTATATTTGACCTAAAGGACACATTTCTAGCCAAAGAGCATTCGATCTTGAACTGTTTATACATTATCATTGACTCTTTCTGATGTTACATCACCAATCAGTCAGTCCATATTAGACCAATTAAACATATTTCTGGGAAATTAGTCCTCAATCAAGAAATTTCTATACTGACTCTTTGACTCCTTCTGATGAAACGTCAGCTATAAAGTATTGCACATTTGACCTAACGGACATATTTCTGGCCAAACAGTACTTGATCTTGAACTTTCTATACACAGTCATTGAATCCATCTGAATTTTTCAGCCATGTAGGAGTCCATATTAGACTTGATTACATTTTTTTCTGTTCCAAGAGTCCTCGATCATGAACTCTATATACATGCCTCATACTGATGTTACTTCAGCCATAGAGTATTGCATATTTGACCTATTGGACATATTTCTGGCCAAACAGTACTTGATCTTGAACTTTCAATACATACTCATTGATTCAGTCTGATCTTACTTCAGCCATATAAGAACCCATTTTGACGTACTGAACAAATTTCTGGCAAATTAGTCAGCAATCAAAGCATTTCCATGACACATTGAGTCTGATGATACGTCAGCCAAAACAGTATTTGCTTATTTAACCTAAAGGACACATTTCTAGCCAAAGAGCATTCGATCTTGAACTTTTCATACATTACTTTTGACGCCTTCTGATGTTAGTTTACCCATAAAGAAGTCCATATTGAACATATTTCTGGCAAATTAGTCCTCAATCATGAACTTCATATACATACTTATTGACTCCATCCTATGTTAGATTATCCAGACAGTAAGTCTATATGACAGAGTGAACATATTTCTGGCCCAAAAGTACTTGAACTTTCAATACATACTCATTGATTCACTCTGATCTTACTTCATCCATATATGAACCCATTTTGTCCTGCTGACGAAATTTCGGGCAAATTATTCCTCGATGATGAACTTTTTATATAAACTCACTGACTCCTTTTAATGATACGTCAGCCATAGAGTATTGCCTGTTTGACATCCTGATCATATTTCTGGCAAATTAATACTCGATCATGATCTTTCAATACATACTCATTGATTCACTGCTTTATTACTTCAGCCATATATGAGCCCATGTTTGACCTACAGAACATATCTCTGGCAAATTAGTCCATGTTCATGAACTTCATATACATACTTATTTACTCCATCGGATGTTAAATAGGCCAGACAGTAGTCTATATTTGACCGACATTTTTTCTGGCCAAAGAGTATTCAACATTGTTTTTATATATACTCATTGACGCCTTCTGATGTCACATCAGCCATATAGAAGTCTATATTTGATCTACTGAACAAATTTCTGGCCCAAGAGTACTCTATCTTGAACTTTCTATACATAGTCATTGACTCCATCTGACTTTTTTTTTCAGCCATACAGGAGTCCATATTAGACTTGATTAAATTTTTTCTGTCCCAAGAGTCCTCGATCATGAACTTTATATACATGCCTCATACTAATGTTACTTCAGCCATAAAGTATTGCATATTTGACCTAACGGTCATATTTCTGGCAAATTAGTCCTCGATCATGAACTTCATATACACACTTATTGAGTCCTTCTGATGTTACTTCTCTCATACAGAAGTTTATATTAGACCTACTGAACATATTTTAGATAAATTATTCCTCATCAAGAAATTCCTATACTAACTCATTGAGTCTGATGATACGTCAGCCAATACTGTATTTGTATATTTGACCTAAAGGACACATTTCTAGCCAAAGAGCATTCGATCTTGAACTGTTTATACATTATCATTGACTCTTTCTGATGTTACATCACCAATCAGTCAGTCCATATTAGACCAATTAAACATATTTCTGGGAAATTAGACCTCAATCAAGAAATTTCTATACTGACTCTTTGACTCCTTCTGATGAAACGTCAGCTATAAAGTATTGCACATTTGACCTAACGGACATATTTCTGGCCCGAGTACTCGATCTTGAACTTTCTATACACAGTCATTGACTCCATCTGATTTTTTCAGCCATATAGGAGTCCATATTAGACTTGATTACATTTTTTCTGTCCCAAGAGTCCTCGATCATGAACTTTATATACATGCCTCATTCTGATGTTACTTCAGCCATAGAGTGTTGCATATTTGACGTAATGGCCAAAAAATGTAATTTGACGTAATTCTCAAAGTTTCCAGATGTGGTCTGAGGAAATGGCAACTAGCTCAAGATGAGCTGTTAGAGAGTTGTTTTAACATCAACATGGAAAAACACCTTTCCACTTAAGCATTACACCCACGGTTGTGCTTGTAATAACAGTTGAGCCACATGCTACTCTCTCATTGCGAATAGCTGTCATCTTTGAGCAGTGAAGGATTTTGATGTGGAGTTGCAGAGACTGCAGAGAGTGTAATAGGAGTCCTACCGAACTACATCTCCATCAACACGTATGAAACACCTGGAGAAACACTCGCTCAAACTGCTGTGAGAAGATTAATGGGTTCACAGCTCGAACCACAAAATCATAGCATCGTATTAAACGGATTTCTGTCAACAATGGCTTTAAAAGCAACTATTACTTTGCTCCTGAATTGAAGTCTAATGTTTCAAGGTCATGTACAAAAAAAAAATCATAATTTTAATGGTAAAATACTGTAAAAATGCTACTTTAAAATTGGTTAAATTTAATAAAACTGTTACATTTATCGTTTTTAGAAGTAAAAAAAGAAAGTGAAAGTATAATTTAATTCCATCAGTATCGGGCTCTTTCTCATTAGTCAAGTTAAGTAAAGTCACCTTTATTCTATAGCCCTTTATATACTACTGAAGATTGTTTCAAAGCAGCTTCACAGTGCTAATGTAAAGAGGCAGACTTGGGGAGATCCATTTGCAGCTTTATTAAAGGTTCGTGGTCGTACAGGCAAGGGTCAGATAACAGCAAGAGCAGTGTCAGAGGCAGGACGTAATCAGAGTTAGAGCCAGGCAAACAATCAGGACAGGCGGCAGGCAAGCCAGGGTAAATCAGAGAACGGGCAGAAATATCACAAGGCAGGCAGCAGGCAGTAATCGTGGGTACAAGGCAGTCCAAGGTCAAAGGGAAACAATACACATGAAGAAATGCTCAGAAATGTTGGCCGTGGCAAAACAAGACTTCGTGTAGCATTGTGGGTGATTGGGCCTTTTATAGTCCGGGGAAATATGGATCAAGTGGAGGTGTAATCAGTCCAGGTACGGGGTGTGGGAAATGTAGTCCATAACCAGTTTAATATTCGGGTGAAGGCGCCCTCAGGTGGCAATCGGAGGGAGCCACAGAGGCCGAGTTTGTGACAGATAAACAGGAAAATAATTATCAATGATAAAAACATCAAATACTGAGTCAAATTCTGCTGTAAAACAGTTCTAAAAAAGACAATGTCATTATTTAGCTCCAACCAGTTCAGTGTTGATTCAGTTCAGTTCAACAGCTGTGTGATTTAATAATGAATTAATTATTCCATTCTGCTCTACAGAAGAAGTGTCATTATTCACTTTGAGTTAGCTCAGTGTTGTTTCAGTTCAGTAAGTGTTGATGCTGTAGAAAACAGTGGTGTCATCATCCAGCTCAGTTCAGGTCAGGTTTAGCTCTCATCCATTATTGTCAGTGCAGTCAAATCAGTAATATTACTGAATATTGAGTGTTATATAAACCACAACTAAGCAAGTAAGAAGTGACAGTGGCAAGGAACCCAAACTCCCATCAGGTGACAGAAATGGAAAAAAATTATCTTGGGAGAAACCAGGCTCAGTCAGGGGCCAGTTCTCCTCTGGTCATTAATGACAGGGCTTGAGCTGACATGAACAAAACCTGATGATCATGTTCTCAAGCATGATTTGACAATGGCCCAAAGAGCGTCTTGTGCTTAAATTTGACCTTTTCATTAAAGGAGTTCTTATGATCAATGACAGTAATTAGCTTATTTTATTAGTGCTTACTAGAAATAGCCTTAAATATTTCTTCTTCATAGTAAGTCATAAGGTTTCTTTGTTTTACAAAATCCTGTAACATTTTTTTACAGGTTTAAATTCTGAGTTTAATTTGAATGTCTATATACAGTACACATAGTATATACATAAAGGAATAGGGTTTGGAGAGGAGACGGAAGGAATAGTCTTTGTGGGTGTACAAAATGCATGATCTTAAAGGGATATTCACGAGTTCACACTTACAAATAATCAGATAGAAAATAGTATGCGTAGTAGTATGCGTATTTGGCGTGCTGTCCGAGGAGAGGGCTCCGAGCTCTGTATTTTGGCCCGAACCTAGATTACTCCCCCCATTCTGGTTAGTATTCTGGAAAGTAACCAGTGCAGGTGTGAGGAGACGGGGTGGTGGAGGGATGCTGTCAAACTGTCGAGGAATACGGGTGAGTCGACCGTGTCTAATATATATGCTTTCACTCATGCTGATTGGGTAGATATGTTGATTACTGATTGCTGACAGCTGGCCGAGATGACGTGATGATTAGTCAGATTATTTGAACGTTGCTCCTCCCGAATTTTGTTAATAAAACATCATTTTGACCCAAAAATGAAAATTATTTAATCATTTACACACCATAATGTCAGTCCTATCCTGTATGGCTTTGTTTCTTAACATAAAGAAGATTTTAAGAAATGTCTGTGTTTTTGTCTATACAATCCGATTGTTGAGTAGTGACGTAAGGAACACCGTTTCTGGGCCCAAGCCTTGACTCGTTTCACTTGAGAATGGCATCTCCACGGCCGTTTATGAGTGCTATTTATTCATATTAAACATTTAACATTTTAAAGTTAAACATTTAAAATACTTACAGTTTACACAACTGTCTCCGTGCTCACAGCATCACAGACTTTAATATTTTAACAATTTATAAAAGATGAATCACTGTCTGGCCATCTGTGATTTTGGTATGGAGATAAAGATTATGATTATCATTTTTTGGAAGTATTTCACCACATCGTGTGTGTATATTAGCACCATTTGTTGTGGTCTTGTGGTATGAGATAGAGCATTTGTACCCAGAAGCGCTGCAGCTTGATGTCAGACTTAACAACTGAATGGAAGCCAATGGTGACCAAAACTGTTTGGTTATTAACAGTCTTCAAAAATATCTTGTGTTCTGCAGAAGGTCATACAGGTTTGGAACAACATTATGGTGAGTGGAATAAATGATGACAGAATTTTCATTTTTGTGTCAAATATCCCTTTACGGTCATGAATTTTATACATCCACAAAGACTTTTATCCCTTGTGTCTCCACTCCAAATCCCAAATCACAGTGCATTACTCACCGCTATTCACTCCCATCACTCTAGTTTAGATGGGCCGAGATAGACCAGGCCATCAGGTTATCTTTTGTCATTTTAGTAGACTGCCACATACCTACACGAACATGTTGCATATACTGTCTCGTCCTTATCTCAGACAGTCTGCTACCTTGAGCATGTTTGTCTTTTTTTTTTTTTTTCCCACAAAGAAAACTGATACCTGATGCAGAATAAATTTGTCATGCTTTTATAAGCATATTATATAACAAAGAATTGTTGCATCAGCTTATGATGCTTTCTTCTGCATTTTACTACAAGTTCTGTGAAAATCTATTCAATTTCAAATCAAATGTATTTATTTTATTTAGGGTATTTTTTGTAACTGTGAGAAACGTTGTTACATATGTTTTAAATGTTGTAAGTACCGTTCAAAAGTAAGAAAAGATAAGGTCAGAAAGATTTTTAAATGTTTTTGAAAGAAGTGTCTTCTGCTCATCAAAGCTACATTTATTTCATAAAAAAATACAGTAAAAGCAGTGATATTGTGAAATATTATTATAATTTAAAATAATTTATGTGTTGATTCTTTGCTCAAGGAACATTTATTATTATTATCAACAGTTATTATTAAAACAGTTGTGCTGCTTAATATTTTTGTTATACATCAAAATATATATACATACTTAATTATTTTTTTATACATCATCGATCCTTCTTCCAAAATGTGTTTTTGTCTTACCTTAAGCCTATTATAATTGTTTATATTTTAGACCGGGCAGGGTGTATTTGCGGAAAATTTCGAACATACTTCACTTGCCAGTGTGTGTCTCGTTATATGTGTAAATATAGAAAAGTTTCTCTGGCCATTTTGACACGTGTATGATGTGGGAGTGGCATGGGTTAGTTGTCACAATAAGTGAAAAATTTTGACATGGAGCAGCATGGAGAATTCCTCAGAGGCAGGGGCTCAAAAAAAAATAAATATAAGCAATGTTGGGGGTAACGCGTTAGAAGTAATGCAAGTTACATAATCAGATTACTTTTTTACAAGAAACTAGTAAAGTAACACATTACTTTTAAATTTACAGTAACATATCTGACTTACCTTTTCAACGAAGTAACACAGGTTACTTTGTTTTCCCATTTATTGACTGACAGCTGTCCTGTCCCTATATGTTGAGAAAAATCAGGAGTTAAAGGGTTAGTTCACCCAAAAGTTAAAATAATGTAATTTATTATTCACCCCCATGTCGTTCTACAGCCGTAAGACCTTTGTTCATCTTCGGAACACAAATTAAGATATTTCTGATGAAATCCGATGGCTCAGCGAGGCCTCTTTTGAAAGCAAAGCCATTCAAACTCTCAAAATCCATAAAGGTACTAAAAAACATATTTGAAACATGTGAGTTCATGAGGAATAATTTAATGCTACTGTATATTACACAAGTATACTTTATGTATTTAATCTTACCTTATTAACCAGTGTCTGACCTTTTGATGATCCAATTCAACCATACTAAAAAGTAAAAATGACTAGATAAACAGACTGAGCCATCTGGCCAATCAGAGCAGAGTAGGCTCTCAAAAAGGAGGAGTTTGGAGAGAACGATCCTAATCCTTTATCAAGGTGATGCTGTAATGTACAGTGTTTTAAATTTGGATGCATGTAAACCTATAGTAGGAGCCCTTCAAAACAAAAGTAGGAACTTTTAAAATAGCGTAATAGGGGCACTTTAATTGAAAGATTAGCATACATTTGCTTTGTCCTCATTTTCCTTTAAAAAAAAAAACAGCGAACAGAGAATAGTTTGCTGGCTAAGTGAAAACTTTAAAAAAGCTCGTAATAAAACAAGAATCAACATTGGTTTCGCTTTTCGGTGATGGTGTGACCTGAGGGATTTTAAATGTTTTAAAATTGATGCAGAGATGGTTTTATTCAGTGGCGTGCATGGGGTGTGGGGCTTGATTGAGCCCCGAGGGGGACACTAACCCCCGGAACACAATTTCTACTGAGGGGGACCCCCCTAACACCCACCCACACGGAACGCGATTTCGCCCCTGCCCCCACAGAGGTCTTTTATTAAACAGATAAATTGCCATATGTATTATAACAGAGTTCATTGTAAAGCTTTATCTCATTATAGGGTCATTTCATTGTGGGTTGTTGTAGCGCTGATGTGCTGGAATTTATTTTCAAGGAAGTACCGTGTCCATATCTATGGATACAGTAACGTCCTCAGCTAGTCAGCTTCAGATCCTGTCCATCAAAACCTATTTGTCTTAAGCATAGTAGTGATTGTTTTATGAGCGCACATTCTTTCTCTCTCTCTTCTCTCTTTCTCTCTCTCTCTCTCTCTCTCTCTCTCTCTCTCTCTCTCTCTCTCTCTTTCAACCACATTAAGCCAAAGACTTTAGATAAAGGGACTTTGATAGTGTACCTTTAAAAGGTCACCATGCAATGAACTGTATGAACATTTAACCTTTTTAAATAGTATGTTTCAGCTAAGACTTGAAAGTATGTCCCTATACTGAATTTTACATTTGAAAATAAAAGAACCTGGTAAATATTCACTGGCATAAATTTAAGACACCTATTCTCAGTCTCCCCTATTTGTTTTTTTTAAATAAATAAATAAATGCAGTTTATTATAAAAATGCTTTTTTATCTTATTGATAGATTTTTAAGTAATGTATCAGAAAAATACTTCCTAAGTCATAATGTGTCATGCTGGACCATTTGTGTCAGATTCATTTTTAAAAGATGGTATCATAAGAACAGTAAACAAGTAATTCTTACATAATGGTCATATACCGTCATTATTATTTAATTGAAAATGTAAAATTAAAGAATTTTCTTATTGAATAGAGAATTTCATGTCTAAAACTTTGATAACATACAAACAGATTAGAGAGATTGTTCTTGAATTCTTCATGGAGTATTGCTCAGCTAGAGCGTTATACTTCCTCAGGCTCTTTAGCTGTCTGACCTGAAGTTTGCTCTTGGCGTAAATCTGAATATTCATCTGTTTCTTGTCTCTGGTGTGTTATCTTAAAGAGTTATCAAATCCTTTCTTAGACCTGTTCAGTGATGTTAAGCCTCAGTTAAGCACCGTCGCTTCTGTGAGTGGAAATTTAGAGCCTAATGCTGGTGTTTGAACTCATCACATGGTTTGTGTAAACGCACAGCAGGTGCTGCTGCTCAAAGACGTGTAATATCATCTGGATATCATCTGAAAACATTCAAAACAGAGCTCCAAAATGATCTTAATGCCAACACATCCTAACTTTATCCATCAGTTCACAAGAGGGCAGCACAATGAATTGAAATAAAAATTAAATTGTGACATGACCTAATATGATTTTATTATATAACTGAAATGGATATGCTCTTTATGATTTTTGCCATGGTTTCGAAATTAATTTAGAGGAATCTTTGCCCCTCAAAGTATGAATTAAAAATATATTTATTTATTTATTTGTTTGTTTGTTTGTAGTATATTTATTTATGATGTTTTTATTTCTAGTATTTATTTGTGTAGAATTTTTATTTTGATTATTTTTATTTATTTATAGAATTTGTATTTATTTATTTTTCTGTCTTAATTCATTCTGCATGTCAATTGGACTCTTTCACTGGCCCTACACACACTGCCCATCATAAGCAAATGATTTCTTCTCACTTTTGCAATTGTGTAGAACATTATGTGGTTTCCAGTGGCTCTAGCAATAGAGACATATTTTGGTAATTGTGAAGCAACTTTAGGAACACATGCAAGTTTGGGGGTTGGGGGCAATGCAAGGCTGTTTCTACATGCAGATGGATATTGTGTTAAAGTCTTTGTAGATGTGTTATGGGGGAGGGGGTGGAGTCTTTTGAAATCTGATGACATGTCGAATGTTGTGAGTTCTTCCTTAAAGTATCTCATCTTACTCATAGTAAAAAAATTCAGCCGTATTGTTTTTAACTGCTTATCATAGATCAAAGGAAGGAGAGATTAAGGCATTGTTAAGAGATGAGTCTCAAGCAGACGTTTCTTGTTCATGGGCACAGTGAACAACAGGTGGAGGTTTGATGGTTGTAAGAAAGTGAGTGTAAACAATTATATGCATTTGCAAGTAAGCAGTCAGTTAGCATTTGCTTTGCATGATAGGCGAACTTCATGCTGGGATTCAACCTTCATTCAAGTTTCATTCAACAATGGTTGAAAAATCAAGCTTGTTCTTGAAAAAAGCATGTAAACTATAATTTGTTTAGTAGTGGAGGCCACTAATGCTATAGCTGCTTTAGCTGTAAAACAACTTTCAGCGGGTATTTGGCAATTTTATTCTAAGCAAAACAGTCTCAGTTCAGATGTTTGTATTGGATGTCTTTCTTTATTCTGCTTCAGATTAAGTCATTTCACGTCATTTTAATAGGACTGAGGTAAGGACACTCACTTGGCCATTCAATACAGAGTTTCAGTCACGCTGTTGTTGATCTACTTCTGTGCTTTGGATCTTTTGTCAAGTTGCATTATCATACTTTTACATTCTAGAACACAGATGTCTAGACGTTCCCATTTGAGTCTGATGACTTTAATCGTTTCAACTATTTGTTCAATAAAGATATGACATTTTTCATTATTAGAGTGCGAAAGGGGGCCTGAAATGTTTTTATTTATTTTCAACATATGATCAGAAAAAGGAAGTTCTTAAACTTTAAAAAGTGTTAAAAATATATATATATATATATATATATATATATATATATATATATATATATATATATATATATATATATATATATATCTCAATATGACTGATATTCGGATCATCAGTCATGCTCGGTAAACACCAAAGACTATAGAATAACACAAGACGTGTCACTCGTATTATAATGAATGGGAGAAAGTGCAATGCGCAATATGGCGGAATAAGTCCCGTCTTCTAAATAAGAGCCAATCGCCGACTGGTAAAGTCATCGCGTCACTGCAGCGGCCGTTAGAAGCACCGGTTTCTTTAGAAACAGTCAGACGCGCGCCTCTGTAATGAGGCACAAGAGAGTCGCATTTAGGACTGTGCATGCGCATTAGGTTGATCCAGCCTGAAAAATAATTTTTTTTGTCAAGATTCTAGCCTTAGAAGCAAAATTTATGAGACAGTTTTTGTCAGATTTCATTGATGATTTCACATATGAAATTTAATCGAAAGCTTGGCAAACTTGGATGCCCAAGGGGCATTTCAAAGATGGCCGCCGAGTGAAATTACCTGTCTGAAAGGGACTTTGGTAAACACTCTGTCACAGACACGAAGATGTATCTTTAATTTCACCAAGCTGTTTGCACACACACACACATACACACACACACACACACACACACTGCCCGGCCAAAAAAAAAGTCGCTGTTAAGATTTTAATAGGCAAATAACTTAAGAATCTGTGAATGGATCATTATTACAGTGATTATTATTTTTCTAGCATGTTATATGTTTGGCAATGGTTCTTTTAACCCTTAAAGATGGAGTGTGTAGCTTTTCATTTCTTAAACAACCATGTAGGACACATCATGGCCATAATCCAGGATGACAATGTCAAGATTCACCAGGGTTAAAATTGTGAAAAAATGAAGAATCATTTTCACACATGAATTGGCACCTCTGAGTCTAGACCTTAATTTCATTGAAAGTCTTCGGGATGTGCTGGAGTAGACTTTACAGATGCTCCCCTTTGCATTGTCAGTAAAATATCTTGACCAAAAATTGATGCACCTCTTGATGGAAATAACATCACAACATTTATTTCCATCGAGAGGTGCATCATTTCAAGATCTTGTATTGACAATGCAAGAGGCGAGCATTCTGTAAAGTGTCCTCCAGCAATTCCCAAAGACTTACACTGAGGTTAAGGTCAGTGTCAATTCATGTGTGAAAATGATTCTTCATGCTCCCTCCCAACAATTCTTTCACAATTTGAGCCTGATGAATCTTGACATTGCCATCCTGGAATATAGCCATGATTGTTGGCATTCATGGTCCCCTCAATGAACTGTAGCTCCCCAGTGCCGGCAGCACTCATGCAGCCCCATGACACTCACACCACCATGCTTGACTGTAGGCAAGACACACTTTTCTTTGTACTCCTCACCTGGTTGCCGCCATACACGCTTGACACCATCTGAACCAAATAAGTTTATCTTGGTGTCATCAGACCACAAGACATGGTTCCAGTAATCCATGTCCTTAGTCTGCTTGTCTTCAGCAAACTGTTTGCAGGCTTTCTTGTGCATCATCTTTAGAAGAGGCTTCCTTCTGGGACAACAGCCATGTAGACCAATTTGATGCAGTGTGCCTCTTCAACCTCTGCAGCAATGCTGGCAGCACTCATACATCTATTTCCCAAACACAACCTCTGGATATGACTCTGAGCATGTGCACTCAATTTCTTTGGTCGACCATGGGGAGGCCTGTTCTGAATGGAACCTGTCCTGTTAAACCGCTTTATGGTCTTGGCCACCGTGCTGTAGCTCAGTTTCAGGGTCTTGGCAATCTTCTTATAGCCTACGCCATCTTTATATAGAGCAACAATTTTTTCTTTTTTTTCAGATCCTCAGAGAGTTCTTTGCCATGAGGTGCCATGTTGAACTTCCAGTGACCAGTATGAGAGAGTGAGAGCGATAACACCAAATTTAACACACCTGCTCCCCATTCACACCTGAGATCTTGTAACACTAACAAGTCACATGACACCGGGGAGAGAAAATGGCTAATTGGGACCAATTTGGACATTTTCATTTAGGGGTGTACTTACTTTTGTGGCCAGCGATTTAGACATTAATGGCTGTGTGTTGAGTTATTTTGAGGAGACAGCAAATTTACACTGTTATACAAGCTGTACACTCACCACTTTACATTGTAGCAAAGTGTCATTTCTTCAGTTTTGTCACATGTAAAGATATAATAAAATATTTATAAAAATGTGAGGGGTGTACTCACTTCTGTGAGATACTGTATATACTTGAGTATTGTGTAACTGTTAGTGTTTTTTTTTAATTACATTATGTTTTTGTAAATTAAAGTTAGATAATAGTTAGATACAGATATTTTTTCAAACTCCTCTTTGGCTGTTGCTCCGATTTTCACGAAAATTGAACCATGCCGACAAATGATTATTGAATTCAAGTTGATTTCTCAAACCGTTTTTGAAAAACACATACGAACAAATTGTATGTAGCGCTTGTGAAAATAGACATAAGGCTGTATCTCTGCAACACTTTATCATATTCAGACCACACTTGGCACGTTATCTCAAACATGACCTGAAGCAACTTGCAGCATTTCAATGTAGCACCACCTACTGGTCCAGAGACTAAAAAAGGGCTATTTTTGCTTATAACGTCTGAATGGTTTGTCCAAAAATCATAAATCTGGTCTTGTTAGATTCGCAGTATGCTGAATCAAATGATATCTAATTTTGGCCATTGGCCATTTTGAATTTTGTACTAAAATGCTGTATTTTATGAATGCATTAGTGTATCATTACGAAACTCTGTATGGGTCATCAGCACAATGCCCTGTAGGAGTCTGCAAAGTTTTGGACCAGTGCCACCTAGTGGAGAAAAAATTATATGCTTATAACTTTGGATGTGGTTGACTTATTTCCTTAGATTCCTGAATCCTTGCCAAGTCCAACAAATACCAAACATATTTGATTTTGCCTTGTGGTTTGTGCAATGTGGTGATTTAGTGCTTAAAAAACTGTTGCCAATATCTTTGAAACGTTAGTCCGATCAAGACGATACCATTGTAGGAAACACGAAACCATAGTTGGTTAATTAAATGTCCAAATGTCAAAATGTTGATAGGAATTGGCAAAAACATCAAATTAAAGTCGCCCATGGGTCATTTTTTTATGTGCTTATACATATAAATGTCTATATACAAAACGAAATGAGATATTTTCACCAAATTTGACACGCATGTATGGCCTCACTCTGAGGACACATAAAAAAGTGGTGGGATTGTGCCTCTTGGCGGCACTACACAAAAACATGAAATTGCCATTAACTACAATACATGTTATGATATAAAATGCTATATGTTATGAATACATTGGTGTGCCATTACGAAACTCAGTATGTGCTATTGGCACAGTGCTCTGAAAGGTACTCAAAAGGTTTCGAGACAGCACCACCTTGTGGTCAAACGTTGTAATATATATATATATATATATATATATATATATATATATTTTTTTTTTTTTTTTTTTTTTTTTTTTAAATGCTAATAGCTTTATATAAATGTGGTCTATTGTAATGAGACTGGTCTCAATAGATTATGTAGGTCATGCTGAGAACATTGTCGCCATTTTTCCCACAGTCAGCCAAACTTCCTGTCCGCCATTTTGATTTTCTTTAATTTTTCGAGCTTAGAACGTTGAACGGTCTAGAACGCTGAACCTCCTAGAACGTTGGTCCAATTTTTACCAAATCAATCAAATTGTATCATCTTCAGTCCATGCCTGCAAAATCTTGGATTTCAAGTCGATTTGTCAAACCGTTTTCGTTTACCACAGTAACGAACTTAAGGCATGATGCAAAACTGACTCTTGAGGCTGTATCTCTGCAATGCTATAGCATATTGACACCAAACTTTGCGAGTGTCATTGTCACCTCACTCTGACCATACCACATTAATTTGGTCACAGCGCCATCTATTGGTTGAAAGTGATAAACCAGTAAATCTTTATTATTGACTGTATGTATGATTTTTCAACTATTTTGCCTAAAATGATTTTTATAGGTCTTTAATTGCTCACTGTTGCAGTTGGTCTGATGCTCCGAGCCATGTTGGCATGACTTGTGTCTTCTTTGGGTTTAGCCCCAAAATTGCTGCTTGTAGCTATATTTGAATACGAGTTTAACAGATTTGCAGGACTTAAATTATTTTTTATGGAAGTGATCAATCAAAAATCTCAATTTTCATGCTACATTTTATAGATGATAATAGTTTATCTAACATATAGTTCTCACAAAAAAAACATGGAATTTGTTCCTCTAATGCTTAAAAAAAGGACTGGGACACCAATTTACCTATTAGTGAAAAGCGCCAAATGACCAATGCCAGTTGTTTGCTTTAAGGCATAATATTTAAAATTTTTGGATTAAAATATCCAACCACTAGAACAATGTTATATATTTTGTTGACTTGTGTACTTACATTATGCCAAAAGTTTCAAAGAATGTTTAAATCGAGAGAAATAAGCAATTTTAAACAGGACACGGATCACGTCCGTGCATCGCCTATCAACAACATCATAGTCAAGTCAAGTCACCTTTATTTATATAGCGCTTTTTACAATGTAGATTGTGTCAAAGCAGGTTTAAATTGATAACTGGGACATTATTTTGGCTGCACAGCAGCTCTTAAAGAATAGTGTCAATGCAGGCAGATAAAAGCACTGTTGAATATCAAATGTCAAATCAAATGTCAAGTGTCCCCAACTAAGCAAGCCAAAGGCAACAGCAGCAAGGAACCCAAACTCCAACAGGTGACATCTGGTGGCAAACAAACATCAGGTGGCAAACTGATACCCGAGTTACCCTCGATTTTATTTTGTAGAAACCAAGGAAACACCAAAGACACTTTAATATATTATGTGTTTTATTAGACAGGTGAGCAACTGTTTGAATACATTCATCAAGAGAAATCTAATCATTTCTTGATTAACAGTGAGAACCATGTTTTTCCATGCCTAATATCGATCTAGCTTACTGCAGTGTGCAACAAGTGTCTCATAGTAGCCGCCGAGCAAATGCACAGAGTAGCATTTTAACTTTCAAAACACAAATGTATCTAATATGATAAAACAGCGCTGCGTTACCCCACATACACACAACTGGAAGAAGTGGAAGCGGTCGTCTGCGGCATAATAAAAGCTTCACTGCTCTCGAGCCGTGTGTCTCTCGTTAGCAATCGCTCCACCGGCCTCATTCCACTCCAACGGCTTTCAGCCCTGTTTCATAATTAATCTTTAATACATTAGCTCATCCATGAATATGATTTCTGGAGTCCCATCAGATTCCCACCGGCTGTAGACGCGAAGACAGCAACTCCCATGATTCCGCAAAATCAAAGCTACGCCTTTGTTTGGAATAAGCAATCTCTAGCGGTGAAAATGACATATTGTGCCATAAGTGTATTGTTGACTTGTCAGATGATATTTAGCAGCTTTTAATGCAGAAATCCACACACAGTCTTTTTTTAAAAGTGTATGTCAAAACATGCACTCAGTGGACAGTAAATCACCAGGAGTTCCTCTTCCCCTATCTACAGTAATGAATGTGACTAACATGAAAGGACAGCTAATGATAAGACAGCTAATGATAAGACCCCCAAGCCATTGCTCATTTTTTCTCAAGTCCCGTCCCGTGGTAATGCAGCTTTCAGACTTGTATAACAAGAATCTCTGTGCGAATATGTCAGAGAGATGTGGCTTTACTGGTGAAATAATTTTATAATGGCTGAACAAACAAGACTGCAGTTTCTCCAGTACAGTTATGAGTGGTGAGAGAGACGCAACTGTTTTTACTGGAGGAAACAATGGGAAGGGGAGGGTGAGCTGGAGCATGAAGCCATTGTGAACAAACAGCAAAGTGTTTTATGCCAACATGATTTATCTTTATACCCTATGCACCTAGCCAATGGCATTCGGTGGGAACCATTTCCAGGCAGAGGGGAGGCTCTGGAATAAAAGCTACAGGGAATAAAAGTATTCTTTAAAAATGGAGGAAATGAGGTTTGTTTACTCATCCTATCCATTTTGTTTGCGATTCACCTCTGAAAATTTATTACAGGGTTTTATTCTTTTGTGGTTTTTGTCACATTCCATTCATTTTTTTTTTTTCATGTCAAAGGATCTTAATCAACAGGGCTTGGAAACAAATTTATATATATATATATATATATATATATATATATATATATATATATATACACACTCACCTAAAGGATTATTAGGAACACCTGTTCAATTTCTCATTAATGCAATTATCTAATCAACCAATCACATGGCAGTTGCTTCAATGCATTTAGGGGTGTGGTCCTGGTCAAGACAATCTCCTGAACTCCAAACTGAATGTCAGAATGGGAAAGAAAGGTGATTTAAGCAATTTTGAGCGTGGCATGGTTGTTGGTGCCAGACGGGCCGGTCTGAGTATTTCACAATCTGCTCAGTTACTGGGATTTTCACGCACAACCATTTCTAGGGTTTACAAAAAATGGTGTGAAAAGGGAAAAACATCCAGTATGCGGCAGCCCTGTGGGCGAAAATGCCTTGTTGATGCTAGAGGTCAGAGGAGAATGGGCCGACTGATTCAAGCTGATAGAAGAGCAACTTTGACTGAAATAACCACTCATTACAACCGAGGTATGCAGCAAAGCATTTGTGAAGCCACAACACGCACAACCTTGAGGCGGATGGGCTACAATAGCAGAAGACCCCACCGGGTACCACTCATCTCCACTACAAATAGGAAAAAGAGGCTACAATTTGCACGAGCTCACCAAAATTGGACAGTTGAAGACTGGAAAAATGTTGTCTGGTCTGATGAGTCTCGATTTCTGTTGAGACATTCAGATGGTAGAGTCAGAATTTGGCGTAAACAGAATGAGAACATGGATCCATCATGCCTTGTTACCACTGTGCAGGCTGCTGGTGGTGGTGTAATGGTGTGGGGGATGTTTTCTTGGCACACTTTAGGCCCCTTAGTGCCAATTAGGCATCGTTTAAATGCCACGGCCTACCTGAGCATTGTTTCTGACCATGTCCATCCCTTTATGACCACCATGTACCCATCCTCTGATGGCTACTTCCAGCAGGATAATGCACCATGTCACAAAGCTCGAATCATTTCAAATTGGTTTCTTGAACATGACAATGAGTTCACTGTACTAAAATGGCCCCCACAGTCTCCAGATCTCAACCCAATAGAGCATCTTTGGGATGTGGTGGAACGGGAGCTTTGTGCCCTGGAAATCTCCATCAACTGCAAGATGCTATCCTATCAATATGGGCCAACATTTCTAAAGAATGCTTTCAGCACCTTGTTGAATCAATGCCACGTAGAATTAAGGCAGTTCTGAAGGCGAAAGGGGGTCAAACACAGTATTAATATGGTGTTCCTAATAATCCTTTAGGTGAGTCTATATATATATATATATATATATATATATATATTGTAATGATGTGTTCTAATTCGGGTGGTACTTGTAGGTTTCCACAGGAAATTTGAGCATGCGGCCATTCGTCTTTGCGTCATTATGTCACGTCTTTATATAAAGGAGGAGTCCCAGCTAGAAGGCTATATGGCATGTGAGGATGCTGCAGGTGACAGATCATTTATAGCCTTTTCTCACAGCAGCTGGAATATTTAAACTTATCATTTGATGGCGGATTGTATGGTATGACAAATTAACTTTCCTGGTTTGTAGTTCATTTGAGTTCTTTATTTTTATTCTTTCAGGTTCTGGGAATTGAGGGCATTAAAAATGACATATACTGGCTATTTTAAGGTCTCTTTACAATATATTAACAATATATGAAATACATTGACAAGCAGTAGTATACACAGCCAAATCCAGTTTATTCAAGTGTTTCATGTTCAGCTAAGCCACTGTCTAATAAACAGTGAAAAAGAGACAAATATATATATATATACAGCCATGTCTGCAGCGCTCAGAGCGTTCAGTTGCACCATTTACACTCAAGCAAGAAAAAATCTAAATACTGTACAGATTCGGCTTGCAAAGTCACATCACACCCAAAATTATCAGAATGTGTAGATGGGCAGACATACTATCAGACCAAAGAACCGGTACTTTAGTTAGGCTGTAGGATTTGTGTTTGGATCTAACAGAAGATAAGACATTGATGTCAAATGCTGTGCTCTTTCTCTTCCTCTCTGTCTATTATTTTATTATTTTACTTGACATATTATATTAAACCAGTTCCCTTTGCTGCAATTAAATTCATGATTATAGAGCAGTTCAATAAAACATTGAGAAATGAGACACATTAAAAAATGAAGCCAATTGTGTGTGTTTGTGTATTACAGCTCACAATTCTAAGATGTGTATTTTAGAACGTCACCCATTTTATAGCTTTATAGTTTTTTTTTTTTTTTTTTGTTTTTTTTTCTGAAGCCAATTCTTTCTACTGTTTATTTTTAGGATGCTAGTAATAAATAAATGTTATTATTTTACCCAGCAAGGATGCATTAAATTGATCAAAAGTGATGGTGAAGACATTTGAGTTACAAAAGATTTCTATCTCAAATAAATTCTGTTCTTTTGAACTTTCTATTTATCAAAGAATCCTGAAAAAACGGATTACATTTTCCATTAAAATATTAAGCAGCAAATCTGTTTTCAACATTGACAATAACAAGAAATGTTTCTTGAGCAGCAATTCAACATATTTGAATAAATTTGCATAATTTCTGAAGGATCATGTGACACTGAAGAATGGAGTAATGATGCTGAAAATTTAGCTTTACCATCATATGAATAAATTACATTTTGAAATATTTTATAAAATAGAAAACGCTTATTTTATATTGAAATATTTTTTCACAATATTACTGTTTTCACAATCCAGTGACTTATTAAAAAAATAAAAAAAAATCTTATACAGACCCCAAAATACATAAATAGTGATATTTCGATGGTGCAGGATAAACATTATGTTGAGATTGTGATCTCCCCATTCTCCTGATTTTATTGATAACTTTATTATTAAAAGCACAACACTAAATAAATCTAAAACAGCTTGAAAACATCCATTTCAGTAAGGTCAAACAACAGTGCCCTCAGAAACCATCAACTCTAAACACACACAAAGCGTTTTATGTGCTCCATTTCTCTCTCTCTTTGTCTCTCTTTCTCTCTGCCTCTTATTTATGCACATCCAGTGTGAGGTAATTAGCACTCATTGTGTTTTAATAGCCACTTCCTTAGCCACAAACCACAATGGTTCCCCACAGGCTGTGTGAGAGATTAGAAAAAGGTAAAATTCAGCAGGATTTCCCGTCTGTTCACCAATCATGTCACAGTGTGCTAGCTGACACTTTAAACATCCATGATAAGATCTTAATTGGAGTCATTGGGCATAATGTGATAAAGCCAGGATAGACAGAGCACCATGTATCATAATGAAGTATAAAGCAAACCCACAGGAAAGAAACACACACACACACACACACACACACACACACACACACACACACACACACACACACACACACACACACACACACACACACACACAGACAGACAGACACACACACAAGATCTCTTTACTAGCCTCATATATTCAAACTGTACTCCGATTTGAGTTGGGGATGAACTCTATTCTAAAACTGAATCTAAAACTGAATTATCAGAACTGATATAAACATTTATCACACGTCTCCCAGGAAAACAATTCTGATTGGTCAGTCAGATATTTCTTGTGTATTCAAATATTTAATGTGTATTCTGTAAAAATGAACCAAAAACAATAATTCATTTTGTTTTAAAACTTCCATCTCCCACTTGAATTATGTCTCTCAAATTTTATGTAGAAAAACTGATTCTAATTAGTCCTTTAAAGAAAACAATATTTTAACACAGTGACAAAGATGTCAGCTTTTTTATTATACATTTCTTAATCGTTTGTGGGAGATTATTTCTTCATAAGTTGAAATTGTTAAAAAATACAAACCCGATTCCAAAAAAGTTGGGACACTGTACAAATTGTGAATAAAAACAGAATGCAATGATGTGGAAGTTTCAAATTTCAATATTTTATTCAGAATACAACATAGATGACGTATTAAATGTTTAAACTGAGAAAATGTATCATTTTAAGGGAAAAATAAGTTGATTTTAAATTTCATGGCATCAACCCATCTCAAAAAAGTTGGGACAAGGCCATGTTTACCACTGTGTGGCATCCCCTCTTCTTTTTATAACAGTCTGCAAACATCTGTTGACTGAGGAGGCAAGTAGCTCAAGTTTAGGAATAGGAATGTTGTCCCATTCTTGTCTATTACAGGCTTCTAGTTGCTCAACTGTCTTAGGTCTTCTTTGTCGCGTCTTCCTCTTTATGATGCACCAAATGTTTTCTGTGGGTGAAAGATCTGGACTGCAGGCTGGCCATTTCAGTACCTGGATCCTTCTTCTACGCTGTCATGATGTTGTAATTGATGCAGTATGTGGTCTGGCATTGTCATGTTGGAAAATACAAGGTCTCCCTGAAAGAGACAACGTCTGGATGGGAGAATATGTTGTTCTAGAAATGTAAGCTCTAGCGTAAGTTCTGCCGGGAAGACTCTAATGTTACGTCATTCATTAAATCAGATCTAACCAATCATTATTGAACACTCAGGTATAAAGCATTGGTACTTATACTTATCTGAGTTTGCAGATGCTGACGCCAATCTCCACCTCCATCCTCCCCACCACCACCAGGATGGTCCCTGTCCATATCCCTGTGGGGGGTCGGCTACGCCCCTGCCTTTATTCCGGGCAGGATATGCCGAGCCTGCAACCATTCGGATGCGTGCTACGGACGGGGCCTATGCCAAAGAACTTTATCTTTTTGTATAGCTTTCTGGTTGTTAATAAATTTCATCATTATGTTATTTTGCCTCCCGAGTCTTTCTGGTAGAACTTGGATATACCTTTCAGCATTGATGGTGCCTTTCCAGATGTGTAAGCTGCCCATGCCACATGCACTCATGCAACCCCATACCCTCAGAGATGCAGGCTTCTGAACTGAGCACTGATACCAACTTGGGTTGTCCTTGTCCTCTTTAGTCCGGATGACATGGCGTCCCAGTTTTCCAAAAAGAACTTCAAATTTTGATTCGTCTGACCACAGAACAGTTTTCCACTTTGCCACAGTCCATTTTAAATGAGCCTTGGCCCAGAGAAAATGCCTGCGCTTCTGGATCATGTTTAGATATGGCTTCTTTTTTGACCTATAGAGTTTTAGCTGGCAACGGCGAATGGCACGGTGGATTGTGTTCTGGAAGTATTCCTGAGCCCATGTTGTGATTTCCATTACAGTAGCATTCCTGTATGTGTTGCAGTGCCGTCTAAGGGCCCGAAGATCACGGGCATCCAGTATGGATTTCCGGCCTTGACCCTTACGCACAGAGATTGTTCCAGATTCTCTGAATCTTTGGATGATATTATGCACTGTAGATGATGATAACTTCAAACTCCTTTCTGATATTGCTCCATTATTTTTCGCCACAGCATTGGGGGAATTGGTGATCCTCTGCCCATCTTGACTTCTGAGAGACACTGCCACTCTGAGAGGCTCTTTTTATACCCAATCATGTTGCCAATTGACCTAATAAATTGCAAACTGGTTCTCCAGCTGTTCCTTATATGTACATGTAACTTTTCCGGCCTCTTATTGCTACCTGTCCCAACTTTTTTGGAATGTGTAGCTCTCATGAAATCCAAAATGAGCCAATATTTGGCATGACATTTCAAAATGTCTCACTTTCAACATTTGATATGTTATCTATATTCTATTGTGAATAAAATATAAGTTTATGAGATTTGTAAATTATTGCATTCCTTTTTTATTCACAATTTGTACAGTGTCCCAACTTTTTTGGAATCGGGTTTATATTTTGAATTAGTTATGATAGAGTTACACGGTTATTATAGGATGGTAAAACCCTGTAAAAACAGTAAAGCAAAAAGATATTTGTTGTAGCACAGTATGTGTACAAAATGTGTATTGAAACCAATGTTTTTAATCACTGGGTATATTAGGTGTTCTTAACTGCTATGTACGTACATTAAAAATAAGTACTGTGTTCTTATTGTGTTCATATTGTATTGCAAAACACTTTCGCTGCTATTAAGGTGGGATACAGGTAAGGTTAGGGACAGGTTTGGTGGTATGGGTAGGTTTAAGGATGTGTTAAGGTGTAAGAGATGGGTCAACAGTGTAATAATAAATGTAATTACAGAAATTAATAACAGATGTAATTGCATGCAGGTATTTTTAAAAATATAAGTACAATGTAAAAACATGTATGTACACAATAAGTGCATTGTATCAAATCATTAATTTAAATGTAAGTGTCATGAATGCAGCCTCTGTGGTTCCCTCCGATCACCACCTGAGGGCTCCATCACCGGAGCACCGGGACTCCATTTCCCATAACCAGGCAGGCGCGTGATCAGCTTCCGGTGGACTATTTAACACGCTCACACACACTGCGAAGTCTTGTTTTGCCATGGCTGACATTTCTGAGCATTTTCCCATGTGTATTGTTTTCCCGTGTATGACCTTGGATTGTTTATTCTGTTGCGACGTCTTGCTGCCTGCCCTTTTGACTCCTTGCCTGTTTATCTGGATACAGGGGCGGCGCCAGCCGATTTTGCTGGGGCTTCAGCCCTGAATGTTTTGAGTCAAGCCCCAAATGTAATGACTGTCACTGAGCAAATATGAAACTGGACAATAGCCTATGTAAACCCCCGAAATCATAAGTTGCTTTATTTCATTGCGCTTTGGCTTTGCATATACTGCATACAGCCTGTAAAAATAGACCTTAAAAATAATCTAGCCTATAGAATACATTTCTTTGCTGTCAGTAGCCTATGGGCTACTCCGTTTCTTCCTCTCTGTTGAATATGCAGCAGGTAGGGGAGGAGTTAGCACAGTCAATCGCAAGAGTGCGAGACAGTCAGCGAGCAGGAAAGAAAAAATTAAAGAAAAATGAAGCAAACGAGACTCTGGGGATTTTTTGGAAAGTCAGTGGGTAAGAATTCAGTTTTTTTATCTTTAAAGTCTGAAGATCATCATCTGGCTGGCTTTCACTGTAGGCCTATTTGTTTAACTAGCTAGTTATTACTACCATAGGCTACGTTATATGTTAGCACTTGCACTGGCATCTTCTAGTACCGAATCTCCTCCGGATAAAAACACAGGAGAAGAAGCTGAAATAAGTGATAGAAGATTGCTCACTCACTCAAATATAAAATAACATGATCATCATCAAACATTAAACAGTGTGTAAATCAAAAACCCGCTTAATATTACCAAAGGGGGACCACCTGTGACCTGTCCCGCATTTTGTGGGAAGCTTTAAAATTTGAAGCTTTTGATTTGAAATGTGAAGCTTTGTTGTCCTGCGTCACGCAAGTCATAAGCAGTGTGCCGCATTTTTATTTTGTCTGCATCATTTTATTTAATCGTCCTTTAAATTACAATTCTAAAAAAAATTAATAAGAAAACACTGAACATGCGCAGCACAGCCATTATAATTGGTTCTAGGCTAGCTAGAGTGGGAAAACAAACAAAAAAACTCCTCTTCGTGGAAAGGGTGTTTTCTCTGATGATGACTGCTGCATGACCATAGACTGTAATAAAAAAAGTGCATGCATGAACCGCGCAACTGTGGACCTCATAAAAAGTGAACTCCTGGTGAAAGTGAACTACTACAGCTATACCTGCCAGGAGTTCTACTGACATAATAATGTAATGTCTCATAATTAATGAGAAGGCCCTACTCGAAGCTGCCAGATCAGACCAAAATTATAAATTCAAGATGCACTGAATCCGGTAAGAACGCATTTAATCGTTGTAGTATTCCCTTACGAAAAAGAAGTATACTTCAAGTTCAACGGCATATACTTCAATGAGCGCGAGACATCACTGCCGTTGTCAGAGCGCGATCAGACCTCATGAATCGAGTGATTGGACATAGTGGTGTATTAGAGGTAAAAAATGATATAAATACTGTTGGGTTTCTCGCACAAACCGATCGTTTCGTGTCTTAAGACATCGATGTGTCGTCACGAGCCGCAGGGTTTAATTTGGATTTGTCTGTCGTGTTTTATTTACTCTTATAGTCCAAGTTCCCGCTGACTCGCATTATACCACTGACAGACGGCAACGGTTGCAGTTAAAAATCATCATTTGTGTTCTACTGAAGAAACAAAGGCACCTACATCTTGGATGCTCTGGGGGTAAGCAGATAAACATCAAATTTTCATTTTTGGGTGAACTATCCCTTTAAGTAATGTTCAAGTATATTTTTAAGTATACTTTATGTAGTAAGTATACTAATATCAATGTGTACTTGTAGTAAACTTGTAAGTGTGTGTGTGTGTGTGTGTGTTGAGAGAGAGAGAGAGAGAGAGAGAGAGAGAGAGAGAGTATGTGTGTGTGCATAATGTTAAAGATGTATTTTGACTGAAAGTAAATTGTTACTGTAATAATAATAAAAAAAAAAAAAAAAACTCTTCGAGTGATCCCTGTATTTACATAAAATGGTCTGGGCTAAGCCCCGGATGTCCTTCAATGCTAGAAACGCCCCTGTCTGGATACCGCTAGTTCGGTCTGCTGCCAGCCCCGACCCTGTGCCTGTCCCTTCGTTACGTTTCTGCCTTGTCTCTGATACTGTTGTTGCCGGTGATTTACCCTTGCCTGTTATACTACGATTGACTACAATAAAGCTGCAAATGGATCCCATGGCTACTGACCCTTCGTTACAGTAAGTGCATAGTAGTTAAGGCATCTAATATAAAGTGGGACCATTTACTGTATATTGCACTTCATTTTCAACTTATTTAACATGCCTGGGCTGTGTTCAGCCCCGACAGAACGTTGCAAAGCGCTTTTTAAACAGAAACGGTGGTGCGTTGAAACCCTGTTCTGATGACGCACGAGTTGCAACTATGGCAGCTGAGAAGGCCATTCTTTGTGTTCTTTTTGAAGAATTTTCAGAGTCTTATGAAATCGGTATAAATATGTGTTTAATAACGCAAAATACGCTTGATGTTACAGTTACTGCCCTTGCCGTCCAGAATAAAAGAAAACATCCCAATCGAGTGAAGGGATTTGTGAAAACTTCTGATTATTGTGGTCCAACATTTGCCTCGCATTTCAGGATGAAAAGACAAACATTTCAGGTGAAGGATAATCCACTTCTTAACTCAGAGACTGTGTTGATCTATATTATTTTTATTGTGAGTATTAGGCTTATCATTATTGCTGATCACTGTTGTTGTGCTACGATATTGTAATATTCACCATTATATAATCAGAGGAGTATAGAAAAGTTTATGAAAGTGTCACTTCACAATACAAGAGCAAATATATAAGTATAGTATTTTTATGTTACATTAATACCCATTGTGCGAGCTGTCTCTTTAATACCGCGTGGTTTATATACATCTTGCCGCTGATTGGGCTGACAGTTCTGACACACCCACCAAACATGAGAAAACGTATCTCAAACCCATTGCACACCGTTTCCAGGAAACATGTCGTTCAACCCAGAAACCATAGCAAAACGTTGTGCACCGGTTTGAGCTTGAACGTGCCCCTGTTGATTCAATTAAAAAAAAAAAAAAAAGACAAAACCCTATTGTCAAATTTGTCAGTTTGTTTAACCACATTTTTTAATGATGTCACGCAGGTGGTGGAGTAATAACTTCTTTTAATGAATCAGTTTCAGATCAAATCAATTTTTGCTATAAATTCTGATTTTTCTCAGTTATTTTGCATTATTTCCAAATTCAATCATAGCCTCAGTATTCTTACGTTCTAGAGCATGTAAGCATAATGTGCACTCTTCAAAAAATGGCACTTTAAATCTTTTGACAAACTAAAAGACGTAAATGACATTATATTTGAAATAAAGATACAGATTGTATTGAATTTCAGCTTGCTTATTTTGTTCAAGATAAGGATTTATTAAAGGGTTGGTTCACCCAAAAATTCTGTCATTAATTACTCAACCTCATCACAATACTTTTTATGAAATCCGTGAGCTATCTGGCATCTGACCGACTGCAACACAATTACCACTTTCAAGACCCAGAAAGGTACTAAAGACATCGTTAAAATAGTCAATGTGACTACAGTGGATCAACCTTAATATTATCAAGGGATAAGAATACTTTTTGTGTGCAAAACAAAACAGCACTGTGTTTCAACGTCAACTGCGTAGGAGACTGACATGGAAGAGAAGAAATTGTTGAATACAGTCACTTTTGTTTGTTTTTTGTGCACAAAAAGTATTCTCGTTGCTTTATAACGTTAAGGTTGAACCACTGTAGTCACATGGACTATTTTAACGATGTATTTACTACCTTTCTTGGCCTTGAAAGTGGTAATTGTGTTGCAGTCTTTCGAAGGCCAGAAAGCTCATGAATTTCATCAAAAATATCTTAATTTGAGTTCTGAAGTTGAACAAAAGTCTTACGGGTTTGGTTTGGCTAACGATGCTTTCGGGAAATACAGTTAGTTGGCCATTTTTTTTTGTAAAAGATATTCTACTGTATGTATGTGACTATATGCAATAAATAAATAAATATTGTTTTTATTTATAATTCCTTTAATAAAACTCTTTATTCTATTACTCTGGTGCTTTAACCTCTGAGCAACCAAAATCCTCTGAGAATTACCACGTCATTGCAACATGTAAATAGAAAACTCTGCCCCACTTCATATAACATTTCAGGTAATCATTTGATGCAATGCACTTATTGTGTACATACATGTTTTTACATTGTACTTCTGTTTAAAAAAAAAAAAAAAAATACCTTCATGTAATTACAGCTGTAGTTAATTTCTGTAATTAAATCCATAATTATACTGTTGACCCTTTCCTTACCCCTTAACCCACCACTTAACCTGTCTCAAACCTTACCCATATCCCACCCCAATATCAGCAAAGGTGTTTTGCAATACAACACAATAAGTACATTGTACCTAATAGTACTGTTGTCAACCAGATCCGGGTTGTATCCAGGTGAGACCAAGGACCTGCGCCTTGACACGACCACAGTGCAGCCCTGAAGTATCAGCAGAGATTGAGTCAACTTGATCATCCACTGTGAAGGCCTCATCAACACGACAACCAGTGGCTAGTGAATACAATCCTCAGCTGGATGGAACTGAAACAAATACTGAAATAAATACTTTGAATGTTGCGATCCTATCAGACTTATGATAGCAACCTGAGTCGTAACAAAGCACTGTTCGCCAGGAGAACTGGCCCCCCGACTAAGCCTGGTTTCTCCCAAGTTTTTTTGTCCATTTTAACACCAGTTTGCAACTTGTTTGCCACCAGTCTGCCACCTGATGTCACCTGTTGGAGTTTGGGTTCCTTGCCGCTGTCGCATTTTGGCTTGCTTAGTTGGGGACACTTGACATTTGACTTGACATTTGATATTCAACAGTGCTTTGATCTGCCTGCATTGACCCCTGCTGCTGTGCAGCCAAAATAATGTACCACTTATCAATGTAAAGCTGCTTTGACACAATCTACATTGTAAAAAGCGCTATATAAATAAAGGTGACTTGACTTGACTAATGTTTTTTTTTTTTTTTTTTTTTTATGTAAGTGCATAGTAGTTAAAGACACCTGAAGTGTGACCAAAAACTCCACTGTAGCTTACTTTTACTGCAAATAAAAAGAACTAACATTTCACACCTCCTCAGTTTTAAGCTCATAAACAGCTGCTCTCCATCAACTAAAAGATAGATATTGCATTTGATTGCTGCGCTAGCTTAGTTCAGGAAAAAAGTTGGAAGTTAGTGCATGCTTGCTGTTGAGTGTAACACTGACCATAATGACAGGAGATCCCTGCATGGAGCATTCAGCCTGTGCATTTTTTCAGAGCAGCATCTAACATTACATCAATATCAGTCTCCTCTAGCACACAGGTGTTGGGCTGCTCTATCCAGACATGTTAAACTCTTCAGTACATGAGAAAACACAGACATGCATTCTTACACAGACTCATTTAGTGCTGTGCAGAAGCACAAGGAAAAGGAAAAAGGTGGATTTTTTTTTGCCTTTCTCGATTCATGTATACTGCTTCAAAATCCCCACCCCTCATATTATGTAAGGGATTTTGGAGTATAATCGAGAGGCATTATCTTGGAGGGAAATGTCTTGCTATGTGGGACTTTAACTGTGTCCTCTCATTTTTGGGATCCCAGGGGCCCCTACTTCCCCCTTGCTAATGGATATAATCAAGGGGAAAATTAGACGTTCTGTCCTGCCGTGGAAAATAACAGTCAGGGTATTTGCGGTATCTAAGAAATGCCCTGAAACGGCTGCTTTTGTCATCTGTGATATTTTAATAATAACATTATCAAACCAGTGTTTATCAGTACAGCATTCAGTTAGCAAGCCAGTGATTAGGATGGTTCTGAAGAGGACGTCTATCCAGAAACAAGCAATGGAAAACTTTCATTCCAAGTCTCATCTAGTCAAGCCTAAGGATACAGATATGCATACAAGGAACATTTCTGTCTAATTGGATTTTTTAAAAATAATTAAAAAAAATGTTTATACATATTTGCTTCTTTAAAGATTGAGAACTTTGAAATTTACAGTTTTCTTTATTTTGAGCTTCACCCTCACTGTGCCACATAGACTTAACAAAATAAATTATCGGAGTGTCTATTTACACTAAGTGCAAATAGCATCCCTTGTTGGCAAACACTATTTACACTAGGTCCGCCCACCAATGTCTGGTTGGGACACTCAAGTTTTAAATAAGACACACAAAATTTAACGTCTTAAGGGGTGTAGCAGTAGCGAGTAAGGCTCGCAGACCTGGTTTTTAATGCAATCAACACGGATTCTGATCTGCCTTTTGCAGAGCTTGCATTTATTTTCTATAAAAATGAAAATAATGTTCTAGAAGTGGAAATAAACTGCAAACGAGTGTTTAATAATATTAAAAGTGTTTATTGGGTAGGCTTAGGGGAAGGTGTTGGCAGAGTTTTTATTTACCCAATAAGGCAGCATCCATTTAATAATTTTAATAAATATTATCATTTAAAATCTATGATATTATTGCGTCCTGTTAATGTATGAAAATACTGAGGTGAAAATATCTGCCAATATAAAGTATAGATAGCATCTAATTACGATTTACTCTTATTGCAAAGAACTGATACTTTTACATGGTCTAAATAGAATCTATCGCTATTTTCACAGTTAGGGTTAGAGTAGCTATTGTCACTTAGAGTAGATAGAATATATTGCTATTTTCATTTAGTGTAAATAGCATCTACCGCTAAGAAAATATGCTATTTTCACTTAGTGTAATTTTGTTTAGCCCCACCTACACTATCTATCTATCTATCTATCTATCTATCTGTACTGTTGTTATTACCACATTAGTAATGGAAATTAGAAGTGACAGAGCAGCAGAGTGACAGTCTAAACCAGGGGTCTCAAACTCAAATTGGCTGGGGGCCGTTTCTGTGATTGACACCTCATAGGAGGGCCATTTTAATATTCAAGCACAAGAAAGCGCAAAATTTCTGAAAACATACTTCATTATTTTTCATTTACTTCAAATTTAATTTCTAAAATTTAGATCCGCTCTGATGGATAGATCCGTTTAGATCCGCTCTGACAGACAACAAAAAACTCCCTGAAACCTCCTAACTCTTCCAGCCAGATAGCAGAATTCCCTGTTTTTACTGTTATTTCTATTTCGTATTTTTTTCCATTTTTATTATTAGGCTATGTATTTGGTTCGTCTTTATGTAAAGCACTTTGAATTACCATTGTGTATGAAATGTGCTATACAAATAAAATTGCCTTGCCTAAAATATTTTTGCCATACTTAAAAAATGTAAACAGCAGTGTCTCTATCATTGTTACATACAGTTTTAAATCTTCCCTTACTTTATTTTAGCTTAAAGAGCATCAAAATCTTGCACTGAACCATACTGAACAAATGCAATCCCTGAATACATTTGTACACTATTATATTTATTTCCAGACACCTAGCAACGCTTCTGCTCACAGCGCTGAGCCACATTTGTCCAAGATGCCGTTTGACGCGCATCGGATGCATTTCGGTGGTTTAAAATCGACGCTCTCGACTTGCGTGAGTTCTTTTACTGTAATTTAGGCAAACGCGCTCATAATAGAAGCGGCGCGGTCGCGACGTGCATGTGGTGCGGCACGCTTGTTTTTCCAGACGCGCATATGCCGCGGCGAGATGAAAACATCTCAACTTTTCATGTGACAAGAACCAACCTATGAGTTTCGGCCTTTCCTTAACAACACCGATAGCTCCGCCGAACAGCTGATCATAGCTGTACAGGGCGGGTTTTTATTTCTCATCCATTTTATTTTAATATTTTATTTCTCCATAAATATATATATAGTAGTAGAGCTAATGCAATGACTAGAAATACATTTTTCTTTTGCTGAAACTTCGTTATCGTGGAGAGCGCAGTTCATGGCTCCATAGCAACGACAGATGCTACGGTCACGGGAGCTTAAGCGCTTTGGAAAGAAGGAGAAAGTGGCACGGCCGCTTATGTGACGCGATATGTGAATGGCCCCTTAGAACGGCGACCTTTTCTTTGCATGTGGAATAAGGTATGAGACAACTAGAGAACAATAATAAAATAATAATAATAATAATAATAATAATAATAATAATAATAATAATTTAGCGGCCGGATTATGTTTTATTTTTGAGATCAGTTGCGGGCCGGGTGGAGGGGGAAGGCGGGCCGGCAGTTTGAGACCACTGGTCTAAATATTATAGATGTAATTAAATAGATTTTTACATTATGATCTGCAGTGGCTACCACCCAAATAATCCATTTGTAATCAGATTGACGGCCCAATCGGATTGAAAAACGTTCATGTAAACAACTTAATCGATCCGATTGAGCTCGATCTAAATGAAATTTCGATCGGATTGAAAGGGGTGGTTTATTCCTTTTCTAATCCGATCCAACAGCAAAAAATGACCATGTAAATGCTTGAATCCGACTACTTTCTCAATCATATTCAGAAGTCTTTGGGGCACATGCGCAGTGCAATGTTGACATGCATTAAAAGTTCACGTTCATGTCTTTAGTTGTAAAGATGTGTGCCAACAGGCAGTGGTGTATGTATCCCTTCGTCACAATATTGGAAATCTTTCGTTTTAAGACAAGGGGAGCCAATGGATATCACACAAGAAGCGACGTGCAAACTTTACGCAAGAGTTATGCCGATCAAAAACCTCAACCTCGTTCAGTATTCACCACAAAAAGTGAAAGTAAAAAGTAACAGAGCTGTCTGACGCTGCATTAACGGAGACGAATTTCAACATAAAATGCTGATAAAGGTAGCCTATATAACTGTCTAAATTTATCCCATTATTTCATTATTTATCCCATTATTTGAAACAAATGAGAATAATAGTATTTTATGTTAAACATGTTGTTTTTTTAAAGTCGGTGATTGAAGTAAAGCTGCGCTTAATTTTCATTGACTCTTAATAATTTTAATTATAGGCCTATAATTCATTGTATAAGACTTACAAAACAAAGTTTAAATCATTTTCAATGATAGCTAATAGCCTAATCTTATAGGTTATATTATCCTCAGAACACGTCAGTTATGCAGTGATGCGCTATGAAATTATTGTGGGACAAATTTAATATTAATTTAATAATAAAAGAAAGAAGCCTAACCTAATAGTAATAATAATAGACTAGAAGAATGTAACAGGCCTAGATTAATTGGTAATACCAAATCCTCATAATATTGCCAAGATTTGCTGCTTTTGACAATATCTCTGGCTCTGTTGATGCAACCTGTGTTACCGCAAGTGTGATTGATATGACGTCACACACGCAGAACGTGTGCGCAAAAGTTTTAATCGGAATGTATATAAAACACATATAAACGTATATTTGAATCAGATTACAATGTTTGAGGCAATATTTGTTAAAGGCAGCATGTTTGTAGGAGATATTGATATTTTGAAACATGTACAAATAAACATATTAGGAATATTATAACTGGTGAAACAGCTATTCATAAAAGCTTATTGTGGACCAATGTATTTAGGAATATAAACTAGAAAAAGCTTGGTGTATTTGTGAAGCATACTGTTTAAATAATAAAGTAAAAGAGGTTACATTTAAGATTTTACATGGTATATATCCAGCTAAAAGTGTGTTAGAGAGGTTTAAGTTAGAGATTGATTATTCATGTTATTTTTGCTCAATGGAAAAAGAATCTATTGTCCATCTGTTTTGTAATTGTATATACACAAATATTTTTTTGGGTGGATGTGGAAAATTTCATTAGAAGGAAAATAAATGTTATATTTAAATTAAATAATTTTGATATATGTATGTATTATTCCAATGATAATAATAATAATAATAATAATAATTTTAATTTTATTGTACAACTGTTTATTATTTTAGGAAAATTTCATATACACAAGAAGAAATGGTCAGGATCCAAGCCAAATTTTATTCATTTTCTTTAGGAGACAAAAGACTACTGCACCAGTTTGGAGAACATTATAAATAAAAAAAGCAAGGAAGGTTTAGATATTACATATTTATAAAATATTTTTTTAAGCTGAAGTGACATCCAATAATTTCCTCAGTGCATAATTTACATTTCACAGACATATTCTCCATCTGTAAATGTTAGAAAGTCAGTGTAATAAAAGTTCTTGTATCGAAGGAAGGAAGAGGACAGGGATCGGCTTTGGGCTGCTGACAGTCTTTATTCTCACCAGAGAAAAATATCAAACACATAAACAAAAAGACGGTGCAACGCACACTCAATAATTCCACATCCAAGGACGGGCTTCACTCCACGAAACGAGCACAGCTCACTCAGTCCGACTGTCAGCAGTCCCTCTCTCTCTCACACGCTCCTGCTTCTCCTGGCGTTTTATCCTGTCTCCACGCCAATTACTGGAACGAGAAACAGGTGTTCGTGATTTACATTCAACCCGTTCAATCACCGCACATCCCCAGACACTCCCTCCTGTTGCAGACCCCGCTAAACCACGCCCCCCTCGCCACATACCCCCACCGCCCGACTCAGGCCGGGGAGCCGTCCGGCCTGCAGCCCCCCCCCCACCCATTTCTGGAGAGGAAGTCGGCCACAGCCATCTGAACACCCGGCCTGTGGATCACCTTGAATTTAAAAGGCTGTAAAGCAAGATACCAACGAGTGATCCGCGCGTTGGTGTCCTTCATGCGGTGGAGCCACTGCAGAGGGGCATGGTCCGAACAGAGGGTGAATTCCCGCCCCAGGAGATAATAGCGGAGGGTGAGGACGGCCCACCTGATGGCTAAACACTCTTTCTCCACGGTGCTGTACTTAGCCTCTCTCTTAGAGAGCTTGCGGCTAATGTACAGCACCGGCCGCTCCTCACCCTCTATCTCCTGGGACAGGACCGCACCCAGCCCTCTGTCCGACGCGTCTGTCTGCAACAAAAAGGGGAGAGAGAAATCAGGGGAATGAAGTAACGGCCCGCCACATAAAGCAGCCTTCACCTGGGTGAAGGCCTGCTGGCACAGCTCCGTCCACTGGACCGTATCTGGTGCATCCTTTTTAGTCAGATCAGTCAACGGGCTGGTGAGGTCCGAATAATTAGGAACAAACCTTCTGTAATATCCCGCCAGCCCGAGGAACTGTCTTACCTCCTTTTTGGTCTTGGGACGCGGACAGGTTGCAACCGCTGCTGTCTTATCAATTTGGGGACGCACCTGTCCATATCCCAAGTGGAAGCCCAGATACCTTACTTCCACGCGCCCAATTGCGCACTTCTTCGGGTTGGCCGTGAGCCCAGCCCCTCTCAGCGATCTCAGGACAGCCCTCAAATGCTGCATATGCCGCTGCCAATCATTACTAAAAATAATAATGTCATCCAGATAGGCAGCCGCATACGCAGCATGGGGCCGTAAGATCTTGTCCATGAGTCGCTGAAAGGTCGCCGGTGCCCCGAACAGCCCGAACGGAAGGGTCACGAATTGGTGTAATCCAAACGGCGTCGTGAAAGCGGTCTTTTCTTTGGATAATGGAGACAAGGGGATCTGCCAATACCCTTTTGTTAAGTCCAGTGTCGAATAAAAGCGAGCTGTACCGAGCCGGTCAAGCAATTCGTCCACACGCGGCATTGGATACGCGTCGAATTTCGACACTGCATTCACCTTGCGATAATCCACACAGAACCGCACTGAGCCGTCTGTTTTGGGGACCAAAACTATCGGGCTCGCCCAGTTACTGCTGGATTCCTCTATTACCCCCATTTCAAGCATTGCCTCTAATTCTGCCTGAACCACTTTTTTTTTGTGTTCAGGTAACCTATACGGCCGGCTGCGAATCACCACGCCCGGCTCTGTCTCGATGTGGTGCTGAATGAGGTCAGTACGGCCCGGTAGGGGAGAGAACACGTCGGCAAATTCAGCCTGTAATTTGGAAACATCAGTGAGCTGTGAGGGCGAAAGGTGATCTCCCCCCGGGGCCAGAGCGAGGGATTGTTTTTTTACATTCGCCTCTGGCCCGAGATCATCCTCCCCGCTAATCACCGTCGCCAGCATCACTGATTCCGCCTCACTCCACTTTTTCAGGAGGTTGAGGTGATAAATTTGACGTGCCCCTCTCCTATCGGACCGTATTACTTCATAATCGAGATCACCAACTCGCCGTGTGACCTCAAATGGTCCTTGCCACTTCGCCAGTAATTTTGAGCTTGATGTGGGGAGCAATACGAGCACTTTCTCTCCTGGTGCAAATTTACGCAGATTAGTTCCCCTGTTATACAACCGGCACTGTCTGTCCTGGGCTTGTAACAAATTCTCCATAGATAGCCGCCCCAAAGTGTGGAGTTTTGTTCTCAAGTCCAGCACATACTGAATTTCATTTTTCGATTGAGACGGTCCGTCCTCCCAAGACTCTCTTAGGACATCCAACACCCCGCGGGGTGGCGCCCAAAGAGAAGCTCGAAGGGGGAAAACCCCGTGGAGGCTTGCGGGACCTCTCGCACAGCGAACAACAGGGGTTCCAACCATTTATCCCAATTTTTGGCGTCTTCTTGAACGAACTTACGAATCATGGATTTAAGCGTGCGATTAAAACGTTCGACCAGCCCGTCCGTTTGTGGGTGAAAGACGCTGGTTCGAATCGATTTAATGCCCAACAATTCGTACAGTTCGCGTAGCGTACGTGACATAAACGCCGTGCCTTGATCAGTGAGGATTTCTTTCGGAATCCCCACTCGGGAGATTAAACTGAAGAGGGCGTCCGCAACACTCTTAGCGGAAATGTTGCGGAGAGCCACTGCTTCTGGATATCGTGTTGCATAATCCACAATGACCAATGCAAAACGATGCCCTCTCGCTGATCGCTCTAATGGCCCGATGAGGTCCATGCCAATTCGTTCGAAGGGGACCTGCATTAATGGAAGGGGGCGCAAAGGCGCTTTTGGAGTGGCCGGAGGATTTACCAGCTGACATTCACGACAAGACGCGCACCACCTGCGCACGTTCTCGTGAATGCCCGGCCAAAAGAATCGGGTCATGAGGCGATTTAGTGTCGCTGTTTGTCCTAAGTGTCCAGCCATTGGGTTAGAGTGAGCCGCATGGAAAAGCATTTCCCTGCGGCTCTTTGGTACTAACAACTGGGTTGTATCTTCTTTTGATTGAGTGTCTTGGGTCACTCGATACAACCTATCTTTAATAATCGCAAAATAGGGATAAGTTAGTGGTCGTCCAGGCTGGAGAGGCTGACCGTCAATCGTACTGACCCTCTCAAACGCATTTTTCAGCGTGTCATCGTGAGACTGCTCCAGGGGAAAATCATCACGGTCCGAGAGAATCAGTCTCCCGATCCCGCTCTGTTCCCCTGAGGCAGTCACCACTGGTCCCCGGTCAGTCTCCCCCGCCTGCACTCGCACTTCCTTTCCCCGCGTACATTTACTCCAAGAGGCACCCGAGCATAAATGTCCCAATAATTTATTAAATGCGGGCCAATTCGTCCCCAAAATTATCGGGTGCCGGAGGTGCGGATTAACTGCCACCTCCACACTATGCTTTTGACCCCTAAATAGAATCCCGACTGACACCAACGGATAACTCGCGATATCCCCGTGCACACACCGTACCTTAACCACGCGGCCTGTATCCAATGCCCCGGATGAAATCAGGCTTTGATGCACGGAGGTTTGGTTACAACCCGAGTCCACCAAAGCCTGATATGTACCCCCCTTGATACTCACTGGTATCTGGTACTGACCAGCTTGACCGGGGGCGACCTGCAGGTCGTCCGGGACCCGGATCAATGTCCCCACCTCCATCACTGGACACCGGTCTATGAAATTGTCCGGGTCCCCGCAACGCCAACAGGCCGGCCCAGACCTGCCCGCCGCTCCAGTGGCGGAGAACGGGCCGAATGATTGGCGTGGAGAGAGGGGAGAAGCAGGCGCGGGGTCCAGCCCGGCGGTGGCCAGTCCCGCCCCCCTGGGCGGGCCTCTCGGCGCCACGAACGGCCGATGATCCGTTCCACCCCGCCCCCGGGGCGGAACACGAGGCGGGCCGGGCGGACGGGACCTAGGTAGAGGTACAGGTCTGGAGAGAGAGAGGGGAGGAAGAGAGGGAGAGAGAGAGACAGATGGCAGGGGTTCGCCGACCCCTGGGCACGCCACCAGGTGGTCCTCCGCCAATTGGATGGCCGAATCCAGCGACGTGGGCCGGTGGCACTGGACCCACTCGGCGGTCTTCTTCGGGAGCCGAGTGGTGAACTGTTCCAGCACCACACGATCGATCATCTGCTCCACGTCGCCTCCGTCGGCCATCAGCCATTTGCGGCACGAGTCCCGGAGCTGTTGGGCCAACACGAAGGGCCGGCCCGCCTCCCCCAGCTCCAGAGACCGGAAACGCTGACGATGCTGCTCGGGGGAGCGGCCGACCCGCTGTAGGATGGCCCTCTTGAGGTCGTTGAAGACCAGGAGGTTCTGGATGGGCAGCTGCTGTGCTGCCACCTGCGACTCGCCCGAAAGCAGCGGGACGAGCCGCATGGGCCACTGGTCCCGGGGCCAACCTGACACCTCAGCCGACTTCTCAAACAGGTCCAGGAAGGCCTCCGGGTCGTCTTGCGGGCCCATCTTCTGTAGTGGCAGCTGGAAGGATCCAGCAGCTGCCACGCTGGTCTCCGCGGGAACCTCCCGGTCTATCCAGCTCCGGAACCTCTCGCGGTCCTCCTGTTGGCCCTGTACGATCGCCTCGAAGCGGCGCTCCTGATCGTTCCTGAGATCTAGCAGGGCCCGATGTTGTTCTTGATGAAGGGCCGCGAGGGATGAGATGATGTCCGCAAACGGCGTTCCCGCGGCGGAGGTTGCCTGCATGGCGGCGGCTTCCGTCTTCCTTCCCGGGTTTCGGCACCAGTGTAATAAAAGTTCTTGTATCGAAGGAAGGAAGAGGACAGGGATCGGCTTTGGGCTGCTGACAGTCTTTATTCTCACCAGAGAAAAATATCAAACACATAAACAAAAAGACGGTGCAACGCACACTCAATAATTCCACATCCAAGGACGGGCTTCACTCCACGAAACGAGCACAGCTCACTCAGTCCGACTGTCAGCAGTCCCTCTCTCTCTCACACGCTCCTGCTTCTCCTGGCGTTTTATCCTGTCTCCACGCCAATTACTGGAACGAGAAACAGGTGTTCGTGATTTACATTCAACCCGTTCAATCACCGCACATCCCCAGACACTCCCTCCTGTTGCAGACCCCGCTAAACCACGCCCCCCTCGCCACAGTCAGGAAAATATTTCCATTTTGACGAACCTTCAGCAAGCACAAACTTCGGTGAATGAGCGCCACCACGTGCATACACACCAAACAGAGTTCAATCTGGGTAAAATACATTTTGCTAAAAATATTTGTTGTTTAAAATTTGTTTTTGTTGGTGAACATAATTATGCCATATGTAGAATTTCGGACCTACAACTAAGTGTATTTGTACGATAGCAGTACTGTGTAAAGTAATTGTTGTAAGGTAATACAATTTAATAATAATAATATTAATAATTAGTCTGTTCTTTTGTTTTTATTTATTTTCGTTTTTAGTTTAGTGTATGTAGCTTCTGCCTTAAAAAAACATTTTGTTTTTCTGTTTATTAATTTAGTTTATTATTAGTGCTGTCAATCGATTAAAAAATTAACTTGATTAATCACACATTTTTTTCTGTGATTTCTCTGATTAATTGCAATTAAAATAGTTACAGTTAATCTTCCTATTAAAACAACATTAAGAAACAACATAAAAACAGTATATTTTAAATAATTGTTTAATGACATCTTTTTATGAATGAAGGCCAGTATAACTGATACTAATACGGCTAATAATGTCTCGTTGAAATTGATTTTCCCCCCAGTTTTAAACATGAATTATAGCCATTTAACTTTTTTTTTTCTTCTTTTTTTTTTTTTTTTTTTTTTTACATTTTTTAGGCTTCAAAAAAATATAACTTTTAATTTAAGTGAACTTAGACTCACTTAAACCCATAATAAATGTCATATTTAGCCAGTGGCGGCTGGTGCAAAAAAAAAAAAAAAAAAAATGTTATTTCACATCCTGCCCAATATTGTCCTAGAAACAATGTTCATATTGAAGGCTATAAAAACAAACATGAGTGTAACTGTGTAGTATATGCTATATTATGTGCAAAAAAGGGGTCAAATCACATTAGGCCTTGGCAATATTCTAAAATTGTAACTTTACAAAGTTACAATCTAATCTAACAATCTAATTGCTATATATAGGGGTAAGATTAGGGTTTGGTTTAGTTTGGTTTAGGGTTAGTTGTATGTAACTATGCATAATTTACTGTTATTACTATAGTAACTGCATGTAACATTTGTAACAATGACACTGTAAAATAAAGTAAGTTTTTGCTGACTTTACAAATGAATTATGGAAATCAAACCAACTTTATGCAGCACAGCAGTTTGCAATGCATTCCTTTTGTTCAGTGATGTCTACATCCAAAACCAATATTTGTCAAAGTTGTTCATGAATTTCTAGTAGTAAAATAATCTGTAATTTGGAAGAAAATGACCTGAGGTTTGAATAAAAAATAATAAATAAAACAAATACTTGGCTTTATATGAAAAGTTCTACAGCCAAGGCAAGGCCACACACAACTGTACAGTCTCTTCACTCATTTGAAAAACCTGTCCGAGATGTTTGCACAAATCCACTCAAGGATGCCAAATCCAGTGTGGACCGATAAGAGATTTTCTTGGCTTTCCTCCTGTAAGATATAAGCAATATTTCTTTTCTTGTACAGTGTCAAATAAAATTAGGTTGTGCCTCTTAACTGCAAGCAAGTCCAGTGTTTTTCCTTTCTTCCACTAATTATTTCAAAATTGTTTGACATGCATAATTGGAAGTGATATCATGACGACTCATTTGGACCATGGGTTCCTCTGGGTCATCTGCATCTGCGCTCACCACTTAAGTCTGTCCTTTTGGAGTCAAAAACACACAGCTGGCCATTTGAGGAGGCCGTCCCTGTGAATCTGTCTATTATGGATGAGGTTCTCAAACATCTGAATTGACAGCCTATGGCCCTGCAGACCAGAGGGAAGCATCAGTGCACATCTCCTGAGAGTTTTGTATAGCTGGAAGACAAAAGCCTCTGCTGATGCTTTCCATCTGGCTAAGACTGAAACAGGACTTCTAAAATGAGGCAAAGTCCCCGCTCTGTGTTTGGGTCTTTTTAAGTTATGTTCCAATTATATTTTTACATGGTTTTGGGTTGGCAAATGAAAGACAAATGAAACAGCATGTATCTTTCACTATCACCAAGCAACAAAAAATATTTTTATATTTACGTTAACATACAATTTATAAAAATCAAGTTCTTATGAAGCTTTTTATGATGTTTTACATTACCTCAAAAAAGAAAAGCTAGCCTCCTTACTTTGCAACATGGAAGCAAACTCTTTTCTGCAGATCCCCTTAAAGGACATGGTGATAAAAAAAATATGAGATGACGATGCTTTTGCGTTCGGTCAGAAATGTTTGCGTTCCCCCAAGAAACTTTGCACTCACTCATCGTTCACTCAGCCCCTTTTAGGGGCTCTGTAATTTTCTGTGAATGTGTGAGTCTTCTGGTTTATTAGCTGCTATAAGAAAATAACTAGAAGAATAACAAAGTGCAGTAAACTGTAAAAAAAAAAAAAAAAAAAAGTATGCTACAAACCAGTGTCTTTACAATTACAATGTGTTATGTGCTGGTGTTGCAAAGACGAGGCGTTCACGGACTTCCACAGTAAATGGGTATTTATTAACACAACTGAGAGAAACAACATCCAAACACATCGAATAACAAATAAGAACAGACAAGGAGTGAAGGGAGTGAGTCCATGGGGTGCTTCTCAATTCTTATTTGTGCATCCTCGTTTCCTTTCCTTGCTTCCTTTCCTCGCGTCTTAGCTCCACCCCTCCAGGATGCGAGGGAAGGACGCAAGGAAAAGACGAGAGGATGGAGGAATTGAATCAAGTGAAATGATAAATCCTCGCTCCCTTTAGCGTCACTTCAAAGCGTCATCAGCTGCACTCGAGGGATCTACCCACATGTTGTTAAAGTTTGGTTATTTAAAAAAATATAATGAATATTAATAAAGGAAGATGCCTAGTTGAAATATATGAGATATAAAATGTATTTAATCTGTAAAAGTAAAGCATACATTTAAATTATTGTGACAGATAAGAAGGGGGAGGAGAATTTATGCGTGCGTCACATTTCTCAATGAGAAAGACTTCCGCAAAGGATGCACCTGTGTATCCTCGCTCATGACTCCTCAGGAAGCCTCCTCACTCCTCGTTCCTCGCGGTGCAATTAGAGAATTGAGATGTCCTTCAAGATGGCTGAGCTCGATTGTTTTCGGGGTCATAGGACGGAGGACGGAGGAGACGAGGAGGGATATTGAGAAGCACCCCATATATAAAGGGAGTGCTGATGAGGAGATCCAGGTGAAGATGATCTGTGATGATAGGGAGAAGACGAGGGAAGTGAGTGCAGGTGTGGAGAACAGGAGGATCTGTGACACAATGCTGCTGTTTTTCAGCTATTATTATTAATAGTCACCTTTCACTACTTTTTCTCAACTGCAGTTCCCTTACTTATTTATAAAATAAGACAGAATTCAGTTCATGCCATTGGAATTATACAATTTTAACCCATTTTTCTGCAGCTAAATGTGGAAAAATTATTAGCTAACATTTTTCAGCTGTTTGAATGAAATTGATAAATACTCTCTTGCAGAAGGAAAACACTGGCACTGGAAATGCATTATGCAGTGGAAACTTTTCAAGAGTTGATATATTTGACTAATGAGGTGGAGAAAGAGAAGCAAAAAGTGCTTGTGCAAAATGAAAGGGAAAGCAAAGACACATCAAAAATCATTATTATTATTATTTTAATTGTGCGCAATGCTCTGGCAATGCTCTGTTCTGTGTCAGTTCATCTGTGTTAGTGTTCTCTCGCTTTCGTTTTGTTCACTATAGTCAATTTACTCATGTTTTAGTTTGCCAGGTAATATAGTGCCCAGATGCATTATGGAGTTTCTTCAAAATGTTGACAAGATCAGGACACAATGGGACATTTGGTTTTGTTAAAAGTTGACCTTTCAATCTCATCTGAGACAATTCTCTCAATCGCTTCACAAATTGTCAAGATCGGTACTTGGGTGAGGAAAGCTGGACCAGTGTCAAAGTACATTAACTTCTGCCCAGACTAATTTGTTCATGTGCCAACCAGGCACCAATGGCCAGAGTCCAAGAGCAACTCAGACAGTGTAAGATTCATTTATTTCTATGTTTAGACTGTTGTGAATGGTTCTCTCCTTTAAAATAATAAATAGCCAAAATGAGAAGGAAAAAAATGACACTTAGTGTAAATAAGTTTGGAATGGGATCCATCTATTAGAACTCCCTTTGCATACTCATTTTGATTTGGCATTTTTTATTTTTTTTTTTTATTTTTTTTATGCTGGATGGCCTTCCTTACACATGCCTATTACATTATTGTTGCAGACTCAGTCACGTTCTGTTTGTTGTCATATGTCACATGATCTCCTTTCTTCTGTTTTCCCGCCATCATCAGTCACCACGGACACTAACTAGATTATCACAGCTGTTTGTCATTTTGGTTAATTGCTCTGTGTATTTAAGTTCCTGTTTTCCCTATGTTCATTGTCTGGTCTTGTCTTTTGTGAGTTGTGTTGCGGTTCTGCCTGTACCTGTTGGATCTATCAAGTAAAGACTTATTTTGTATTTTATCTCCTTCTTAGTGCGTTTCCTGCACAAGCAACTATTATATTATATTATATTATATTATTATAATCATATTATAATCATATTACTTTCCTTACTGAGTTCTGCTTTAAATGCTTGTCAGTGCTTTTAAATTTTTAAATGTTATTTTAAAAAATAAAAATGTTATTAATATATAAAATGCTTAGTGCCCTATCACATAACAGTTTTCAAAAATGTTTAATCATTCACTTCTGTTATGTTTCCATCTCTCATGGACATAATTGACTTAAAAAGGCAATTTCTGCTTTTTGCATTTATTTTGATTTTCACTCATCTTCCACTCAGTCTGGGCAAATCATTCGCTTTTATTTGGCAGTCAAGCATAAATATCTGCTTCCCTGCCCCTGGCTCACTCAACACTTGGAACATGAATAGCAGAGCAATTATTTCTATCCGGAACATGTTCAAAATGGTCCCCAACACTTCACCCATCACGTAGCATCCAGCGGATGTGATAACATGCAGCTGTAGGCTCTTTGCATCACAGAAGAGCATATGATATTCTGACAGCACCATGTGAGAACTGGCTGTAATGTTCATGTTGTCACAATTACAACCATTTTTGTATGTTTTTAGTCAGGATACCAAACATTATCTTACTGGAACTGTGTTAATAGAAAAAAACAAAACAAAACAAATAAACAAACAATAATTTTAGTCGTGATTTTTTTTTTTATTTTTATTTTTTTTTACTTCACGTTGTTCTTCCCCTGTTTAATATTCAGAGACAAATGTAAATAATACAATCATAAACTAATTCCCTCATACATTGTAAACACTATGGCACTATGAAAACATTGCTCTGTTTGTTTGAACCAGTGGAGTGAGTTTGGGGCGGGGTAACCTGTTTGGCTGACCAATGGCAGACAGGGAAAACCTGTTTGAAAACAGTCATTATTTTTGCAATTCTGTTTGGAGACTAGTGGCGCATAAATTAACCACTTCACTTTAAATGCTAAATTAATTTTCTTAATAAACAACAAAGATTTTGTTAACCACATCATTTCAAATACCTCCTTACCTTACATAAACATTTACATTGCATTATATTTATGCATTTGGCAGCTCCAAAGGGAATAACATTTCATCACTTGATTGTATTTGCTGGGAATCAAACACATGATAGCATTGCTAGCGCCATGTTTTACTGTTTGAGCTACAGGAGCAAAATAAAATAAAATATAATTGAAATAGTGCTTTAAAGGTTGTAAATAATGGCCAAGTGTGGTTATGTATGAAACGATTATTGACTCACACACTCATCACCAGATGGTTTGTAGCACTGGTCTATCTCTGAAGTCCACTGGGATGCTCTGGTTATGCAAGATTTATCATTTGGTTCTTGTTAATTCTTGTCCTTCCTCCAAGGTTTTTTTTTTTTTTTTTGTTACTTGCTTTTGACAGCTTCTTGATTCATATCGTTGACCTCTAGCAGAACTAGTCAGAGAGGGTTAATATCTGCTTCACTGTTGTCACATTGTAAGAACTATTTGCCTATTTTAAGATCTTACAAAAAGGGATTATCCTTCAATTAAAAATGTGTTTTGAAAATGTTTTTTCTAATTGCAAGATGTTAGGCTGCATCTGATGTTAGCCTGTAAGTGATTATAGTTCCCTTTCAAGGGAACTCAACGCTACGTCATGGTGTTGACACTATGGAAATTCTTTCATGCATGACCACTGTACAACACACCAATCTTGATTGGCTGACGGCAATAGTAAGAAGTCACATGGAGCGCCAGGGTACTTGCATTAAACATCATTAGCTTTTTTGTCTTCAGGAGCCAGTTTGTTTGTATGCGTATGTAAGACGAGAATCTGGTGGAGCGCGTTGGACTCTCGAGGGAGCTGCATGTGGTCATTGTGCTGCATTTGAAGTAAGAGCTTTTGTTCTTGCTTGATTCTCTCTCTCGTTTCGTCCCACTGACTGGCCAGCGATAGGAGCGTGAAACGCTGCAATGGCTGCTATGTAAACTTTGAGCGTTGAAGGGGTGCGACCCAGATTCAAACGCTCCTGGAGAAAAGACAGTATCGGAGATACGTCACACTCCACTGGGTCTATGTTGCGTGTAGAACACCAGTCAACAAAGACCGACCATTTCTGGGCGTAGAGGCGTCTCGTGGACGGAGCTCTTGCCTGAGAAATGGTATTCAGCACGTCCCCGGGGAGGTTAGCAGGCTCCCGTCGAGGGACCAGAGGTGCAGAGCCCAGAGTTCTGGCTGGGGATGCCAAATCGTCCTGTTCGCCTGAGAGAGGAGGTCCCGTCTCAGGGGGATCGGCCACGGAGCTTTTGTGGAAAGCCTGAACAGCTCTGAGGACCAAACTTGGCTCCTCCAGAGCGGGGCCACCAGGAGGACTCTGTGCTTGTCTTCCCTGATTCGTCTGATGACCTGTGGGATCAGAGCGATCGGGGGAAAAGCGTAAAGGAGGGTGCGGGGCCAGACATCTTCCTCCTTCGAGAAATAAATTGGGCAGTGAGAGTTGCCTTCTGAAGCGAAGAGGTCTACCTCTGCCTTTCCGAAGAACTCCCAGATCATGAGAACCGTCTGGGGGTGGAGCATCCACTCGTCTGAGGGGACATTGCTCCGAGATAGCATGTCTGCTCCCAAGTTTGTTCTCCCGGGTATGTGAGTCGCCCTGAGCGACTGAAACCTCGGTGATGCCCATTCCAGAAGACGCTTCGCCAGAGTGCATAAGCGGCTGGACGAAAGACCGCCCTGGTGATTTATGTATGACACCACTGTCATGCTGTCCGACTGGACTAAGATGTGGCGCCCTGTCAGGTGTGCCTGGAACGCATGAAGGGCTCGAATCACTGCCAACATATCGAGGCAGTTGATGTGCAGATGCCTTTCCTCGTGAGACCACGAGCTGAAGGCCGGTCTGCCCTCGCAAAGAGCGCCCCAACCTGTGTTGGACGCATCCGTTGAGAGCACCGTCCTTCTGGACACCGCCTGTAGGGGTACCCCTTGGCTGAACCATACAGGGTTCATCCAGGGTTTCAGAGCTGCCAAACAGACCTGATTGACCCTGAGACGCAGGCGGCCGTGCCGCCAGGCGTGAGGAGGGACCCGGAACTTCAACCAGTACTGCAGAGGCCGCATCCGAAGAAGGCCGAGCTGCAGAACCGGGGAGGCGGAAGCCATCAGCCCTAGCATCCTCTGGAAAAACTTCAGAGGGAAATAGGCTCTGTTCCTGACCGATGCCGCGAGCTGCTGAATGGCCAGAGCGCGCTCTGGAGATACTACAGACGTCATACGGACTGAGTCGAAAACTGCACCCAGGAACGTTATACGCTGGCTGGGGAGCAGTGAGCTCTTGGCAAAGTTGACCCTGAGACCTAGGCACTCCAAGTGGCTGAGTAACACGGATCTGTGATGCTCCAGCTCGGCTCGTGACTGGGCTAGGATGAGCCAGTCTTCGAGGTAATTGAGAACCCGGATTCCCATCTGTCTCAGTGGGGAAAGCGCCGCGTTCATGCACTTGGTAAAAGTGCGAGGAGCTAGGGACAGTCCGAATGGAAGGACCGTATATTGGTAAGCCACACCCTCGAACGCGAATCTCAAGAATCGCCTGTGATGGGGGGCTATCTGGATATGAAAGTATGCATCTTTTAGGTCCAGCGAGCAGAACCAGTCCCCGGGGCGAACCTGCGTGAGGATCTGCTTCAGCGTTAGCATCTTGAACTTCCGTCTCATGAGGGAGAGGTTCATGAGCCTGAGATCTAAGATGGGTCTGAGACCGCCATCTTTTTTGGGAACTAGAAAATAACGGCTGTAGAACCCCGAATTGCTCTCTGAGGGGGAGACTATTTCTATAGCTCCTTTCCTCAGAAGAGACGTGACTTCGGCTCGGAGGACATGAACGTCGTCCGTGTTGACTGAAGTCTGAAGCACCCCGCTGAAGCGCGGGGGCCTTCGGGCGAACTGAAGCGAGTAGCCTCGACTTATGGTTCCCAGAACCCAGCTTGACACTCCGGGGATGGCCCGCCAGGCCTCGGCCCGCGTGACAAGGGGCTGAATGGTATCGGGTGACGGGCCGCCAATCGGGGGGCCCGTGCACCGGAGAGAGTGGAAGAGGAACTTCGCTCTTTCTTAGAGAAGGTAGAATATTCATAGTGTTCGCCATAAGAATAGCGTTTTGCATGGACGCAGCACTGGGCCCAGTTAGTACAACACTGAACATATCTCCCACGCCCGGAGCTGAACGAGGCGGAGGGGGGGTGGAACGAAAGAGCTTTTGGGGTGGTCCGGCCGTGGCGAGACTTTGCCCCATCCTCTTCCTTCCTGAAATATCAGGAGGGCTTATGAGGCGTCGGGTCCAGCGTAATCTTAGGCCGGGGTCCCTGACGTTGCCTCGGGAAGGAGGAGCGCTTACGATGGCGCTGTTCCTTGGGTGGTGCTGCCTGAGAGGTAGAGGGGCCAGTTTTGTTCTGCTGAGCCGGCGCAGACTTGGGGCGGCTAGAAGCAGACGTGGAGCTAGGGCGTTTAGGCAGGAAGTGTCGCATAGCCTGAGACGACTTTTGTGCTGCAGTAAAACACTCCGTAAAGCCCTCTACTGCTGGCCCGAAGAGACCAGAAGGAGAGACCGGGGCATCCAAAAAGGCCGTCTTGTCCATCTCCTTAATCTCGGTCAGGTTGAGCCACAAATGGCGCTCAAGCATGACCAGGCTGGCCATGGATCGTCCAATGGCCTGAGCTGTGGCCTTTGTGGCACGCAGGGCTAAGTCAGTGGTGCTGCGGAGGTCACGGAAGGCAGGTGCATCAACGCCGAACTCAACCAGAGAACGGAGGAGCTTCGCTTGAAACACCTGGAGAATAGCCATGGCGTGCAGCGCTGAGGCAGCCTGGCCCACGGACGTATATGCTCTGCCAGCCAGGGCAGAAGTGGTCCTGCAGGGCTTGGATGGAAGGGCCCTCTTAGTTTTCCAACCCACAGCCGTGGGGGGAAAGAGGTGAGCCGCCACCGCTTCGTCCAGGGGCGGTAGATGCTCGTAACCCTTCTCTTCAGAGCCATCCACAGAGGTGAGAGCTGAATAATGCGTAGTACATAGGCGGGCAGAATACGGGGCGCGCCATGACTTCGTCAGCTCGTTGTGAACCTCTGGGAAAAACGGTGCGGCGCGTTGACAAGGGGCCTGGCGGGAACCCGGCAGGAACCACTCATCGAGCCTGCTCCATGATGGCTCCTCTGGCGGAGCCCATTCGAGGTCCAAAACCTCTACTGCTTTCGAAAGGATGCGGAAGAGCTCGGCATCCATACCTGGCTTGCAGTCAATGGGCTCCAGCGAGGGAAGGCGGGCGGGGTCAGAATCACCGGCCCAACCTTCGGATTCAGAGGCCGCGAAAGACATGACGTCGTCAAGCGGCTCGTCCTCAGAACCACCAAAAGAGATGAGGTCGCTCGCATCTGCTGAGGGACGCAGCTCAGGGCGGGAGAACAGGACGGGGGACTGCTCTCTCGGGGGAGAGGGTGAGGCACGCGGGGAAGCCGGCATGACGTCATCCAACTCCGTGCGCTGGGCCGCTCTACCCCGCCGTCTCTTCCTAGCCGGCTCGCGAAGAAGTCTCTTCCTAGCCGGCTTCACTGAAGAAGGCGATCCGCGAGCGCAGAGAGGCGAGACTCATGTTCTCACAGTGAGAACACGAGGTCCCGGTGAGCGCGGCCTCTGCATGGGGTCTGCCCAGGCAGCCGACGCACTCACCATGACCATCGTCGTCATGCAGAGGGGCTCTGCATGTGCCACACGAGTGGCGCGGCATTTGTAACAACGCCACCGCCGTGAAAACGGCGTTTGAGGGGCTCTTTTAGAGCGGCGAGGGCCGCTAGAGCAGTGAAAACCGCTGTTGGAAAGCTCTTTTAGAGCGGCAATAAACCGCGGGAAAATCGCTCTTTTAGGCGCGCCGGATGGCGGCAGGAGACGGGCTGGCAGGCGGCCGGAAGCGGGAAGCGGGCGGCTCGAGGCGCTTCTTCCTCGGCGAGCTCAGCAGTCCGCTGCGGGAGCCTCTTCGACGGCGGCGAGAGCTTCTTTCCAGGCGAGCTTCTTCCAGGCGGCGAAGGCTTCAGCCGGAGATCAGCGAGGAGCAATGTGAAGTCGTCGCTGAAGGAGAGAGAACTGAAATCCTCGAATATTCGCTCTGTCGCCATAGGTCGCGCAGCTATGCCGCGCCGTCATTGGTTCAACAACTTGTCTATGAGTGAACCAATGACGATGCAGTTACACCTCGTTATTGAAAAAGGCTTCAGTAACCGGGAAAAAGGAGACCTTTCCCCATACGCAGTACGAGTGAAGTATCGAAAGGGAACACTCCTATAGCAATGAAGACTCTACATGGCTTTTGATATGATAGTCATATTTTGGTCCTTAATTTTGGAAATCATTAGCGTTCTGATAGATAGTGTGCATATTTAGAGCTGCAACTGAGAGACTGAGAGCTGAGGAAGCTGCCCACTCAGGTATTCACCCCTGACTTTGTCCAACATGCGGATGGGATCCAGATGTGCAGTATGTGTGCTATTTCACTGATGTTTCCTCATTGAGTTGAGTGAGATCAGTGTTGCCATCTGGAACAGCACAGAAAAAAAAACAAACGCATTTACATATATCTACCCCATGATCTGCTGTCATATGAAATAAAAGATTTAGTGTTGCTATGAAACAGCCCATGGCTGAGACTACACATTTCAGTTTGAATACAAATTCTGCTGATTAAAATAATACACTTGTGTCAGGAGTGCAGAAAGAAAGAGGAACCATACAGTACTTTGGTAACTCAAGATCAATGCTTGAGCTGGTCTATATTTGCATTTGGCTTAAGGATGTGACACGCTCTGTTTTTCCTTTTGCCTTTTAAAAATTAAGATGGCAAAAAAAAAAAAAAAAAAACACAATTACACATGTTAACACCTTTTTATTATAGTACTGAGTATGTCATGTTATGGGAGTGACTTTAAAGTCAACATGATATCAAAATTGACCCTGTTTACTTTTTTTAATGCACTTTACTAGTCTTATTGTGACCAATCCATTGGTGCGTGTTATTCTAAAGTAAAAAAAAAAAAAAAAAAATGTTTGTCTTTGTAATCTTTAATCAAAATGTAACAACGCGCTCTTCCTATGAAACAACTTTCCTTTCCGCTGACGATAATTTGACAGCATGGATAAGGACCAACCGGTCATGGTTTGACTAGTCTCACGTAGCCCGACCTTTAGATTGATGGCAGAAGGTCTGGACTCTGCAGCTTTCATTTGCCAAGGGCCGCCCAAGAGGCCGTCTGACTGACATGTAAAGCAACCAGTCACAGTTCGTTTTTTTTAACGTCATGTTTAAAGGTGCCATCGAACGTTTTTTTACAATATGTAATATAAGTCTAAGGTGTCCCCTGAATGTGTCTGTGAAGTTTCAGCTCAAAATACCCCATAGATTTTTTTTAATTAATTTTTTTAACTGCCTATTTTGAGGCATAATTAGAAATGCGCCGATTCATGCTGCGACCCCTTTAAATTCTCGTGCTCTCCACCCACAGAGCTCGCTCTTGCCTTCAACAGCATAAACAAAGTTCACACAGCTAATATAACCCTCAAAATGGATCTTTACAAAGTGTTCGTCAGGCATGCTGCATGCATACATCGGATTATGTGAGTATTGTATTTATTTAGATGTTTACATTTGATTCTGAATGAGTTTGTGGCTATGCTCCGTGGCTAATGGCTAATGCTACACTGTTTTACACAGAGATTTATAAAGAATGAAGTTGTGTTTATGAATTATACAGACTGCAAGTGTTTAAAAATGAAAATAGTGACAGCTCTTGTCTCCGTGAATACAGTAAGAAATAATGGTAACGTTAACCACATTTAACAGTACATTAGCAACATGCTAACGAAACATTTAGAAAGACAGTTTACAAATATCACTAAAAATATCATGATATCATGGATCATGTCAGTTATTTTCGCTCCATCTGCCATTTTTCGCTGTTGTTCTTGCTTGCTTACCTAGTCTGATGATTCAGCTGTGCAGCTCCAGACGTTAATACTGGCTTGTGTAATGCCGTGAACATGGGCTGGCATATGCAAATATTGGGGGCGTACACCCCGACTGTTATGTAACAGTCAGTGTTATGTTGAGATTCGCCTGTTCTTCGGAGGTCTTTTAAACAAATTAGATTTATACAAGAAGGAAGAAAAAATGGAGTTTGAGACTCACTGTATGTCATTTCCATGTACTGAACTCTTGTTATTCAACTATGCCTAGATAAATTCAATTTTTAATTCTAGGGCACCTTTAAAGAACGCAACATCTTCTGGAAATCTTGTAGAATTCATGTTCACTTACACTACTGTCATTGTGACTTATTTGCACAAATAACTTTTTTCTGACTACCATCTCTCATATTCGTCCCGGTGTGTACAGGCCTTAAAGGCACACCTTAAGAAAAATGTGCTTTTCACTACTCTCAAAGTGTATGATTGCAGAAAAAATATATATGTTTGTATTGAACATTGATAGAGAAACAAATTTTGTGTGAAAATAAATCATAAAAGTGGTTAATTTTGTTTAAAAATCTTATAAATATATGAGGTGGCGAGGGGGCCTTTTACCCCACACACGGGGTAAAAGGCTCCCCAGCATGGCGTAAAAGGCACACAATATTCATATCAATACTTTAGGTAAAATAATATGTTTTTAATAATGTCTAGGTTAATACTTGTTCAGAAGCAAAGTTTGTAATATTTTCTGTTTATTTTTATAAATAAAATAATTATTTTTTGCTCAAATACAGGTGCTGGTCATATAATTAGAATATCATCAAAAAGTTGATTTATTTCACTAATTCCATTCAAAAAGTGAAACTTGTACATTATATTCATTATTTACACACAGACTGATATATTTCAAATGTTTATTTCTTTTAATTTTGATGATTATAACTGACAACTAAGGAAAATCCCAAATTCAGTATCTCAGAAAATTAGAATATTGTGAAAAGGTTCAATATTGAAGACACCTGGTGCCACACTCTAATCAGCTAATTAACTCAAAACAAGACTACCCACAGACATATGCAAGACATAGGTTTCAGCTGTCGCATTCCTTGTGTCAAGCCACTCTTGAATAACAGACAGCGTCAGAAGCGTCTCGCCTGGGCTAAAGACAAAAAGGACTGGACTGCTGCTGAGTGGTCCAAAGTTATGTTCTCTGATGAAAGTAAATTTTACATTTCCTTTGGAAATCAGGGTCCCAGAGTCTGGAGGAAGAGAGGAGAGGCACACAATCCACGTTGCTTGAGGTCCAGTGTAAAGTTTCCACAGTCAGTGATGGTTTGGGGTGCCATGTCATCTGCTGGTGTTGGTCCACTGTGTTTTCTGAGGTCCAAGGTCAACACAGCCATATACCAGGAAGTTTTAGAGCACTTCATGCTTCCTGCTGCTAACCAACTTTATGGAGATGCAGATTTCATTTTCCAACAGGACTTGGCACCTGCACACAGTGCCAAAGCTACCAGTACCTGGTTTAAGGACCATGGTATCCCTGTTCTTAATTGGCCAGCAAACTCGCCTGACCTTAACCCCATAGAAAATCTATGGGGTATTGTCAAGAGGAAGATGTGATATGCCAGACCCAACAATGCAGAAGAGCTGAAGCCCACTATCAGAGCAACCTAGGCTCTCATAACACCTGAGCAGTGCCACAGACTGATCGACTCCATGCCACGCCGCATTGCTGCAGTAATTCAGGTAAAAGGAGCCCCAACTAAGTATTGAGTGCTGTACATGCTCATACTTTTCATGTTTATACTTTTCAGTTGGCCAAGATTTCTAAAAATCCTTTCTTTGTATTGGTCTTAAGTAATATTCTAATTTTCTGAGATACTGAATTCTGGATTTTCCTTAGTTGTCAGTTATAATCATCAAAATTAAAAGTTTATATAAAATTAAAATGAATATAATATACAAGTTTCACTTTTTAAATGGAATTAGTGAAATCAACTTTTTGATGATATTCTAATTATATGACCAGCACCTGTATACTGTCATTAAAATCTTGTTACAATCACAGAAGGGCAGAGACACAGGATGTATAAAAGTAAGGTGTTTATTTCACAACCAGATGAACAACAGTTATGCAAGTGAGTGAATGGCAAATCTTCAGGTGAATGGTGATAAATGTAATGGTAATACTGTCCTTTGTTTTGTAGGTGAAGGATGATGGCAGAATGCAGGTATCCAGATACAATAACGGAGCTGGAGTTCACACACAAAGACAAAGCACACAGGAGGAGAACAGGAGACACACTGGAGACAGGCAAGTAATCCAACGGAGTCCTTGAGGTGAGCATACAGGTAAGATGCTAATGAGACCGGACAATGAGCGTGTGTGAATGAGAGTCCTTTATACTGCCGGTGATGAGTGTGCTGATGACGTGCAGATGTGTGTGATTAGTATTCGGGTGACGGGGTGGGCTGTGATTGGGTGATGGTGGAGCCTGGCGTTTCTGTGACAAATATGTTAACATAATTTTTTTTTTTTTTTTTTTTTTAAATACAGAAACAAAATTATTTTAAAAAGTAAATATTCTGAAAGCATTGAAGGAGATCCCATAATATTTAATATAGATTAACAATAGTAACAACAAGTGATATTTTATTATTATAGGATTAATATCATATTTTTTAAATATGATTGCTTCATTATAAATATGGGTATTATCTCTAAGGTAGATACACAATTTGATATATGATATTTACCATCTGAATCTAACCATGTTATGTCAACAAATGGAAAAGTCAGCCAGCTATTCATTATCATGTTAATTATTATGCCTTTTGCCCCAACAGCAGGTGCGCTCTTTACTGAAACTGGGCTGGGATTTCTATTTCCCAGCATGCTTTACCCATGGCACCCGAAAGGGAGAGTAAATGCTAAAATCAAGTGTTATATAATGTTTTTGTGCAAGATTAATCTTAAGTGGGAGATTTAGTAGTGTGTTTAGTAGGATGTTTTATGCTATTTTTGAAGAGTTTCTATTAATGTTGGTTTTTGGAGAGTTACCTTCATGGTGACAAGTGGTGCATGTGGCTTGGTTTGAGAGCAAGTTTGTTAATGCTTTATATTGCTTGCACTCATTCAGCAAGTGTTGTATATTATTGGTAACTTGTAAACAAATTAGCACGTTAGCATTTTTTTAAATTAACTTGTTATAGCTCACTAAGTTTCCATTAATATAAGTGTTCACATTGAGGTTACATGGAAATTTTAAGTTAAATGTATGAATTAGTGTACTCAAACATTTCAAGTTAAGAGCAATTAAAATGTTTTGAGTACAAAATAAAAATCTGCCAGTTCTGTGAAACATCAGGCTAAGTAGTAGAAAGCCATTTGACATGCTATGGCGCTTCATTTTTATTCATATAGTTTGCACTCAGTCATGTAGCCAATCATATCGTACAATATTTTAAACATTTAAAAACACATATCAAATAAAATAATACAAAATATGTATGATGTAGTGTTTTAGGTGATAGTAGTCTGCTCTTGACAAAGCTGATTTCTGAGAGATGCAAGAGAAACACGGCTATTTGATTTACGAACGTGCTTAACTCATTTCATTCATAGAGTTTATTCGTTTATGATATCATAAAATGTTTAAAACATTTAAATGTACATATCAAATGATGTAGTATTTTACAGTAGACCTTGGCCTACTCTTGACAAAGCTCTGATTTCTGAGACAGAGACGGCAGCGCAGCTATTTGATATGTGGCTGCTCTGAGTTTACAGTCGTTCACTCTGCGCACACATTATTGCGTAGTAATTTTAATGGCTTGTGTATAATTGTGCTATCTCCTGTGTCACCTGTTATTCGGTGGAATTTGTTGTGCTGCTTTCCCTGCATCATTTGGCACTGTAATAAGTTTTCCCTCAGTAATTGTTTGCCTTATCGCACTCATAGTCAGAGGTTTGAGTGTTGTGTGCCGAAAGAGTGCGCAAGAACGGGATCACATGCGCAAAACAGTTAATATGTGAATTATAAATGTGCTCCCACTCTCGCCTGCTCTTTCGAGCACAACACAGAAGACGGCACGCAAGACTTATAGGGCCTATAACAGCCTATATAGTTTTTCTCAGTTACAGACCAAACCCGAACCCGAAGCTATTCATGAAACCTTAACCCGAACCCAACCCGAAACCCGTGAGTTCTTTGGGGCCCGTCGTTGCAGACCTCTAGTTCTACTTACTTAAACTTAGATTTTTGTTAACTTTGAAATTTTGAGGCAACTGATTTAATTACATTATTAAATATTAATGATTTAAAATGTATATTAAAACTTTTAAGTTGATAAAATTTGACAAAAAGATCACTTAAATGTACTAAATTGCATGTATTATTACAAATGTGTAGTTAAGGTCTGCGTGAACCGGAAGTTGCAAACGACTTTTCTCCAGTGTTGTGACATATTTCCAAGTGAAACGGAATATTGAATAGAGGGCAGAGTTTTACTTTGGCGCTCCTCCTCTCCATCTCTCGCTCATAGCAGACACACGGTTGCAGAGGAGTGGTTTACGCGTTTTCAACCCAAGCCGTCAAACTGACGTTATCAGAAAAGGAATGCCATTCCAGACCAGAAGTAACTTTTCAGATTTTGATTAAAGATTACCGCGACAAACATTTTTTTCTGTTTTAACTTGCACAGATTAATTGTTCACCACAAGACTAGTAATATGCACTAACAAAGTAAATAGAGTCGATTTTGATTTCATGTGTACTTTAACAAATACATAGCCTAACATGTATAAGTTTCAATAGAAATGACATTAAAGCATATTTTAGTTTACCATAAATGCTTTTCAGTTGCCTGGAAAATCCAGCCTCACCACTGTACCAGCGGATGAGTCTGGTCGGCCATTGAATCAATTCGATTTCTAGGGCGGAGCAAATCCGAGCAAACAGGAAGCGGAGTAAACCAATCAGAGAAGGGCGGATATGACGTTAGCAAAGAGACAAGAGAGTCAACAGCGAAAAGTAATAATTAATGTGTTTTTGGTCATTTAAAACTGAATTCACGGCTGAATAGAACAAACTCTCGGGTCTCCCGTGCGCAATCTTTGTTGATATTGAAGGGACTTTCGCCTTACTAGAGTGACGCTGTTTGCGTCTCTGAAATAAACGAATCTGATTGCACGGTATGGTTTGGAGTTGACTCGAATCGCGATGGAGGGCGGACTGACCAGACTGATATATCTTGTAGAAGATATATCAGTCTGGCCTTGCCAGGCAAGCTTTTCAGTATGTTTGGTAGTAAGTTTTAACCATATTTAAAAAAAAAAAAAAAAAAAAAAAAAAAATTGAATTAATTAGAAATTTCATATAAAGATGTATGTGGTCCTACTTTAGTGGGTCAAAAAAGGACTCTTAAGTTCAACTAATTGCATTTAAGATTTAAACTATAATACATTTTAATTTAACTGTCAATAATACAATTAAGTGTCCTGAAAACATTACATAAATTCATACTAGTATATTCTTTTAAAGTATATTATTTCCATAATAACTCTATTTTCCTCTATTAATAAAAGTATGCTAAAGTGTACTTATTTTTCACAACAGTGAATTACCTAAAACAAATACATAAACAAACAAACAAACAGAAAAGGGTCTGTATATAACATTGTAAATGAGGTGTGTTTCTGCAGACAGATTATTTAATGTGATCCTCTGACAACAACAGTGTTAAAATCAATGTTAAGGATAAGCAAAGAGGTTATTAATTAGACAGTTCACACAACAGTGAATCGAAAGTTCCACAATGGCACCTGATCGCAACATTTCATTATCAAGTTTCTTTTTTGATCATTACAGTTGCATGGAGATAATACCTTCATTAAACATTCTTCACTGTGACTACATGCCACATCTACTTTGTGGTGCTCCTTCATATCCAGGATCATCTCTACCACGGGACTCAATCTCCATTGATAGGATCCTGTTCTAGCTCCCATTTTAGCCCTCTCATGAAGGTTTCCTGTCATCTATGATAACCCATCTTCCTGTCTTCAACCCTGACCTTATACAAAAGATGCTTCACTTCAAAGAGTCTGGGAGAAGGAACTTGGTGGTTGTGGAGGTCCTGAGTAGGGAACGAACATTTCTGGGACAGTCAGTGAAAAATCATCTTTGAAAACAGAAGCTTCTCTAATGAGGCATTAAGACCAACCCAAACACATCAGAGCTCATCTATCTCTCTTTTTTCCATTTGTTGACACAGTACTGAACACTGTCCATGACCCCTGAGCTTGTGATTGTGGAAACAAACATGCAATATTAAAATATTTTCTGATTACACACCTCTCTAAAACTGCCTTTTTCTATGTCTAATAAAGCAAAACCAACTTTACTTTATTTATTACTCAAGCTGACATTTTGAGTTGAGTCCTTTTTATTTTCAGACAAGAAGCTTAATTTCAATACCTTTTCATACAGATGGAAATGAAATCTTAAATAAGGACATCATACTAAATCACATTCACATGTGTGTGTATATATATATATATATATATATATATATATATATACGTGTGTATATATATATATATATATATATATATATATATATATATATATATATACGTATATATATATATATATATATATATATATATATATATATATATCTTCCAGAGTGTGTAGTATATGACAGATGAGATGAAGGTGGGCTTTCTTGGAGAAGCTCCAGACTAGGATATTTGATTACATGATTGAGTTTTAGTACAATAACTTGCACTACAACAGCACCATCTGGTGTTTAAGTGGCACTTGAGCAAGTGTAAAAGTATAATTTTATACTTGGGTGACCAACTATTTGACCAACATTTTACAGTTTACAAATTTCTTTTCTTTTTTCTTTTCTTTTTTCTTTTCTTTTCTTTTCTTTTCTTTTCTTTTCTTTTCTTTTCTTTTCTTTTCTTTTCTTTTCTTTTCTTTTCTTTTCTTTTCTTTTCTTTTCTTTTCTCTTTTAACACATTTTAAAATAAAAAGGGGTAGCCTATTGTGCAGATCTTTGATTGAATTGACCTATACTGTGTCGCTGGTTCTGGGCTCTTGCCTATAAAATGATCCTAATAGGCCTGTGTATTGTTGTTTGTTGTGTCATGGGCATTTCTCTTTTCACCCAAGTCCTGGCCACTAATTTGTTTGGGGGAAAAAAAGAAAAGCAAATTATATTTTCAAACAAAAGGTACAAAAATGTTAATCAGTGTTTTGTTTAGTTTTTTAATATAAATGAAAATCTTTTTTTCTCTTCCAGAGATACTGTGATTAAGCAGCACTACAAGCTGTCCCTTGTAGTGTACTGGTAATAAATTAATAATGAGCTGACATGATATTGGAAATGTGAAAATGTGTATTTTAAATTAAATTTAAAGAAGTACAGTTAAATTACACTAAAGATCTAATGGGTGACACACTTCTTACTTAATCTTAACATATTTAAACATATGGAAGCTTGTTTCCACCACATAATAAAACGGTAATTGCAACTTTTTTGTTTCACAGTTTATTTACAGTCCGAAGTGCAAGATTGTTCTCTCCAGCAGGGCTCCGAGACCTCTTGTTCCTCGCACTGCCCTCCCTCGCTCTTCTGGTCATCTCATTCCAGTGGGCGGGGCTCACTTGTGCTCCACCTCTTCTTGTTCCTCTGGGTGGCCTGCCAGCTCTGCAGCCTGTCTTTCTGTTCTCTTGATTTTTTGCATTACACTATCATCTTGTCTATCAGTTAACTAGTTGACTTGAATGCCTCTGTATCTGGGTCCTCATTCATAATGACCAGGTGTGCACATAACTTGTGCGCATGCGTGGTAAAAATGAATGATGAGTACCAGAAAAAATTATTAGGGGTGCAACGGATCGCAGTTGATCCATGATCCTTACCAGGCCCCATGATTCAGCATGCATGTGATTTGAAATTTTATCATTTGGACGTGTTTTGCCTTGCCAATTTACACATTCAAATGATCGTAAGCTGTTAGGTTGAGAAAGAAACTCGATGTGTGTCAGCACATTTTCCGTCTGTGCATTCGGTCTTAAAGTGACAACAGTCTAATATTCCTGCTGTTGTCTGTGTCATTAGGGTTAATAAAATAAAAACAAAACATCATCTACCATGTTCAAGAGCAAAGAAGATAGTGAGGAGAGCAGTCAGGAGAAAGTGATGATGGCAACTTGTAGGTTAAGAGTGCTGTGTAAAGTGTGAATAGCAAGCAGCATCTCCAGGTGCTCCCTTGAGAACCAGACCAAAAAAGTTATGTGCACCCCGATAATAACCCTAACCTCCCTTTATCTTTTAAAAGCACTGGCGAAAAAGCCATCAAATGGTTCCGTGATGGAGGCAGAGTGATGCTGTGGATCTTGAATGGGTATAGCTTTACTGTGGTCCAGCCCATAATAATCTGCAGATGGTAGGCCTGTCACATCCACACGTATATATGCGTGTGTGTAGTATATGACAGATGAGATGAAGGTGGGCTTTCTTGGAGAAGCTCCAGACTAGGATATTTGATTACATGATTGAGCTTTAGTACAATAACTTGCACTACAACAGCACCATCTGGTGTTTAAGTGGCACTTGAGCAAGTGTAAAAGTATAATTTTATACTTGGTTGACCAACTATTTGACCAACATTTTACAGTTTACAAATTTCTTTTCTTTTCTTTTCTTTTCTTTTCTTTTCTTTTCTTTTCTTTTCTTTTCTTTTAACACATTTTAAAATAAAAAGGGGTAGCCTATTGTGCAGATCTTTGATCGAATTGACCTACATATACTGTGTCGCTGGTTCTGGTTCTGGTATTGTTGTTTGTTGTGTCATGGGCATTTCTCTTTTCACCCAAGTCCTGGCCACTAATTTGTTTGGGGGAAAAAAAGAAAAGCAAATTATATTTTCAAACAAAAGGTACAAAAATATTAATCAGTGTTTTGTTTCGTTTTTTAATATAAATGAAAATCTTTTTTTCTCTTCCAGAGATACTGTGATTAAGCAGCACTACAAGCTGTCCCTTGTAGAGTACTGGTAATAAATTAATAATGAGCTGACATGATATTGGAAATGTGAAAACGTGTATTTTAAATTAAATTTAAAGAAGTACAATTAAATTACACTAAAGATCTAGTGGGTCACACTTCTTACTTAATCTAAACATATTTAAACATATGGAAGCTTGTTTCCACCACATAATAAAACGGTAATTGCAACTTTTTTGTTTCACAGTTTATTTACAGTCCGAAGTGCAAGATTGTTCTCTCCAGCAGGGCTCCGAGACCTCTCGTCCTCACACTGCCCTCCCTCGCTCTTCTGGTCATCTCATTCCAGTGGGCGGGGCTCACTTGTGCTCCACCTCTTCTTGTTCCTCTGGGTGGCCTGCCAGCTCTGCTGCCTGTCTTTCTGTTCTCTTGATTTTTTGCATTACACTATCATCTTGTCTATCAGTTAACTAGTTGACTTGAATGCCTCTGTATCTGGGTCCTCATTCATAATGACCAGGTGTGCACATAACTTGTGTGCATGCGTGGTAAAACATGAATGAGTACCAGAAAAAAATTATTAGGGGTGCAACGGATCGCAGTTGATACATGATACGTACGGACCAGGCCCCATGGTTCGGCATGCATGTGATTTAAAATTTTATCATTTGGACGTGTTTTGTCTTGCCAATTTACACATTCAAATGATTTTAAACATGGAAGAAGAGTCAAAAATCGGGACATGCTGAGAGAGAGAGGCTTTCAGATAGCGCTCGAACATAATTAATTCTTCTTTCACATTTACTTTTGCTTGAACGGACACATACACACAAAGGTTTGTCAAAATGCCCGTCTCGCAAGTATTCTCTCGGTTATGTCATAAGTGTAAGGTTGAGAAAGAAACTGGATGTGTGTCAGTATATTCGGTCCACGTATTCGGCCTTAAAGTGACAGCAGTTTAATATCCCTGCTGTTGTCTGTGTCATTAGTGTTAATAAAATAAAAACAAAACATCATCATCTACCATATATGCTCCCTTGAGAACCAGACCAAAAAAGTTATGTGCACCACTGATAATAACACTAACCTCCCTTTTGTCTTTTAAGGCACTGGTGCCTTTTAAGCCACGAAATGGTTCCGTGATGGAGGCAGAGCTATGCTGTGGATCTCTAATGAGTATAGCTTTACTGTGGTCCAGCCCATAATAATCTGCAGATGGTAAGCCGTAGTCCTGAATCCAAACATGTAATCAATTATGTTATTACAAATAAAACTGGAGATGGGAGCTATAAACCAGATTATCTCCTCAAACAGGTTTTGAAGGTATCTCTGTATTTAAAAAAAAAATGTATTTAGATATCACTTATAGTACATTTGAACCCATAGTGTACTACAAGTGGTAACTAAATATATTTTTTAAATACAGAGATAATATATTAAAAGCACATTTTAGTTAATATTTCATGGTGTCTCAAAATAGCACAGTTGAGTACACTTAGATGATCTTAAGTAGTACTAAAGAAGAAGCTTTAATATATTAAGTACAAAATTAGTCACGAAAATAGAGCACTTTAAGTACATTATAGAAGTGTACTTTTTTTCACCTGGGAGGCATGTGCACATCAATATTGTATCATTTAATTACTGTATTTGCATTATTGTAAGAGTAGGCTTAGGGTTGGTGTAGGTGTAGACGTTAATAAAACACAATCTGATAAGTAGCAAATTAGTTTATTGTTATTTTATCACTTTAGATTTTTCCTCACTTCTAGCCGTTGCTTTATCCCTTCTAGCCACAACCATAGCAAACTAACCAATTATTGTTTCCTCATTATCCTTCAGCTGGCTTGACTGAGGTGCCACAGTGTCCTCTGCTGGATTATCTGAAGCTTGTGGGATGTCGACTCTACAGTCTGACACAGCAGACACTGGAACGTTTCGCAGATTGTCTTTGCGTCATTGCATCACATCTGTATACAGGTGCTGGTCATATAATTAGAATATCATCAAAAAGTTGATTTATTTCACTAATTCCATTCAAAAGTGAAACTTGTATATTATATTCATTCATTACACACAGACTGATATATTTCAAATGTTTATTTCTCTTAATTTTGATGATTATAACTGACAACTAAGGAAAATCTCAAATTCAGTATCTCAATATCTCAGAAAATTAGAATATTGTGAAAAGGTTCAATACTGAAGACACCTGGTGCCACACTCTAATCAGCTAATTAACTCAAAACTCCTGCAAAGGCCTTTAAATGGTCTTTCAGTCTAGTTCTACCAGAAAGACTCGGGGAGGTAAGATAACATGACAACATATTTATTAACAATCAGCAAGCAAAATGTTGTAAGAAAGTTCTTTGGCATAGGCCCCGTCCGTAGCTCAGATCCTAAAGGGTTGCAGACTCTGCATTTCTTGCCTGAAGATGAAGGCAGGGGCATAGCTGACCCCTAAAAATGGTGGAGAATTTTCCCACCAGATGGAGCCTATCCCCAACCCCCAAAAACTGTGAGAGGAAATATATACCCATCAGTGGTGGATCTTGCAGTTCCTGAAACAGAGATAAAAAATAATTAAACATGAAAAGATTATAATGCTTGTCATTGCAAGAAAACGACTTCACCATGGTGTGAGAAAATGGCGAAAGCAGTAAGAGCACAACATAGACTAGATGAGAGGAAGACAAGAAAAAGAAAAGACCAAGAGGGTAAGACTACATAGAGACGACAGCCACGTTAGGCCACACAGACACAATAGCCTTGAACGGCGACAACGGCCATGTTAGGCCACACAGACACGATTGCCTTGAGCGGCGACACACAGACACGATAGCCTTGAGTGGTGACAACGGCCACGTTAGGCCACACATACACGATAGCCTTAAGCGGCGACAATGACCACGTTAGGCCACACATACAAGATAGCCTTGAGTGGCGACACACCGACACGATAGCCTTGACCGGCAACAATGGCCACGTTAGGCCACACATACACGATAGGCTTGAGCGGCGACAATGGCAAACCTAGGCCACACATACATGATGGGCTTGAACAGCGACAACAGCCACGTTAGGCCACACATACATGATAGGCTTGAACGGGCATGTAAGGCCACACATACACGATAGGCTTGAGCGGCGACAATGGCAAACCTAGGCCACACATACATGATGGGCTTGAACAGCGACAACAGCCACGTTAGGCCACACATACATGATAGGCTTGAATGGGCATGTAAGGCCACACATACCCGATAGGCTTGAGCGGCGACAACGGCAAACCTAGGCCACACATACATGATAGGCTTGAACGGCAACAACGGCCACATTAGGCCACATATACGCAATAGGCTTGAGTGGCGGCGACGGCCACGTTAGGCCACACATGCACGATAGGCTTGAGCGGCGACAACAGCCACGTTAGGCCACACATGCACGATAGGCTTGAGCAGCGACAACAGCCACGTTAGGCCACACATACACGATAGCTTAAACGGCGAAAACGGCCACGTTTGTCAAGGTTTGGTGGTGGTGAAAGGAGCGAGGACTCAATTGCAGGAATGCAGGCTTTATTCAATAATAAAAAATAAAACAAAAACTACCCCGTGGGGGGAAAACAGACTTGACAAAAACAGGACTGGACTCGACTTGGCTTGACTTGACTTGACTTGAAGAAACACCAGGGAAAATACAACAGGAAAATACGACAGAAAATACAACAACGAACCAGCACAGGACTGCAAACACAAGAAGAATAAATAGGAGAGCAAACAAGGCAGGGAATGAGGGAGGACAGGTGGGGCAAATCAACCAATAATCAGGTAACAAGGTGGGCAGGGTCAAGACAATAGACATGAGAGCACATGGCACAAAGAAACACGACAAGCCATGTGCTCACACCAAACAAAACAAAGACACAAGCACATGGCCAATGAAGACAAATCACAAGCCATGTGCTTACACAAGACGAGACACGAACACGTGACTATGAAAACTCATAAGCCAAGTGTTCACACAAAACAAGACAACATGAGAGCACGCAGCCTGTGAAACACAGACTGCGTGCTACACAACACAAGACAAAAACAACATGAAAGCACGCGGCAGATGGAAACAACCGCATGCTACGCAAAACATGACAATACAAGAGCACGAACACAAGACAAGAACACACGGCAAGTGAAATAACACTCGACCGTGCACTCACAATAAAAGACAGGACTGGGAGCGCGAGTGTCCGAATCCCAACACGAAACCGAAACCAAACTAGACACGAGTGCCGGGATCCGAACGCCACGCTCCCAACATGAAACAAGGCACGCAGACAAGAGAGCGCACGGCCCCGAGAACACTCGAGACCGTACGCTCACACAAAAACACGACAAGAACGGAAGTGTCAGAGCTCTGTCACAAAACCAAGAAATAAACTAGACAGAAGTGACAGAACCCTGACAACGTTAGGCCACATAGACACGATAACCTTGAATAGGATAAAACACCACCACCACCAAGGCAAGGCAAGGCAAGGCAATTTTATTTGTATAGCACATTTCATACACAATGGTAATTCAAAGTGTTTTACATAAAGAATAATAATAAAAATAGAACATAAGGAATAGAAATAACAGTAAAAACAGAGAATTTTACCGCAATATTTAAAATGCTTTAAAAGTCAGAATCAAGATGATAAAATACATTAAAAATGAAATAAAAACAGGAAAAGGAATTTAAAGAATAAAAAGATAATACGTATAAAATAAAGTGCAAACAGTTCGGACATAGCACAGTGCTCAATCAGCAAAAGCATAGATAAAAAGATGTGTTTTGAGTCTGTATTTGAATGTGGCTACTGTAGGAGCACACCTGATCTCTTCTGGAAGCTGGTTCCAGCTGCGGCTGGCGTAACAGCTAAAAGCAGACTCTCCTTGCTTTGAGTGAACCCTTGGTATTTTTAAGTGTGTTGATCCTGATGATCTGAGTGATCTGTTAGGTTTATATTCTATGAGCATATCTGCAATGTATTGGGGTCCTAGGCCATTGAGTGATTTATAAACGAGTAACAGTACTTTAAAATCAATTCTAAATGCAACTGGAAGCCAGTGCAAGGACCTGAGGACTGGTGTGATGTGTTCATGTTTTCGGGTTCTGCTCAGTATCCTGGCAGCAGCGTTCTGTACGAGCTGCAGTTGTCTTATGGTCTTTTTGGGAAGGCCAGTGAGGAGCCCATTACAGTAATCCACCCTGCTGGTGATGAAAGCATGAACAAGTTTCTCTAAGTCTTGACTGGAGACAAAGCATCTAATTTTTGCAATATTTTTGAGATGATAATATGCTGATTTAGTTATTGTCTTTACATGGCTACTGAAACTCAGGTCTGACTCCAGAATCACACCAAGATTCCTGACTTGATTTTTAGTTGTTTGACCCCTAGAGTGAAGGTTCGTGTTCACTTTGAGAACTTCGTCTTTGTTTCCAAATGCAATGACTTCAGTTTTGTCTTTGTTTAACTGAAGGAAGTTTAGGCACATCCAATTTTTAATTTCATCAATGCATTGGCACAGGGAGTCAATGGGGCTGTAGTCGTTAGGTGAGAGGGCTAGGTAAATCTGGGTGTCATCTGCATAGCTGTGATATGCAATTTGGTTCTTTCTCATTATTTGGCTCAGTGGCAGCATATATAGGTTGAACAGGAGGGGTGCAAGTATTGAACCTTGATGGACTCCGCATGTCATGGATGTCCACTCAGACTTATAGTCACCGATACTCACATAATAACCTCTCCCTTCTAAGTATGACCTGAACCATTTAAGGACCATCCCAGAAAGCCCAACCCAGTTTTCGAGCCTGTCAAGAAGAATGTTGTGATCAACAGTGTCAAACGCAGCACTGAGGTCGAGTAAAACCAGCACTGATAATTTACCTGAATCTGTGTTTAGGCGAATATCATTTATTATCTTTATGAGTGCTGTCTCTGTGCTGTGATGCGGTCGGAAACCAGATTGAAAGTTGTCAAAGTATCCATTCAAGCTTAAGAACTTGTTCAGCTGATTGAAAACAACTTTTTCAATGATCTTGCCTATGAAAGGAAGATTTGAGATTGGCCTGTAGTTGCTCAATATGGTGTTATCCAGATTGCTCTTATTCAGGAGGGGCTTAACAACTGCAGTTTTCAGGGATTTTGGAAAAGTCCCGGAGAGAAGTGAGGCATTTACCACTTCTAGGAGATCTGCTTCTAAACAGTTAAACACTCTTTTGAAAAAAGATGTGGGAAGTGTGTCAAGGGCGCAGGTTGATGTTTTAAGGTGCTGTACTGTTTCTTCCAAAATTTTACCATCAATTGCTTCGAAATCAGACATAATAGCTACTTTCTGAGGTTGTGATCTGATCTGTTTTACCCCAGTGCAGCTCAAGGATGTGCTGATCGCCTTTCTGATATTATTAATTTTCTCAGAGAAGAAGGAAGCAAACTCACAACATTTGCTGTCTGAGAGCATTTCACTAGGAATCTGACTTGGGGGGTTTGTTAGTCTCTCTACAGTAGCAAAAAGAGTGCGGGTGTTGTTTAAGTTTCTGTTTATTATATTTGAGAAGAAGGTCTGTCTAGCTTTGCCTAATTCCACATTGAAAGCATGAAGAATATCTTTATAGATGTTATAATGAATTTCAAGTTTTGTCTTTCGCCACATGCGCTCAGCTTTTCTGCATTGTCTTTTCATATTTTGCACTGCTGTTGAGTTTCTCCACGGTGCTTTTTGTCTGCCATTTTTCTTCCTGACTTTCACAGGAGCAATGTTATCAATAACATTCTGTACTTTTGAGTTAAAAGAATCAAGGAGAAAATCAACAGAGTCTGCAGATATGCTTTGTGTTAAATATATAGCCTTCATAAACAGTGCACTAGTATTCTCATTTAAGCATCGCTTTTTGCCCGAGACAGATCTAGCTTCAACAGTCGGACAGATCAATATTTCAAAGAAAATACAGAAATGATCAGATAGCGCTACATCCTTAATGACAATGGATGAAATGTTTAGACCCTTACTAATAATTAAATCTAGAGTGTGTCCACGATTGTGTGTAGGTCCATGTACATGCTGAGTCAGATCAAAAGTATTCAGAACAGTTATGATTTCTTTTGCCATATTGGATTCTGCATTGTCTATGTGGATGTTAAAGTCCCCAGTAATAACAAAACAGTCAAACTCTGAGGAAATTGCTGATAACAGTTCTGTAAAATCCTCCACAAAGGCTGGAGAGTATTTTGGAGGCCTGTAAATAACTATAAGTAGAATGCGAGGAGCACCTTTTAACACAATACCTAAATATTCGAAAGACAAGTAATCCCCAAATGACACTTGCTTGCATTGATAGACATCTTTAAATAGAGCAGCAACACCTCCACCTCTCCTAACAGCTCTGCAGACACTCATAAAAGTAAAGTTAGGAGGGGCTGTTTCATTCAGGATTGTTGCACTGCAGCTGTCTTCAAGCCATGTTTCATTTAGAAGCATAAAATCTAGGTTGTTTGTGGTTATTAAGTCATTGACTAGAAGTGATTTATTTTTAAGTGAGCGTATGTTTAAAAGTGCTAACTTAACAGTCTTACTTTCTGTCTCTACAGTAATCTTAGTTTGACGTGTAATAGGTAGCAGATTAAATGGGTTTGCCAAACGGTTTGAAAAGGCCTTAGGCTTTCTATCACGTAATAAAACAGAAATAGAGAAAGCTACAGGCACACTGGGTTCCCGCTTGTTCTGTAAACATTTGATAAAGTCACTGTTATCATAGCGGGGACCCGACACACATCACTGAGAGCTGTTATCGGTTGTTTTTGATTCACCTAGAACAGATGAAGGAGGGTGAGGGCCCTGGCGTTGTGGCAGGGGCCGAAGAGCTCTCACAGGAGGAGGGGGAGGTCGAGCTGGGCCCATAGGCTTTGGTGGTTTCGGGGCTTGACGCTTTTTTGTTGATATCTGGGGGCTCGCAGCAAAAGAGTGGGAGAGTTTGGTTCCAGCGTACACCAGTTCCTCCATTTTCTCTGAGAAGCACAGAAGAGGGGATGCTGGAGAGAGGGATAACGTGTCCGGTGAGAGGGGCTGTTGCTCTGGTGTTACCGGAGGCTGTAATATGTTGTCCTGGCTTCCCTGGCTGTTTTCCCGAAAGTCGTCCTTGGGTGCTGAATCTTGGAGCAGTTCTAATACGTCACTGTCTCTCGGTGAGCTCTGTGGGCAGGGCTCAGTCAGGATTGTGTCCGTGAGCAGTGGTTGTTGTGGCTGCGTGGTGTTATCATTGACCTTGTGGGAAGTGTCAACCGCATGTCCATTCAGCTGCTGAAATGAAGTCCTGTGGTCAGTTGTACTCTGTCCAGGTGTGTTTGTGCCATTCAGTTTGAGTGGATTTGCACACACTGCTGAAGGATGATGGAGGCAGAAGTAGATATTGTCCTTTAGCACTCTTGAGCCCAGTTTGTTTGGGTGCAGGCCATCATGAGTGAACAGTAGACTCTGATTCCAGAACAGATTGAAGTTGTCGATGAAATTCAGTCCTTTTAAGTTGCAGGTTTTTTGCAGCCATGTGTTAAGTCCAAGCAACCGTGTAAATCTATTTGTTCCTCTTGCTGGGAGTGGTCCACTGATGAACGACTGAACTTTTAGTCTTTTAAGCATTTCAAAAAGTTCATTGAAATCCCTCTTAAGGAGTTCTGACTGCTCCTTCCGAATATCATTCTTCCCCACATGAATGATTAGTCGATTTGCAGTCTTATATTTCATCAGAATGCTCTTAAGTTCCCTGTTTACATCAGAAACTGTTGCTTGTGGAAGGCAGCATGTAGTTGTATCCCTGCTGCTAATGTTTCTGATAATAGAGTCACCCACTATCAGAGTCCTGGGCTCGGCTGCTCTAAGAGTTGAGTGCCGCTGATTGTTCAACCTTGAGCGGCAGTTAGCATCGGTGTTAGCTGCTGGCTGATTTGATCTGTGTCCGATCATGTTTGGGGATTCCTCACCCACATTCATCAAGTCTGGAGACTAGTGGTAGGGAGCTAGTGTTTGGGGTAGAGGATGCTACTGCATTAATATGTGATACTCGTGACAATCTAATGTCTCGAGTGCCTTTGGGTCTCGCTCCCTGTGTGTGCCATCGATTAATGTGCTGATCAGTTCCGGCACTCAGTACGGTCTGTTTAGGGGCATTAGATTCATGGGACTCACCGGCTTTGTGCTGAGGACGTCCATGACGAAGCTCTGTTGTGTGTTCCTTCTGGTTTGGTAGTCCCGCAAGTAACTTTGTTTCAAGAACTGCAATCCTTTGTAGAAGTCTGTGGCAGTTTGTGCAGCAGGTAGATTCTTCAACCAGAGGAGGCATATTATTTCTAATCCTTTTGGATGTAGGCAGCTGTGTTTTCCCTTCTCCGGAATGTAAGCTGATGGCGGTCAGTGGGAGGCTGGTTGGATAAAAATTCCCCTTTTTTTGTAGCAATTCTTCCAGTTAAAAAGATTGTTGTTGCCAAGATTTGTCGTTTGAGCACTGTGCCGATTTGCTGTAGTTAAAATTAGAAGATAAAATATAAAAGCAATAGAGCAAAGCGCGGAGCTGTAAGCAAGAGCGTCCGAACAGTAGCAAAGCAGGAAGCACATATGCGCTTAAATGACACCTTTCGCGACTAACTTTTATTTGACAGATGCCGTTCTTGGACCTTAATAGAAAGGAAGCAAAAGTACACAAAGTGAATTAATGTTATGAAGCTCAACACAAAGTAAGAATATCATCAGTATGATATTATAATAAAATCTAGCTACAGTCAACAGACTAAAACATAGAATGGCGTTACAACTTTGAACTCTCAAAACCATTTAAAATGATAGTATGACATTAGACCAAGAAAAAACAGCTTTGCGTTGCATCACAATTTGATTCCTGCGATGATCTCTCTGTGTGTGTGTGTGTGTGTGTGTGTGTGTGTGTGTGTGTATGTGTGTGTTGCTTTAAGGTTTAAACTATGATTGGGGATTCCCCGAGCCTTACAACGATAGAGCCGATTATTGTTCGCCATTCTTGTTTTATACTTTCTTAAATTAATGGTATAAGCTACCTGTGTCATGTAGATCATTAACATGCTATTAGTTACAATGCAAACAAGCACGACGAGCGCTCACGTTGAACAACTCTGTCTCTAACAACATGTGATTGTGATTGCATAATACTGCTTGTGTAAACAGAGCAAAAGAGTAGCCTATGATTTTACACTTAATCAACATCGAATCAACATCAAAGTGCAAAAACTATGAAAATACTTATCACTGAGATGAAATGCTGATTTGTACTGATACGAGAATGGTGAATATTGCAGCCGTGTCTTTTATGACACACTGAAATAAATAGGAAAACAAATAAAATCTGTGAAGCGAGGACTTGCATGCTTCTGAATTGAACAGGATTTCTCTCCTTGTCGTGACAGCTCGATGAATGTTTAAAGTTGATAGGCTGACATAAATGACACCGTGGCATTTGATATATCCCGTCTAAAATGAACATTTTTTCATTAAAGTAGTACATCGAACTAACATTTTCTGTGATTATTTAGATAATCACAAAATAGCATGTGCATACATCATGATAGGAACATTGCGGTTCACTGGAGCTTAAGTTCTTAGATAAAACCACATCAGTAATTTCATAGATAACGATAAAGTCAGACTGGATTTTTAAACGAGCTATAGTCTGCGCCGGAAATAAAGGTTTGCGTCAGCATCTGCGGACTCAAACATGTGTCAGCAATCTTATATACTCCAAGTGCAAGATAATGATTGGTTAGCTCTAAACTAATTGGTGACGTAACATTGAGTCTTCCTGGCAGAACTTATGCTAGAGCTTTCATTTCTGTAGGCTACACAATCATGGGGAAGACTGCTGACTTGACAGTTGTCCAAAAGACGACCATTGACACCTTGCATAAGGAGGGCAAGACACAAAAGGTCATTGCAAAAGAGGCTGGCTGTTCACAGAGCTCTGTGTCCAAGCACATTAATAGAGAGGCGAAGGGAAGGAAAAGATGTGGTAGAAAAAACTGTACAAGCAATAGGGATAACCGCACCCTTGAGAGGATTGTGAAACAAAACCCATTCAAAAATGTGGGGGAGATTCACAAAGAGTGGACTGCAGCTGGAGTCAGTGCTTCAAGAACCACTACGTATACAAGACAGATGTATACAAGACATGGGTTTCAGCTGTCGCATTCCTTGTGTCAAGCCACTCTTGAACAACAGACAGCATCAGAAGCGTCTCGCCTGGGCTAAAGACAAAAAGGACTGGACTGCTGCAGAGTGGTCCAAAGTTATGTTCTCTGATGAAAGTAAATTTTGCATTTCCTTTGGAAATCAGGGTCCCAGAGTCTGGAGGAAGAGAGGAGAGGCACACAATCCACATTGCTTGAGGTTCAGTGTAAAGTTTCCACAGTCAGTGATGGTTTGGGGTGCCATGTCATCTGCTGGTGTTGGTCCACTGTGTTTTCTGAGGTCCAAGGTCAATGCAGCCATATACCAGGAAGTTTTAGAGCACTTCATGCTTCCTGCTGCTGACCAACTTTATGGAGATGCAGATTTCATTTTCCAACAGGACTTGGCACCTGTACACAGTGCCAAAGCTACCAGTATCTGGTTTAAGGACCATGGTATCCCTGTTCTTAATTGGCCAGCAAACTCGCCTAACCTTAACCCCATAGAAAATCTATGGGGTATTGTGAAGAGGAAGATGCGATATGCCAGACCCAACAATGCAGAAGAGATGAAGTCCACTATCAGAGCAACCTGGGCTCTCATAACACCTGAGCAGTGCCACAGACTGATCGACTCCATGCCACGCCACATTGCTGCAGTAATTCAGGCAAAAGGAGCCCCAACTATGTATTGAGTGCTGTACATGCTCATACTTTTCATGTTCATACTTTTCAGTTCGCCAAGATTTCTAAAAATCCTTTTTTTGTAATGGTCTTAAGTAATATTCTAATTTTCTGAGATACTGAATTTGGGATTTTCCTTAGTTGTCAGTTATAATCATCAAAATTAAAAGAAATAAACATTTGAAATATATCAGTCTGTGTGTAATGAATGAATATAATATACAAGTTTCAGTTTTTGAATGGAATTAGTGAAATAAATCAACTTTTTGATGATATTCTAATTATATGACCAGCACCTGTACATAAAGAACGAGTCCCAGCAGGCTACATTGCATGTGTGGCGGATCATTTATAGCCTTTAATCACAGCAGCTGCAATAATTAAACTTATCATTTGGATGGCGGATTGTATGGTATGACAAATTAACGATAGAGATTAGCAGAGGTGGGTAGTAACGAAGTACATTTACGTCTTTGTTACATTTAATTTTAACTTTTTAGAGTAGATTTAAATGTAGATATTTTTACTTTAACTTGAGTACATTTGTAATGAAAAAATCTGTACTTTTACTTCGCTACGTTTGGCGACGTTCCTCTCGTTACTTTATTTTAATGCAATACTGTACGTGTTAAGAAATGCGTAGTTTATTCCAAACACGCTCTCTCTTTTTTCATGAATGATTCCCCATTCACAAATAAATCACTCTTTTGAGTTGATTCTGTTCAAAGTCTTGATCAAACAAGTTGGCAAAACTGTCTAAATTGGTTCGCGAATCAGTTTGAATGATTTGTTCAGTTCCTGCATACACTGAATCGTCTGAAGCGGTTTCTCACTTGAGGCGTTGGAAGAAGTGACAGTGGACCTACAGTCAATTAAAAACAAATCTGCAAATGCATCCAATTGTTTGCCAGTGATGAAGATCTTTATTAGTTGAACTGCGTATGCTGTCTGTGAACAATTCCACAGGTATCAATTTCATTCGATTTCAATTCATACAGTCAATAGCTGACATTTTACAACCAAACTGATTATTACGCCACGATAACAAAGTATGTAGCATTTCTTTACCATTTTTATGGACATATATCTTAATTTATACATTAAATAAACTACCATTGTTCAGAGAGTATGAAATGGTAATGGATAGCCTATTGCGCAGTGGCGGCGCCGGCGACCTGTTCTTCTTGAAAATGAATGCCTTTGCGTTGACACAGTTAAGCAGTTTACACGCGCCTGCAGAAATATACATTTGATTACATTTTGGAGAACAGACGGAAGAAGATCCGTCAATGTGCATTTGATCATTGTTTGTGTGATGTTCAGAGGTTATGAGTGCGAGCACATGTAAAGAGTTTTCTCTCTTCTTTCAAATGTAGCTGTATACGTTATTATTATAAGCAAAAGACATGCAATGATATTCGGGTTACAGATGCCAGAAATAATGCTTGTCTCTTCAGCGTTTGTTGCAAATATATCTAATTATGATAATAATTTAAATATCTATCTAAATAATAACATGCTATTGTATTGTTGTGTGCGTGTTTATATATATATATATATATATATATATATATATGTATGTATGTATGTATGTATGTTATATATAGTTATAAAGTAACTAGTAATGAGCTACTTGAGTAGATTTTTATTGGATACTATTAACTATTGGATACTAGTAACTATTATGACTTTCACTTTTACTTTGAGTAAATATTTCTATAAGTACTTGTACTTTTACTTGAGTACAGTTTTTGGATACTCTACCCAGCTCTGGAGATTAGACTGTATAGAAATTGAAATCTACAGGTAACGCTAATTCAAACAAAATAGTCACACAATGGTGATGTTGTTTACATTAACAATTTGAGAACAAAGTATAACAGTGTGGCGAGGGGGGCGTGGTCCAGCGAGGTCTGCAACAGGAGAGAGCGTCGGGAGATCCTTGGTGAGTGAGCGGGTTAAATGTAAATCACGAACACCTGTTTCTCATTCCAGTTATTGGCGCAGAGACAGGATAAAATGCCCCGAGAAGCAGGAGTGTGGGAGAAAGAGGGGAACTGCTGACTGCCGCTGATGCACGACAACACTGCTGGAGTGAAGCCCATTGTGGATTGTGTATACCGAGACTGGAGTGAAGCCCTTTGTGGATTATTTGTTTTGCTGTTGTGCGTTGCACAGTTTTTCTGTTGGACATTTTTGATTTATTGAATAAAGCTCAGTCAGCAGTTAAAAGCCGACCCTGTCCCCTTCCTTCCCCACGAACTTTGATTGTACTACACTGGTGCCGAAACCCGGGAAGGAAGACGGGTGGCCGCTGCCATGCAAGCAACGTCCTCCACCCATTTGGGGACATCATCGCCTCCCTCGTGGTCCTACATCAGGAACAACACCAGGCCCTGCTGGATCTGAGGAACGATCAGGAGCATTGTTTCCAGACCATCGTGCAGACCCAGCAGGAGGACCGCGAGAGGTTCCGGAGCTGGATCGACCGGGAGGTTCGCACGGAGACCATCGGGCAGCCGGCTGTGCCCACCCACCTGTCACTGAATAAAATGGGTCCTCTCGACGACCCCGAAGCCTTCCTTGACCTTTTCGAACGCTCTGCCGAGGCGAGTGGTTGGCCGCAGGACCAATGGTCAATGAGGTTGGTCCCGCTCCTCTCAGGGGAATCGCAGGTGGCGGCACAGCAGCTGCCAGTGCAGAACCTCCTGGTCTTTGACGACCTTCGGCGGGCCATCATCCAGCGGGTCGGTCGGACCCCGGAGCAACACCGACAGCGCTTCCGCTCCCTGGACTTGGGCGAGTCCGGCCGGCCCTTCGCGATGGCCAAACAGCTCCAGGACTCGTGCCGCAAATGGCTACTGGCTGAGGGAAGCGGCGTGGACCAGGTCATCGATCGTGTGGTACTGGAGCAGTTCATCACTCGGCTCCCAAAGAAAACCGTCGAGTGGGTCCAGTGCCACCGCCCCACGTCGCTGGACTCAGCCATCCATCTGGCAGAGGACCACATGGTGGCGTGCCAAGGGGTCGGCGATCCCTTACCATCTACCTCTCTCTCTCCCTCTTTTATTTCCCCCTCTCTCTCTAAGCCTGTCCCTCTTCCCAGGTCTCGTCCGCCCGGCCCGCCTCGTGTTCCGCCCCGGGGACGGGGTGGAACTGAACAGGGACAGTTCTACGGACCCAGGGGGGCGGGACTCTCTGCTGCCGGGCCGGACCCCGCTCCTGCTTCTCCCCTCTCTCCGCGCCAACCATTTAACCCGCTCATTCACCAAGGATCTCCCGACGCTCTCTCCTGTTGCAGACCTCGCTGAACCATGCCCCCCTCGCCACAAACAGTAATGATCATTTGCTCGGTTTGATGTGATCTGAGCTAAGTGATCATTATATTTAATCACCATTGGTAGCACAATTTATTGTAATGCTTTTTTTCTCAGTTGGTCAGAACAAAATTGGCAGACATGTTACTTACTTGTTCAGATGACATTTTTCCGGTGAAAATTTTTACTTTGGTCATACTTCAAGACTACAATCTGTGATTCCAATGTACAGTACCCACACCAGTGTGGTGATTGACAGCAAACATTAGATTCATCCGCGCTGAGGAGTCGAGCCAATGCACAACCCATGTAAAGATGATAATTCCGCAAACAACTGCAATTGCAGGTTTCAAACAGAGATGGCAACAAAGAGGCAAAACTTGCGGACTGCAGCTTTTAGCTTGCTCTAAATTAGGGATGTCTCGATCACGTTTTTTTGCCCTCGAGTCCGAGTCCAAGTCATTTGATTTTGAGTATTTGCCGATACAGAGTCCCGATCCGATACTTCTATAATAGCCTACATAAAAAAGAATAAAGAAGAGCGAAAAAACAGATCCAGGAACAGTGCTTTTCAGGTTTTTGAGGTATCTAACAGTAATCATAAATTGTAATCAAATATAAAATATCACTGCATATTATCTTTACTGTATAAAATAAATAAAGATTAATCATTATTGAAGTTACAAAAACTATTCAGTCAAGAGCAGTGAGTGATTTCTTTGTTATTTGTTGTTTGATTTAACATTAAAAACAGGCAGCAGGAATAGTTGTTTTCCCTTTAAAGGTCCCGTTCTTCGTGATCCCATGTTTCAAACTTTAGTTAGTGTGTAATGTTGTTGTTAGAGTATAAATAAAATCTGTAAAATTGTAAAGCTCAAAGTTCAATGCCAAGCGAGATATTTTATTTAACAGAAGTCGCCTACATCGAACGGCCAGTTTGGACTACATCCCTATACTTCCTTCTTTAATGACGTCACTAGTTTTTTGACTAACCTCCGCCCACAGGAATACACAAGAGTTGCGTTTGTAGAATGTGTTTGTCGCCATGTCTTCGAAACGCTGTTATTTTCATCCCGCAGTCCAATCACCGGGTCTGATTCCGGCTCAAATTGATAGGGTAAAATTAAAGACATGTTTACAATAACACTGAGCGCATGCATCTCCACGTTATGGTAAGAGGCGTGACCTTTCCGGGCAAGATGCGCTAAACTGCTGTCGAATCACAACACAGGAACCGCTGGCACAATCAGAACTCGTTACGTATTTCTGAAGGAGGGACTTCATAGAACAAGGAAGTCATCAGCCCGTTTTTATGACAGTGGAAACAGCGGTATACAGGTCCTTCTCAAAAAATTAGCATATTGTGATAAAGTTCATTATTTTCCATAATGTAATGATAAAAATTAAACTTTCATATATTTTAGATTCATTGCACACCAACTGAAATATTTCAGGTCTTTTATTGTTTTAATACTGAAGATTTTGGCATACAGCTCATAAAAACCCAAAAGTTTAGCATACTCAAAAAACTAAAAAAAATAGCATATTTCATCCGACCAATAAAAGAAAAGTGTTTTTAATACAAAAAAAGTCAACCTTCAAATAATTATGTTCAGTTATGCACTCAATACTTGGTCGGGAATCCTTTTGCAGAAATGACTGCTTCAATGCGGCGTGGCATGGAGGCAATCAGCCTGTGGCACTGCTGAGGTGTTATGGAGGCCCAGGATGCTTCGATAGCGGCCTTAAGCTCATCCAGAGTGTTGGGTCTTGCGTCTCTCAACTTTCTCTTCACAATATCCCACAGATTCTCTATGGGGTTCAGGTCAGGAGAGTTGGCAGGCCAATTTAGCACAGTAATACCATGGTCAGTAAACCATTTACCAGTGGTTTTAGCACTGTGAGCAGGTGCCAGGTCGTGCTGAAAAAACGAAATCTTCATCTCCATAAAGCTTTTCAGCAGATGGAAGCATGAAGTGCTCCAAAATCTCCTGATAGCTAGCTGCATTGACCCTGCCCTTGATAAAACACAGTGGACCAACACCAGCAGCTGACATGGCACCCCAGACCATCACTGACTGTGGGTACTTGACACTGGACTTCAGGCATTTTGGCATTTCCTTCTCCCCAGTCTTCCTCCAGACTCTGGCACCTTGATTTCCGAATGACATGCAAACTTTGCTTTCATCCGAAAAAAGTACTTTGGACCACTGAGCAACAGTCCAGTGCTGCTTCTCTGTAGCCCAGGTCAGGCGCTTCTGCCGCTGTTTCTGGTTCAAAAGTGGCTTGACCTGGGGAATGCGGCACCTGTCCACCTGTCTGACTCAGTCCACTGCTTCCGCAGGTCCCCCAAGGTCTGGAATCGGTCCTTCTCCACAATCTTCCTCAGGGTCCGGTCACCTCTTCTCGTTGTGCAGCGTTTTTTGCCACACTTTTTCCTTCCCACAGACTTCCCACTGAGGTGCCTTGATACAGCACTCTGGGAACAGCCTATTCGTTCAGAAATTTCTTTCTGTGTCTTACCCTCTCGCTTGAGGGTGTCAATGATGGCCTTCTGGTCGGCAGTCTTACCCATGATTGCGGTTTTGAGTAATGAACCAGGCTGGGAGTTTTTAAAAGCCTCAGGAATCTTTTGCAGGTGTTTAGAGTTAATTAGTTGATTCAGATGATTAGGTTAATAGCTCGTTTAGAGAACCTTTTCATGATATGCTAATTTTTTGAGATAGGAATTTTGGGTTTTCATGAGCTGTATGCCAAAATCATCAGTATTAAAACAATAAAAGACCTGAAATATTTCAGTTGGTGTGCAATGAATCTAAAATATATGAAAGTTTAATTTTTATCATTACATTATGGAAAATAATGAACTTTATCACAATATGCTAATTTTTTGAGAAGGACCTGTACAGATAAGTAAATTATGTGAAAAATACTGTGTTTTTTTACACGCGAAACATGAACACATGTTATATTGCACACTATAAACACAATCAAAGCTTCAAAAAACACGAAAAACGGGACCTTTAAGACATGCACGATCCAGTACATATACTGTTCCACATGCGCTGTCTTTCTCGACTAATATACGTTCACTTAAGACATAACCGACTATGTTTGCTAGGATACTCGCTAGGACGGGCATGTTGACATAATTTTTTGTATGAATGTGGCCGCTGGCGCTGAAGCGCAAGACTTGAAAGAGAACTCAGTATTTGCGCGCTACGGATGAGCGCACACAAATCTTCTCACAGTGCGTGCGAGTTCTCTTTCGCGTCTTGTTCTTGAAGGTTTAAATCAGCAAGGCTTAAATGAGTTAGTTTAAACACAGACAGCAACGTGTGCTGTTCAGGTCTCACCTGCGCTCGCGCGCTATCAACACCCGGGTGATGACGACGTAAATGACTGGACATTACAGCAGACGGCACTCGCAGTTAACAGTTTACAAAGAGTGACTGTTTTGTCCACGCTTTCTGATTATCGTTGTTGTAACGTTTTGTGCATCCATCGACTAAAACATATATTATCTGAACTCTGTCTGTTTTCCACGTTGCTATTTTAAACAAACCATATTAACCAATAGATGCGTCGTCATTCGAGATGGACCGCGGTGCAAGTGCGTACCGAACCGTAAGTGGAGAACCGTACGGTTTGATTTTTTACAAAGAACCGTTGCACCCCTAATACATCCGAGTCCTAATCGGGAGGTAACGTCCGATTCCGATCGAGTCTGAAACCACGTGATCGGGCCCGATTTCCGATCACGTGATCGGATCTGGACATCCCTACTCTAAATTATGACGTGATTTTGTGGGGGCATTCTCACACGAAGCATTCTTGGTTTCCACTTTTTCAGTTGTCAATCAGTGTGCACATGCATGGATGCTACTGGCATGTTTAATAGTTTGTTTTTTCAACAACTTGAGTGTTGAACACCATGAGCATTGTGATTTTAAAAGGAAGTGTCAATTTAAACAGTTAAATGTGCCTTGAGTTCCCTACATGAAGTTCTATTAAGTTGCGATTGTGAATTCTTGTGTCACAGCAATACAATGTATATGTATTAAGTTACAGACTTTGACTGTGCCCCTAAATTTTTGACTGTCTTCCAAAACATAAAAATGTTAAGCCCTGTGCAGACACTAGTAAACAAAAGGTGTTACATATTCTCATAAAATGGACATTTACCTACCATTAGTACTACCCACGGATAGTAAATCACTCTGGTCCACTTTTTCATCTTGACCTGAGTTTGTGTTCTTGACTTCTAGTCCCAGTAAGGTAAGTAGTACCATTTTGAATGAGGTAACTACCTTTAGGCTGCCAGATGTGCAAATGAGTAACACTTTACTGAGCAACTAGCAACAAGATGTGCAAAGAGAGATTCCACATATGAAGCTGCAAGATTTGCAAAGTGATCTGCAAAGTAATACTAAAATGAATAATTAACTGCAAGTGATGCAGATTGATCAAAGTGTATTGAAGTAAATTAATGCCAAATGTTTTTTGAAATAAAAAGCTTGTTGAATTGCACTAATTGAAAAAAAATATGCATTACATTAACTGTGCTTGCATTTAGATGCATTGTATTTTTAAGGCTTGCATTTTTTATGGGCTGAAATTGAAAGAACAAATTTGTTAAATTATGAGAAAAAAAGTCATTAAATTTCGAGAAAAAAAGTCGAGATAAAGTCATTAAATTATGAGAAAAAAGTCATTAAATTAAATTTGTTCTCATAATTTAACTACTTTTTTCTCGTAATTTAATTACTTTATTCTCAACATTTTATCTTGACTTTTTTTTCCTCATAATTTAACAAATTTGTTCTCATAATCTAATGACTTTTTTCTCGTAATTTAATGACTTAATCAACATTTTATCTCGACTTTTTTCTTGAAATTTAACAATTTTTTTCTCGTAATTTAATGAGTTTATTCTCAACATTTTATTTAGACTTTTTTCTCGAAATTTAACGAGTTTTTTCTTGAAATTTAACAACTTTAATCTCGAGATGGTTTTATTTTTTTATTATTGCTTGGCCCTAATCCTCTTCCGTACCTTTCAGATTTCACTTCCAAAATATTCATTTTGTTTAAAAATACAACCTATAATATTCGACTATCAATTTTCAGTCCATTTTATTTCACTTTAAAAATTCGCTTCCAAACTTACATCACAAAAGGTGCGAGGTTGGTCTTTTATATCACTGTACTAGTCCATTAAGCTGTGTTAAGTGTTTTATATGTCCTGATGGCAGGGGAATCCTATGCTGTATGAGGGAAACCCTAGTATTACAACACAGCCATGATATAAAGTTAAGGAAACTTAACAACAGAGAGAAATATATGTCTACCTCAGATTTAACGTTTGATCTGTACACCAGCCACGGGCAATAAAGTTATAATCTCGTTCACTAGAGAGAAAGCTGCTTACATAGCCTACACAGGCAAAGTAACCGTAAAGACACTGAATTAAACATAAATGCAGCTTTTGTGTCTTTATCAGCTTTTCTGCATATATACTGTCCCTGATAATCATCACACATTCACTTACCCTATTTCTGCAAATCCACTTCCGGGCAAGATGGTGTGTTGAACATTCGCTTGCGTCAGAGATGGAAGCGAAATTGTCCCAAATCTTGATTATCTGTTTATAAAAATGCTCCAAACAATTAAAAAGTATGATCAAACTGGCCAGACTGATAATTAAAGAAGGGGACAGTGAAAAAAACCAAGCAAATCTGCCAACCATGACTATGATATGGAGGTTAACACAATCAGTAAAAGAAAAGACTCTATGCCAACAACTTCGAGCAAGATTCCAGCAGGGCAAAAGAGCAAAACTATATTAAAGGAAAATGAGGTGTCTAACCTGACCATACTGGAAGCCATTCAGAGTTTGGAGAAGAACTTTAATGAGCAACTGACGCAACTTCAAGAGCAAGTTAAGCAGAGTAGCAGCATGATTGCTAGCCTATTGAAAGCTGTGCAGTTCAATGCCGAAGAAGAATAAGTCATTGAGCTAGAAAAGTGCAATGAACATCTGTGCAAAGAAAATCATGAGCTTAAAGAGAGAATCAGAGACCAGGAGAAATACAAGATGCAATGGTGTCTGAAACTGAAAGGTTTATCAGAAAGAAAGAACGAGAACGTAAGAACAGACGTCATACAACTGTTCAAGGAGATCGCCCCTGACATGGAACAGCAACAGCTCGAAGAAGCAATTGATACTGTGCACAGAGTTAGACGAAAAGAAGACAACAGGAATAGACATGTAGACTGTATTTGTCCGGAGACTTGTCAAGGAGGAGTTATGGCGTCGCTGCAAGGATTCCCCAGTGTGCAGAGAGAAAGGCGTCCGCCTCGCTGAGATGCTACCGCTAGAGGATAGAGAGGCAAGAAAAAAACTGGCCGCAGATTGAACAGGCTCGTCTGGAGGGAAAGTGTGCCTACTATCGCGGACCACGTGGATACATTGAGGGTCATCGAATTGGTTAAACGAAGGAAAGGTTTGATCTACTGACATTAGAAGTTAAATGGGACCAATAAGTCTGCTGGAGTTGCAGTTTGTTTTAATAGGTTTCCAGGTGATATAATCACATACAGAACAGATCTGTATCTCCAAGGTCATTGGCTGATGGTGGTTTTAAAAATTGATGGTTGTTTTTTCATACTAACTAATGTATATGGCCATAGAACTGTTGCCCAAAATGAACAAATCCTTGAAGAAATTACAAACACTTTAACAGAACTCAAAATAGTTTATCCTACAGAATGTATTTAAATGGGAGGCGACTGGAATATGACACCTGATGAATGGGAAGATAGATGGCCCACTAAATTGGACAGCTACCACTTAAACCATACAATAGGGGAATTTATTAATAAAAGTCACCCAATAGATATTTGGAGAAGTCTAAGTCCAGGTGTAAAACAATATTCCTGGTTTAAACCAAATAATACCTGTAAAACTAGGATTGACTACTGGCTGGTGGATTACTTGCCTTAATATCTTAATTTCTAAAGCCCCAGTAACAGATCATTATATTGTAAAAATGAAATTAAATCCAGTTGATAGAATAAGGAAAAATAAAGGCTACTGGAAATGTAATTCTAGTCTGTTAAAAAATAAAGAATCCTGTACAAAGATAAAAGAAATAATAATTGAAATTGAAATTGAAAATAATGAGATTATAAATAGTCTTTGCAGTAAATGGGAATTTGTAAAATATAGAATTAGAGAGAGTTCCATAAAGTTTAGTATGGAGATTGCCTTGAAAAAAAGAAGAGAAGAATGTAATTTGTTCCAAGAAATTAGTAAATACTGTGATAAGGCAGAATTAAACAGTGAAGATAAAGACAAACTATTAATATTGAAGTCTAAATTAGACGATATGTATTGCAAAAGAGCTCAAGGTGCGTTTGTGAGATCGCGAGCGAAGTGGATAGAGCAAGGAGAAAAGAACACCTTGTACTTCAGCAATTTAGAGACGACAGGAAAATAAGGCAATATCAAGCTTACTGATAAATGGATCAGAGTGTAAGGATAATAAAACCATTGAGAAGACAGTCTTTGCATTTTATAATAATCTTTGTACTTCTATAAATTCTCATTTGGTTAACTGTATAAATGTATTCTTCGTTCTGGGTCTCATCTTGTGCACTTTCTTTTTCATGGACAGCCACATAGTAAACACTGAGGTAAATAAAATAAAATTTAAAAAAAAATGACAGAGCCTCAACTGCTTTTCAACAGTTTTTACTTTGTCATCCCTATTCATACAATAAAATATGGAAATACACTCATTGCCATAACCATTCATACTTTCGTTCGTATAATAATAACAAAATTTATGAATAGGGGCCTACTCAAAATTCAAACGTAAATTCCTCCATCGGAGAGCCGTTTAATAACTCTTTCAACAGCTCTGCTCCATCGTAGTTCTGACTGGTGACGCGTTGCTCAATGACAGTTGGGTAATTTTACCTCTCTACTTCCTGTGAAGTGATGTATCGATGTTCCCTTATTCCCTATGCCGTTCGCAGTGCCCTTCGAACTGAACATGTTCGCTCCCTTCGGAATGGAATCTCACTTAAGATGGCGAAATACCCTGTGAATTCCACTTCGCAGTCCACTTATGGTCGAATGGAACGCACCTAGTCTTTGCAGGGGACATGCCTCATCATCATGGCAACAGTTCGTGAACAGGTCAGATTACATCAGTTTGTTGCCGTTTGTTGGATGCTCAGACGACCAAACACATGCTGATTAAACATGTTCAGTCTGGTAAAAATCAGACTCCGACCAATGCCAAAAGGGGTATCACACCTATCCAACAAACTCCAACAGACGTTTGTCAGTGCGGTGTGAACTGAAACAGCTGAAATCTACGGGTGTTAATGTCAAGCCCTAATTGTTACTAAGCCTGCCCTGGGTACACCAAAACTACCTGCATTTTTCTTGTCCGTTGCCCTCACAGATTCCTGCAGTTAAGCTTGGATCAGGGTTCCCACTCGTCCTGGAAAACCTTGAAAACCTGGAAAATCGATGACAAATTTTCCAGTCCTGGAAAACACATGGAAAATTTGAAAAAAATGTAAAATGTCCTGGAAAATCTTGTAGTTGTCCGGGAAAATTATTTTTTAAAAAGTTCTTGGGTTTTTCTTTACAGACCAAAGAGCTAAAAGATGATAAAATGAGCCAAAAAGAGATTTATCTCAGACTGAAAGGTCAAAAATGATTAAATCCCCCCAAGAAGGATGCAATATTAATGCAATACTAGAAATTGCAGTTAAGGCATGATCATTGGACAGCAAAATTGCTCAGTGAAGAATTAAGTGTGAAACCATCAGAAACCCTTTAGTCTTCAGCGCCACCATTTTCCAGAACTGCAACCTACCTGGAGTCTCCAGAAGTGCGAGGTGTCAGGATATCAGAGACTTAGATTAGGTAAAGAATCCTAAAATCCCTTCCTGGGGTATTTTTAAACCCTAGTATCTATACTTCTACTTGAATAATGAATGTGAATACTTTTGACACCAGTGATTATCCTAATCAACTGAAAAGAAAATATGTTCTGCAAGACTTTAGTGGGGAGGAAGCGAAAAAAATAAGGAAACAATATTTATCATACCCAATTCTTCCCAAGGCCAAAGAAGTGACATTCAAAATATTAAATGACATTTATCCATTCAACTCCTTTTTGCATGAGAGATTTAATTGGGAAAAGAATTAATGTGGATTTAGTGAGAAAGACATTGAAACAGTAGATTATTTTCTTTCAGTGTAAAATTGGTAAATGAATTTTGGCTTTCATTTCAAAATTGGATACAAACTAAAGATATATTGATACATCCTTTAAATATGACCTTAATTAAAGTTGGAGTGTTTATAAATTATAAAAATATAGAATTTTTGATAAATAACCTGATTGTGTTAGGTTAACACTTTATACACAGATGTAATTATTTATAGGTTAAACCCCATTTCACTGGATGGAAAAATGATTTTATTATAAGTTATTTGCAAAATCCCTTCAATGGATGATGGACAGAAATGCCCTGAAACTTCTTTCTGCTTTGGACTTGTATATGTTGTTAGATTAAGACCCTCACCCTTTTATATGCCTTAAATGTTTGTATTTGAATAATGTCTATTAAAAAAAAAAAAAAAAAAAAAAAATCTGCAAATCCGTTTTTATGAATGAATGATGACTTACTAGCCGTTGCTCTGGACTTCGTAAACAGCCGCTAGCGGCACCTGCTGGTGAGGACGACTAACAGCAGATCATGCATTGGCACTCTACTGCTTTTCCTGCAGTTCCCGGATGTGAAATGTTGAATTTTCTGCTGAATTTGAACCACTGAATTTGTGGAAGCAAATTTGTAAAGTGAAATAAAATGGACCGAAAATTGCCAGTCGAATATTATAGGTTGTATTTTTAAACAGAACGAATATTTTGGAAGTGAAATCTGAAAGGTGAATATAAATTATTGACTTTTTAATAATGAAAATGTGTGGGAAATGTTTTGAATTGAAATATTCACAGTTTAAATATACGACCATGTTGAATTTTAGCCCATAAAAATGCACACCTTAAAAATACAATGCATCAAATTGCAAGCACAGCTAATGTAATGGATATTTTTTTTCAATTAGTGCAATTCAACAAGCTTTTTATTTCAAAAACATTTGGCATTAATTTACTTCCATATAGTAGCAGTATAAAACAGACTTAATTAGGAAATCAGTGTCTGTTTGGTGAAATTATAATGTTTATCATATTAAGCGACCGATCATTGGATTTTTTTCAGTCTATGGATTGAACCAGCTCCTGCCATGTATTACTTAAGTTTTCCAAAACATATGTTATACTAAGGAAAATTACACTTAAGTTGCTTTATGCAACCAGGCACGGACACCCTTCTAGGCTACTCCAGAAAACAAATGAAAGCATACAAAACTATGGAGGCATAGCCTACTGCTTTTTTGTAGTGGTTGTATATGCAAGTAACAAGTAATGCTGCGTTCCAGACAGATTTTTCTCACTTGCTTCTAGGAAATAACGTCTGGAACGCCACTCAAAGTTGGACATTTTCCGTGTGTACTTGGGGTACATCAATCAACCCCGACCTCAGTGAGACTCGTCATGTGACGTCACTTCCAAGATGTTGGCGCATCCTGATTCCAATGAATATCAATGTAAAAACAAACTTTAACATTAGACATTAAGTTTGTAACAGTGATAATTTTGGCAGCCATTTTTGATTTAATCTTAGTCTTTATCTTCAGATGAAAATGCTCCTTAGTCTTAATCACATTTTAGTCATTTTAGTCTTTCATATTTTAGTCTAGTTTTAGTCGACGAAAAGTCATCACATTTTTGTCAGGTCTTAGTCATTACTTTTAGTCAAACTACAGTTACCAACATTAATTTTGATAGCTATTTTATATGTAGTCTTTAGTCAAAATAGTCATTATAATTTTTCTCTTTAGAACAAATCATTGAAATATGAAAATATGAAAAATTTGAATCAAGGTAACAGACTGTATTGACATTGCACTCTTAGCAGTATCACTTGTGCAATTGTAAATATCCTCTTCGGTTCTCAAACTTTCTAGAGTGTCCTACATCCTTCTGTCTACCCTCTCTTTTCCACTTAGACTGCAGTTACACATTTCCATTAAGGGACAATATTTGCCTTCTTAAATCGATTTTTCCAGTGCATTTTCTTTACATTTAATACCTTTGTAAAATAAATAATGCCTTAATTTTTTTTTTTTTTTTAATTCAATAAATACAATGATGATAAAAACGAAGTGATACTTTTAAATATTACATTAAAACCACCAGTAGGTGGCGGTAAGTCACTGTTTTTATGAGTGAATCATCGAGTCATTCATTCTTTCAGTATCAAAGCGAGCATCTGTATTTATGAATGGATCATTGAATCATTGACGATTCGTTCAAAGCCACAGATTTGTTCACGAAACAGCTTGTGTGCTGCAGTTCTGCTGTGGCTTTCGTTGCAGAATAGAGGAAAAATACTGACAGTACTGTTTAAAACGTTCATCGCTTAATATTATTGTTTGTTGAACTGTTATATAAAATCAATATTCGGGATATTATATTACATTCGGGCAACATTCTTGCTGGTATAATATGATCAACATTAAAAACAGTAACTCGCAGAAGGGTATGTTTTTGTATTGAAGAGAGTTTTAATCTTAAATCTAAATGCAGTCTGTCTATATTTTTTCTTCATGTTAGTAAGTGCTAAATCCCCACTTTTACAATGTTATATTGTATTCTCGATGTTATTATATAGAGATATATATATATATATAGATTATATATTGAGAACAGCACTAATGTAGCGTGATGCTGGCTTGTGTGGGTGTAGTCAGTTTTGACCGCGAAAGATGAAGTAATTTGATTTAATGTTGCATATATACAACATTTTACCTGCTAGAAATACATGTTCAGTTTTCATGTTATTTTAAGGTGGAGTAGAATAAAATTAACTGCACTTTTCGCGTACGTCAGTTTGAGAACCACTGCTGGATATCAGCCTGCACTTTAGTCTCAGATTTAGTCAGTAAACGAGAAGCGCAATATAGACACTTTAATTTATGTAGAAAATCTCAAATGAAGAGCGCTGAACTCAAGCTTACTTGTCTGTGTTTTCAGATCATCCACGCTTCTTCCTCAGTGTAGAGAGGGCTTGTGTATGTGGTTGCCAGATAGCAAAGATTAAGTAAATGTGACCCGTCACGGAATCCAGGGACACAAGTCGGCAGCACAACTCTCGAGCAAAATGAGAAAGAAGCATTTTTTTCAAAATTGGTGATTTTCGTTTTTTTGCAGAATCTGTTAGTTGAGATCATGAAGAAGCCTTTCCGTGTTTGAGATAGCAGTATTGGTATATTTAAAAGCGTACATTTTGAGGTCGAAATCGGCTTGTTTTTCGGAGATTCTAGCACGCAGTAGGGGCGTGTCATTGTCTGTGTGTATTTCCATACTGGGAAGCGTGGCTACTTATTATGCAGCGCTCTGGCCGGCTCTAGCTGATATCAAAATTCAATGAAGAACCGTGGCCGTTACACCGAAAATGTTTTGAAGTACTTCTTCGACAAGCCGGATGCTTATGAACAAGCGCTCACTGATTCTGAAGACGATCTGAGCGACGATGAAAGCGGCATAATAAGACATTACCTCTCTGGAGTCGGGTAACGCGCCGGCGCGTTTTGCAGGTTTTTTTTCACATTGCAGCAAAACAGACTTAAAATACTCCATCATATTTTGTCATAGAGACATAAGTAATATATATCAATTGAAACTATAGAATGTCTTCTTTTATTTGTGTACACTCAGAGTAAAAACAAAATGTTGTGCTTTTTGAAAAATAAAGAAAACTAACATGATGTGTGATCTCTCATCTCCCTCTGAACGAAGTCCAATCTGATAGTTCTCAGAAAATGAACTGTAACTTAGTGAATACTAATCATAAAAAAATTATACTTATGTCTGAAAAAACGTTGAAATGTCAAGTTTTAAAATGTGTAAGTCAAATCGAAAACAAACCTTCTGTGTTTATGTAATCTGTATGAAAAGAGAGCCATGTCAGAAGTCCGTGATTCAGCTCATTATCCGCTAATGCGGCCACGCCCACGGAGCCAGCGCTATTCAGACGCAAATTCAGTCAATACATGCATTCATCGCCTCAATCGTGTATTTATTGTCTTGAAAAGTGTTTTGAATAGCCATAAGTAGCGATCTCTGGCCTCTGTTAGTCCAGTTATTTCCTGGATTGCCTATTCTTCTTTAACAGGCTTCTCAGGTGAGAACATTTCATTTCATGATTAGTGACCAAAATGATCACGGTTATCACAGAATCCTGTTCAAAAAGTCAATTCACCAAGTTTTATGTGGAAAACCAGCAAATAAAAAATAAAATTAGCATCAATATGTACTTTTTCTTTACATAAACATTAAAATAATAACATTAAAAATGATGGGCAGATTTTAAAGGAGTGTCTTGCAACATGTTATCTACAATGCACAAGTTCAAATAGAGTTTTGACAAAAAAGTCACATATTTCAGCCTCTAAATCATTTTTATAAAAGTAAAAAAAAATAAATTACTGACATTTACAATGCACATTTACCTTTATTATTAATAGTATGCGGTCCATGCAGCTTTACAGGGGGTATGGCTTATCTAAATGAGATGTAAATGAGCCCTATTGTCACTCCCAGCAGGTGAGAACAGGTGAGAACTGCACAAACTTTAAAGGGGTTTTTCTCCCTCTTGAGCTTTCTTGATTGCCTACCTTCAAATGGCCACAACTTCTCCAAATATTATCAGATTTCCATGTGTCACACATCGTTGGAAAGCTTGGAGACTGCACTTTCAGAATCTGCGAATAACTCAAAATGCCCCAAAACCGACTTGTGTCCCTACTTTCCGTGACTGGTCACAAATGTGTTCTTTTAACAGAAAGCTCTGGTTGTGGGAATAAATTCTGGAAATCTGGCAACCGTAAGTGTGACTGCTTGTAAAGACACTCTGTAATGTTTTGTCTCCTTTATTCGACAAAAACAAAAAGCGATTTCAAAAGAGTGATTTTGGTAAAGTGTTTAGTCTTTTAGCCACATTTCAGTCTAGTCTTTTTTCGTCAACGATATTGCACGTGTAGTTTTAGTCACGTTATCGTTAAATGAAATTGGTGTCGTCTCTCATCATCTCGTCTTATTCGTGGAAAAAAAAGGTAGTCAACGAACATTTCCTCATTTTTTTGTTAACAAAATTAACACTGGCTCGTAATGTTACCTAGTTTCAAAGCGGTGTCGTTTTTATTCCATTTTGCCATAACTAACAAAAACGTCTCGGTTACTTATGTAACCCTCATTCCCTGAAGGAGGGAATGGAGACGTACGTCAGTAGTGACCGACGAATTGGGATATCGCTAGAGAGCCCTATCAGCTTCGAGTGAACTAAAACAGGCCAATGGAATTGGCGTGCTATATTTGCATAATATGCACCTTCCGCCAGGTGTATATAAATAGGAAGCGGATGCAATCACACTCTGTTTTTCGCTGAGGAGACAACTGGTGTCTGCACAGCAGCGAGGGTACAGAAACTGTGGCGACGGGACATATGTCTCCGTTCCCTCCTTCAGGGAACGAGGGTTACATACGTAACTGAGACGTTCCATTTCAGTTGGTCACATTCGATGTACGTCAGTAGTGACCGAAGAATTGGGATCCCAACTAAAGCACCACAGTTACGAAACCCCTTCCAGTGCCCAGCGCAAGCTCTAGCCACCCGTCGCACCAACTGGGACGGTGAAATGGGCGAGCTTACGCCGAGAGAGTCTGCTGCTGTTCCGACATACCCACTAAGTAAACTAGACTACACTGGGGAAGCGAACCCGTAGGGGACGCTGCGGAGGCCACTACCTACCCTGTGGGGGAGGAGTTTACGTTGAGAATACACATATGAACTGGCCAGTTGGGCAGTACGCATATGGAGTCCCTGGGATGGTGACAGCAGAGCTGGCTCTGCTAAGGGAAAGACACGGGCTCACTGTAGGGAGTTTGACCATGGACAATTACACATATGGGACCGCTCATGTAGAGTGATCACGACATGTGGAAACCAGCCATATGTCGCGGGGGGGGGGGGGGGGGGATTCATATGCCAGGGCGATGACATCCACTATCCAGTGGGCCATCCTCTGCTTAGAGACAGCCTTTCCCTTATGCTGGCCTCCATAACAGACAAAGAGCTGATCTGAGGTCCTAAAGCAGGGGTCTTCAACTAAAATTGCTTGAGGTCCATTAAATAAACTCTCCTCACAAACCGAGGTCCGGACAATTATGTACTGCGCCGCTTTCTGCTCTCTTCACTGTCTGTGACTGTTCGAGCTGGTGCCACGGCCACACTCGAAACCTGTGTCGATGTAGGACCCAAATAGCGCTACTGAGCTGACCTTTATGTGCCTGATATAAATTGGATTTTATAATAACGTTAAATAGCGTTTGCCATTTATTTATTTAATTGTGTCAAAAGGCTTTGCGGTCTGGATGGACGCATCTTGCGGTCTGGATTCGGACCGGGGTCTGCCAGTTGGCGACCCCTGTCCTAAAGCTTCGCATTCTGTCAACGTACAGACGCAGAGTGTGGACGGGACAGAGCGAAGCTAGGGCTGGGTCTGCCTCCTCCGAAGGCAGCGCTTGAAGGTTCACTACCTGATCTCTGAAGGGAGTGGTAGGAACCTTGGGCACATATCTGGGCTGGGGTCTCAGGATGACGTGAAAGTCACCGGGCCCAAATTCCAGGCATGATTCGTCGACCAAAAATGCGTGCAGGTCCCCTACTATCTTCAGCGAAGCCAATGCAACCAGGAGGACGGTCTTAAGGGACAGTGCTTTTAACTCAACTGATTGCAAAGGTTCGAAGGGATGACCCCAGAGAGATGTAAGTACCAGGGAGAGATCCCAAGAGGAAGGGTGAGGCGGATTTAGTCTCCTCGCCCCCCTCAGGAACCTGACGATCAGAATGTGTTTCCCCAAGGACTTGCCATCAAGCCCTTGGGGGCTGTCGCAAGGAGCATTAGATCTGAAAACCAGGTCAGAGTGGGCCAGTATGGAGCCACTAACAAGACCTGCTCCTTGTCCTGCCTGACTTTGCACAGGAGTTGTGCGAGAAGGCTCACTGGGGGAAACGCATATTTGCGTAGGCCCCAGGGCCAGCTGTGTGCCAGGGCATCCGTGCAGAGCGTGCCGGCGGTCAGGGAATAGAACCACTGGCAGTGGGCAGTCTCTGGGGAGGCGAATAGATCTACCTGGGCCTCGCCGAAGTGCTGCCAGATCAGCTGGACCGCCTGGGGATGGAGTCACCATTCGCCCGCAAGTGGAGGCTGCCGTGAGAGCTCATCGGCTGCACGGTTGAGCACACCTGGGACATGAATGGCAGGAAGCGACCTCAGATGCTTCTGACTCCATAGCAAGAGATGGCGGGCGAGTTGCGACATGTGGCGGGAGCGTAGACCACCCTGATGGTTGATGTATGCAATGGCCGCAGTGCTGTCCGAGCGGACCAGTACATGCTTGTCTGACAGCAGCTCCTTGAAGTGGCCCAGTGCAAGACGTACTGCTAGCAACTCGAGGCAATTGATGCCAATGCAGTTGAGGCCCCGTCCACAGACCCGACACTGGATGCCCGTTGTACGTGGCCCCCCACCCGGTGGCAGAGACATCTGTGTGGACCACAGCATGCCTGGACACTTGTTCGAGGGGAACTCCAGCCCACAGGAATGAAGGGTCCTACCACTGATTGAGGGTGTGACGGCAGCTCGGTGTCACAGGGACATGGAGTGTACCGCGCCGCCGCGCCCATCTCGGGACCCGGCCGCGGAGCCAGTGTTGAAGCGGCCTCATATGGAGCAATCTGAGCGGCGTGACCGTGGCTGCAGATGCCATATGCCCCAGGAGCCTCTGAAAGTCTTTCAGTGGGGCCGCTGTCCTGCGCTTGAGTGTCAGGCATTTCAACACCGACTGGACGCACTCCTCGGTGAGACGCGCAGTCCGGGAGATCGAGTCCAGTTCCATACCGAGATAAGAGATCCTCTGCCCGGGAGCGAGTTTGCTCTTGTCCCAGTTGACCCGAAGATCCAACCGGCTGAGGTGAGCTAACATCATGTCCCTGTGTTCGCACAACTGCTTTCGCGAGCTGGCCATGATGAGCCAGTCGTCGAGGTAGTTGAGGACGCTCTGTTCCTTGAGGGGAAAAATGGCAGGTCGATCACTGCAAACCAATCCTGGGGACGGATGCATTCGAAAATGCGCTTCTGCGTGAGCATCTTGAATGTGAAGGGACTGGTTCAGGACATGCAGATCCAGGATTGGCCGTAGCCCACCGACCTTTTTGGGTACAATGAAGTAGGGGCTGTAAAACCCCGACTTCATATCGGCTGGAGGGACCGGCTCGATTGCATCCTTCGCCAGGAGGACAGCAATCTCCACCCAGAGAACAGGTGTGTTGTCCAGTGACACCTGAGTGTAGTGGACACCCCTGAAAACGAGGGGAGGCCGGGCGAACTGAATCGCATAGCCGAGTCTGATAGTACGAATGAGCCAGCGGGACGGGCTGGGGAGTGCAATCCAGGCTTCCAGACACCGAGCCAGCGGGACTAAAGGCACCACAGATGTACCGGGGGTGGGGCAGCGAAGCTCTCCCTCATGTCAGCCAGAGGTGGCGCTGCTGGACTACCAAGGTAGACATCGCATGACCAATAGAACGTGCTGTCACCTTAGTCACCCGAAAGGGCGAGGTGCAGCGCGCAGCTCCCCAAGCAACTGCTGGTCAAGACCTCCCTGGGGTATCTCCATCAACGCTTTTGCCTGATATACTTGCAAAAGGGCCATGGCGTGCAGGGCAGAGGCAGCTTGTCTACAGGCTCTGTAAGCTTTCTCTGTCAATCCTGACGAGAATTTACAGGGCAGGGCAGGGACGTGGTTCACCGCGCCAGCCGGTGGCCGTTGGACACAGCTGCATTGCAACAGACCGCTCGACTTGGGGAATCCACATGTATCCCCTAGCCTCTCTGCCATCCAGGGAGGTGAAGACGGACGAGGGTCCAGGTCTCGCACGGGTGCTGTACGGCATCCGCCAGGATTTGGTCACCTCATTGTGCACTTCCGGGATGAAAGACATCGGGGCGGGGCGCTGGGATTGACCAGCGCGGGCCGCCCCGAGGTACCAATCGTCAAGCCGGGAAGGACCGGGACATGGTGGAGGGATCCACACGAGCCCGACCTTCTCGGCCGCCCGGGAAAGCACAGCCATCAACTCAGGATCCGCCTTGGGCAACGCTACGGTCCCGGAGGGAGGCAGCGCAGCCAAATCTTCATCTCCTGATTACTCATACTCACCTTCCGATGCTGAGATCGTCATCTCGACAGATCGGCACCAAAGGAAACTGTTGGCCGCTCCGTAGAGGGACCAGTGCAGTCTAATGGCAGCACCACAGGCTGCAATGCTGGAGAGGGGGCAGGGGCCCGCGGAGCAGTGCTCGGCGGGGAAGCCCTGACCGTGATCCTCAGATCACCCTGCCTATACGCCTACGAACCGCCATCCTGGCCGGAGCCAGAGAAAACTGCCGCATGCATGGGGAGGGGACCCCTGCTCCCTGAGAACCAAGGAACGAGAGTCTCGATCTCAGCACTGCGATAGTCATGTTCCCGCAGTGAGAACATGAACTATCTACAAACGCTGCTTCAGCGTGCTGAATGCCCAAGCATGTGATGCAGTGATTGTGCCCATCAGCGGGGACCAGGGAACGACCGCACCCAGCAACGCACAGACAAAATGACATCTCTACAGAGACGCAGAGTTCGTCTGTGAAGCTCTTTTAGAAAGGGAAGAATATGCCGAAGCACACAGGGAGTGTCACAATGTGCTCGGGTACACCACTCCCCGAACACAACGGAGGAACCGGCCAAAATCACAACAGACAAACTGTGGTTTAAATAGGACTGATTGCTGTAATAACAGCAGTTGAGAGCTCAAGCTCAGGCTCCTCGGGAAGTTCGCTACCTCGCTGCTGTGCCGTCACACCAACACAAAATGCTGAACCTCTTCAAAGGCTTGTTTCAACACTAGAAGTCTTGAAAGCTGGAGAACACCAACTGGTTGGCTCCGAAGCGAAAGACTTCCTATTTATATACACTTGACGGAGGCAGTGCGCATTATGCAAACATCGCACACCAATTCCATTGGCCTGTTTTAGTTCACTCGAAGCTGATAGGGCTCTCTAGTGATATCCCAATTTGTCGGTCACTACTGACGTACGTCGAACGTGACCGACTGAAAGGGAACACAATATGCTTTCATTGTGTCATTGCGACATCATGTGGTTAACATGCGAACGTGACATATGAGTGACTAGAACTCACTGAGGTCTGAAGTGGGACATTTAATTTGGAATATTCCCACATCCAACCTCATATAGAACGCATCATAAGATCTGTAGTGTCTAGCCTGCTGCGCAACAGTAATCAGACAGACTCCAGACAATGCCTCTTCGAATATGCTTTAATCATATCCGGAAAGATCTCGGACCAATTTAAGAGAATTCTGCTTGACAAAAAGTGTACAACAGTTTTTATAGAATAGAAGCATGAAAAAGGTGACATGATTCATTTCATAATTTTTATTCAATATGATTTGTTCTTCATTTGTATAATTATCTATTACTAGGTAAAAGCAAATCTGGATTTCTTGATTATTTCAGCTTTTTACTAAAGTCATGAGGTTATGTATTTAGACAGCTGTCTAGTTTAGTTTCCCCTTTTGTTATATTTAGACACATTTTGGCCCAAGTGTTGGGGACATTTAGTTTTCAAAAGCATATAAATGTTAATCCTGAAAGAAAAAAGAATGTTAGTTATGATTAATTAAATTTCTTAACAAAGCCAACAGTTAGCATTTGACCTTCAGGTCCCTTAATATAATTTGTAACTATTTATCTACATAAATTTAAAACACTAATGAAAACAATCAAAATAACTAAATAACTCTTCTAGATTACCTTGGACCTCTTCCAGTGCCAATAAATTGTCTAAAGATCAAGATTTTATTCATGGGGGCAATTTTACAATGTTTGCTATGAAGAATATTTAGACATTTTTCAACTTTTTTAAACAATTATGAATTTGACATATGTTATTCGACACAAGGACATACTAATTAAGGCTACATTATTTTCCATATTTCTCTCAAAATTACATAATTACATTGAAACATCTTGAGAAAACTGCTAGTTGAGCAACAATACACATTAATACACATCTTTATAATTAAAATACACATCTTCATAATTATATTCTAGTTATAGAAACTTGGCCTGAGAGGCCAAGTTTACAGGATACATTTCATTAGTAGTTTTGTTTTTTAATTCATTTGGCCAGTTGCATTTTTATATCTCAGGCACATTCCAGACATTCAGGTGACAATGCCGACGGATGGTTTATCCCAATATAATGATGACGATGATGCAAACATTCGAGTATTGTTTGTTTAATCTGCAATGAGAACAGTTAAAACCTTTAAGTGCAGAAATATCTTGACAACAAAAAAACTGAATAATAATGGTGAATAAATGAGGTCTTTGTCCCCATGGACTAATATGTGATGTACCTTTGTTTTTTCTCTGAGAGGCAAACAGGACATTTTTCCATGACAAGCAACACAAGAAACTCTAGGCTGAGAAAAATAGAATGGTGTGAAACTATAAGATTTTTTGGTCCCACTTTATATTAAGTGGCCTTAACTACTATGTACTTACATCAAAAAATAAGTACAATGTACTTATTGGGTTCATATTGAATTGCAAAACACTTTTGCTGCTATTGAGGTGGGATACGGGTAAGGTTAGGGAAAGGTTTGGTGGTATGGGTAGGTTTAAGGGTAGTGGTAAGGGTTAAGGGATGGGTCAACAGTGTAATTATAAATGTAATTACAGAAATTAATTACAGATGTAATTACATGCAGGTGTTTTTAAAATATAAGTACAATGTAAAAACATGTATGTACACAATAAGTGCATTCTATCAAATGATTAATTTAAATGTAAGTACATAGTAGTTAAGGCCACTTAATATAAAGTGGGACCGATTTTTTTTTTTTTTTTTTTTTTTTTTTTATGTGTATTCTACAATGTCTCCTATAGGCATTTAGACAATCAAGATCCTTCTGTCAGAGTGAGTAGCTACTTACTCTAGCCTCATCTTGGATTTTACAGTCTTTCCGATGGACAAACACTTCTGTCTTCTTACATGAGGTGGGTTTTAATAACACATTAAGCATGCGCTTGTCATAATTCTGTCATATAGGGGAAAGATACAGGTAAAGCATAAAGATGACAACCATACATATAGGAAATGTTTAAATATTTTTATCGAGCAGTTTAAGGCAAATGCATAAGCACAGAAAAATATAGTAAAAATAAGTAAAATAAGTAAAATAAGTAAAATGTCAAAGGTTTTACATTTGAATTAAACAACTTACTGCACTTATAATGGAGGCAAAATCAAGATGTTTGGTTCTTCCATATCTGTCATTGGCTTCTTCTATTGCTCTGTCAATAATATCTGTCTCATATTGGCTTAGCTGATGATATTCTTTGTCTCCCACTGTTGACTCCAGTAGTAACAGAGTGCTAAACAGTAACAGTAAACCTCTCATCTTTCGCAGTAACTAAAGTTCTTCACTGTTTGCCTGATCTGGTCAGAAGCAGTAACTGGTGTCATATATACACAGACCTCAACAGCTGTGATTGGTCTGCTTTGCAACCAGAGGCAGCCCCCCCCCCCCCCCCACACACACACACACACGCTCAAAAAATGAACTTTCACTGTTGTTATTTTCACTCAAACAACCTATGTATGTTCACATTACTTAAAAAAACTCATGTAACTACACGAAAATAATTTAACTGTGTTGTTTCTACTAAAAATGAGTATTATCAGCTTTTTGTTCAGTCAGCTTAACATTGCTGAGTGAAACACACAAATTAATGTAGACATAACTAACTGGGCAGTGGATCCAAATTTTTTAATTTTGTGATTACCATTATGCAGAAGAGTGGCACCTGTGTTTAGGCTGTGCGCACTCATGTACGCATGATTAGGATGAAATTCCTGCTCTCAATTCAATTGAGTTTGTTCAAATGTGTTTTTTCAGTGCATTTTGTAGAGAAAATAGTTCATTTAATAAAGTAAATTAAGTCAACAAATGTGTTCACCTTACATAATAATAGCTGAATTACAAGATATACATTATAACTAGATTAGAAGAGATCTGTCAGTGAACCTACCAAAAGGAAGTATTTTTTTTTTTAAATGTTGATTAAATACACACTGTAAAACAATATTTTTTAAGTTACCTGGTTGCCTTAAAATTTTTCATTTAAATTAAAAATTCGAGTTAATACAATGAAGGCAAATGGTTTAATATACAGAAACTCAAAATATTATGCTATCTGAACTACATTAATTATTTAAGTTTATTTGATAAAAAGAAAAAAATGTTGTAATAACAAATTATGAACATTTTTTTTACAGTGTGTTTAATATTATATTTAAATGAATAAATTATAATATAATTATATTATAAAACTATTGTGATTTAATTTATTCATGTGGCAGACCGTTGTATCGACTTCAGCTTACAGTGTTCTCTTGGGATCTGAACTTGATGTTGCAAGTGCAAACAATTCAATCAAGAGATAAATTAAAAGTAAAAGGATTTTTAAAAAATCTGATTTTAATCCTAAAGTTCAGGATAAATGTTCACTGTTGTCAACTGTGTTTTAAGTGATGAATTTGATCATGCTAATCCATTAATAGTTGGCAGGTGAGGATGACACCAATTTTTAATCATAATTAATTTGTATGTTGGTCTTGAAGTAATAATGTGTAATATATATATATATATATATATATATATATATATATATATATATATATATATATAGTTTTTACAAAAATAAAATTATCCAGTGTCTTGGTCGTGTCTTGTCTTGTCTTGTCTTGGTCACCATCTCACCCTGACAGTATAGTCACTGCAACCAAACAGGCCTGTTCAGACTAAGCTATCTGTTCATACCCATCTTTTACTGCATTGTTCTGGTGTTCAAAGAAATTCAGAAATGTTGTCGTACAGTGGTGCTCAGAAATATTGGCACCCTTGGTAAATATGATCAAATATGGCTGTAAAAATAAATCTGCATTGTTTATCCTTTTGATCTTTAATTCATAAACTTAGCAAAAATCTATCCTTTCATTGAAGAAAAAGAATTGAAAGTGGGGGGAAAGTCACATTATGAAATAAATGTTTATATTCAAAACACATTGGCCACAATTATTGGCACCCTTTTATTCAATAGTTTTTGCAACCTCCTTTTGCCAAGAAAACAGTTCTGATCCGTCTCCTATAATGCCTGATGAGTTTGGAGAACACCTGACAAGAGATCAGAGACCATTCCTTCATGCAGAATCTCTCCAGAATCTTCAGATTCCCAGATCCATGTTGGTGCTTCTTCTCTTCAGTTCACTTCACTCATTTTCTTTAGGGTTCAGGTCAGGGAACTGGGAAGACCATGGCAGAAGCTTCATTCTGTGCTAAGTGACACATTTTTGTGTTGGTTTTGATGTTTGTTTTGGATCATTGTCCTGATGGAAGATCCGACCATGGCTCATTATAGGATTTCAAGCAGAAGCGGTCAGGTTTTGATTTTTTATCTGTTGATATTTGGTAGAATCCATGATACCATATATCTGAACAAGATGTCCAGGACTTCCAGCAGAAAAATAGGCCCACAACATTAAAGATCCAGCAGTATATTTAACATGGGGTAATTTTTATCCATGTGTGCACCAAACCCATCTGGTGGGTTTGCTGCCAAAAAGCTCTTATTTTTAGTTTCATCTGACCATAGAAGCTGGTCCCATTTGAAGTTCCAATCATGTCTGACAACTGAATATACAGGAGATTGTTTCTGGATGAGAGCAGAGGATTTTTCTTGAAAACCTCCTGAACAACTTGTGGGGATGTAGGTGCTGTTTGATATATATATATATATATATATATATATTTTTTTTTATATATATATTTTTACACTTTCTGAGACTCAAGACTCAACTAATCTCTGCAATTCTCCAGCTGTGATTCTTGGAGAGTCTTTGGCCACTCAAACTCTCCTCCTCACCGTGCATTAGGACGATTTAGACACATGTCCTCTTCCAGGCAGATTTGTAACATTTTTAGTTAATTGGAACTTCTTAATTATTGCCCTGATAGTGGAAATGGGGATTTTCAATGCTTTAGCTATTTTCTTACAGCTACTTTATATATTGTGAAGCTCAGCAATCTTGTGTTGCACATCATAACTATATTCTTTGGTTTTACTCATTGTGATGAATGATTAAGGGAATTTGGCCTTTATGTTTCCTCATGTTTATACTCCTGTGGAACAGGAAGTCATGGCTGGACAATTTCATGTTTCTGATCACCCTGGTGTGCTAAAAAAATGTAAATATGACTGGGAATATACTTCAGAGATATTTTACTCTAAAATTCTAGTGGTGCCAATAATTATGGCCAACATGTTTTGGAGAAAAACATTTATTTCATAATGTGATTTCCCCCCACTTTCAATTCTTTTCCTTCAATGAAAGGTTAGATTTTTACTCATTTTATGAATTAAAGATCAAAAGGATAAACAATGCAGATTTATTTTTACAGTCATCTTTGATCATATTTACCAAGGGTGCCAATAATTCTGAGCACCACTGTATGTTAAGAATTCAGTCACAAGGCTAAGGCTCTGTCAATCATGCTGTGCTTAGATTAGTTGGAGTCAAACTGATGGATGATGGTGCTTGTCTACCTATTACAGATTTTTTTCTTTAATTAGAGGTAGTTTGCCACCCAATAAATAAACCAATAAAAGAATAATTTACAATTCATTTAATAAATTGTTATATTTTATATGCACTAAAACTATTTATGTTTTAATCCACAGGTGCACTTTTTTTTTTTTGGAGGGCTGGGGGGTGGGTCGTCTCTCCATAATAAGTTGGGATACATTCATAAATTGTGTTGCATTAGCTATATTAAACAAAAGCACAAATCCATTATTTTTAGAGAACAGCTGCAAAGTTTTTCATGTTTTTAGTCATCCCAGTGATATCACATCCAACCTGTTGTTGAGTATCTTCTATTATCACATTCTACTGTGTTCTGTTGTATTGTTTGCCGATATGAACAGGATACCAGCTCCCTAGGGGCCGTTGTTCAGCACTAAAAACAACAGATGCTTATCTGTCTCTGACTCACGCCAACCTGGCCACAAGCAGGAAGAACAGTCAAGACAAATGCCTGGCATGCCATTCAGCTGCGAAAATCTAGGCAGAGTAGTCACCAAGGTCTTCTGTCTTTTTACCCCTTTCTGACATTATCTTTTTTATTCACATCATTCAACACATAAGCGTGTGTTTTTGTTTGCAAACCCTTGTGAAAAAGAAGTACACATCTGCCAACTTTAAAATAAATAAATAAATAATAATAATAAATATGTATATTATTGAAATAATATACTTTAACCCCTGGTTTCACCGACAAGGCTTAAGCTTGTCCTTAAAATATGTCAGTGTCATTGTTGTGTCTCTTGATACACACCAGTAATGTTATTTTCTATGGTACGTTTATAAAATGTACTTAAATGCCCTAATTGAACTAAGGCCTAATCCTATCTTAGTCTAAGCACTTTCTGTGAAACCGGGCCTAAACGACTTAAGTTTTGGACACCTAATTGCATGTTAATCGAAATTAATAAAATTTATTATAGTTTAATATTAAATGCAATAAGTTGACAATAAGTCTGCTTTTTTATCCCACTTAAGTAGAACTTAAGGACACCTTTATATGCAATTTTATAATTACTTTTATTATCTTTGAAATTAGGTTAAAATGTGCTGCTGAATGCATAGACAAGCATTTATGTTAAACTAAAATATACTTTAATATACTTTCTATTAAAAGTTTTATGTAACATATTTTTAATTACACGATTGTAATGTTGTAATGTTGATATTGCACTTTAGTACATTAAAATATATATTAACTTTAAATGTAACATTGAAGAACACACAACAGATACAATTCTAATCAAGTACTTTACACTTTACTTACACTCTAAAAAAAGATGGTTCTTTACATGTAGTAACAGTTCTGTTTAGAACTGTATCATCCGGAAGAACCCATTATATGCTGAAATGGTTCTTTGTGTTAGAGTTTAGGGTTCTTTATTCTCGCCTTTTTGTTTTTCAAATCTGTAACTGTCATAGCCAACTCTACTGTTTTTCTGGAGCTCAACCATTCAATTACACAGACTGACTTTCAATTTGTAACTGGTTTCCTACCAATTGTCTTTTTTTAGGGTTCTATTTAACACCAAATTGGGTTCTGCTAATTGTTACAAGCTGAAGAACCCTAATTTGGTACTATTTTACACCATCAAGAGTCTACATGTGCTTTAGTCAACTTTTAAAAAAAGAAAAATTAAAAGCTTTTAAGATTTGAAGTATACTACAAGTGTGCATTCAATACAATTAAAATTAAAAAGATGCATATTCCATATAAATCTGATCTCCCTCCACCCTGGCTGCCACTGCTGGGTCCAAGGTGAAATCTCATTGGTTCATAGAAATCTAATTGGCTCTGCATAGCTGTGTATTAAACAATAACAGTCTTCCACAGGCTATGATTGTGTTTTGTTGCATTTACATTTAGTGTGACCAGACAAACTGCTTGTCCCTGGAAAATAGTTGCATCACACCTAGATAGATTGAATATTTAGACCACTGTTACCCAGATGATATAGATAACACTTTATTTTGATAGTCCACTTTAGACATTCTACTGACTATAAGTAACTTCGCAACTACATGTCAACTGCCAGTCATTAGAGTATTAGACTGTCTTGCTTAATATCTGCTAACACTATTTGAAGGTCCCCCAACCGACTGTCATGATCACAGTCTGCTCCTGTCAGTTTCCGGACTACACTTCCCACAATCCTCCCTGCCAGTCACATGTTCACTCCACACCAATCACCTGTCGCCACATACAGCCATGCACACACTCCTCACTAATCACCACACCCAGCTGCAGCTTGTTACCTGGACTATAAAAGGACTCTCACTCACACAATCCAATCGCGAAGTCTTGATTACCCCGTGTGTCATTTCTGAGCGTTATATCCTGTCTGCCTGCCTGTCTGCCTGTTTGTTGTTACCGTTCCTGCCTGTACCTGTTTATTGACCCATTGCTGCCTGTCCTGACCCTTGCCTAGTCTGCCGTTCTGTGAATGATATCTGCCTGTCCTCGATCTTCTGCCTGTACTCTGACTACGACTCTGCCTGTTCTTTGCTGTTCCTGTTTGCCCCTGATCGACCCAGCCTGTACGACTATGCTCACTTTGAATAAAAGCTTGCACATGGATCTCTGCCTGAGTCCCACTTCGTTACAGAAGACTTCGCCACCACTACGATCCAGCAGCTTCCCCCGAGAGCATCTGCACGGTATGGACATTACGCAATTGTTATTGTGGAGCTCGCAGGGCACACGATCATTAGAGGAATATGTGAAGGAATACTTGGACATTGCTTACCTCTCTGATCTGCCTGACTGTGCACTGATTGACTTTTTTTGTGATGGCGTCAACCAGCCTCTCCAGAATAAATTAAGACGAGAGGGACCGCGTTCATCACTTGGCAGCTTTATGGACTATGCGTTGCTGTCTGTTGGTTCTCTGTTTACTGTGGGGGTCGCGGAGGAATGCGACACCATGGGGAATCACGTAATGGCCGCCACGCCAAGGAACATGCACAAAATGGCGGCTACCATCACAACAACAATTCATGTCTCCGCTGATCGCCCAGAGCCACGTCACGTCTCTGCTGATCGCCCAGAGCAACGTCACGTCTCCGCTGATCGCCCAGAGCAACGTCACGTCTCCGCTGATCGCCCAGAGCAACGTCACGTCTCCGCTGATCGCCCAGAGCAACGTCACGTCTCCGCTGATCGCCCAGAGCAACGTCACGTCTCCGCTGATCGCCCAGAGCAACGTCACGTCTCCGCTGATCGCCCAGAGCAACGTCACGTCTCCGCTGAACGCCCAGAGCAACGTCACGTCTCCGCTGATCGCCCAGAGCAACGTCATGTCGCCGCTGATCGCCCAGAGCAACACCAAGTCCCCACTGAACGTCCAGAATCACGTCACGTCGCTGGTCCTGCCCGAGAGCGGAGAGGATTGCGTTCCAGCATGAATGATCTTCCACTGACTACAGCACGAGCAGCTGGCATTCCGAAACCCACGGCCGCTTCGCTCTCAAGCCAGCCGGCCACTTCGCTCTCAAGCCTGCCGGACGCTTCGCTCTCAAGCCTGCCGGACGCTTCGCTCTCAAGTTCGCCTGTTGCAACGCTCTCAAGCTCGCCTGTTGCAACGCTCTCAAACTCGCCTGTTGCAACGCTCTCAAGCTCGCCTGTTGCAACGCTCTCAAGTTCGCCGTTTGCAACGCTCTCAAATTCTTCGGTAGCAACGCACTCAAGCGCCCTGGACGCGATGGACAAGATGGCTGCTTTGCCAGTGCCTACGGGCAAGATGGCCGCCCCTTCGGTGCTCACGGAGGTAGGGGGCGTTCCAGCCATTGAGTCCGCTCCAGAACCCACTTCAGCCAGTGAGTTTGCTTCAGAACCCGCTCCAGTCGGTGAACCATCGCCGCACCCTCAGAAGAGGAGGAGGAGGAGGAGGAAGAAGGCGTCCTCCTCTCCTCAAGACACAGACGCCCTTCAAGAGGCCGCTGTGGGCCTGGAGACCATTCCAGAAGTCTCTCCTGCTCCGCCCAAGCACCTTGCCCTGCCGGCGCCACCTGTGCTTCTTGCCCTGCCGGCGCCTCCCGTGCTTCTCGCCCTGCCGGCGCCACCCGTGCTTCTCGGCGCCACCCGAGCTCCTCGCCCTGCCGGCGCCGCCCGAGCTCCTCGCCCTGCCGGCGCCGCCCGAGCTCCTCGCCCTGCCGGCGCCGCCCGAGCTCCTCGCCCTGCCGGCGCCGCCCGAGTTCCTCGCCCTGCCGGCGCCGCTCGAGTTCCTCGCCCTGCCGGCGCCGCTCGAGTTCCTCGCCCTGCCGGCGCCGCCCGAGTTCCTCGCCCTGCCGGCGCCGCCCGAGTTCCTCGCCCATCAACCCGCTACATACTCCATTGATTTCCCCAAGAACTTTTTGGGGGGGGCAGTATACCTAGGGGTGGGGAGCTTGTGGGTGGGGACCTTGCTCGATCACTGCCGGCATGGGCCTTTGAACTGTTATGGCCACTAATGGACTCTGACCCGCTGGGGTCATCTATGGACTCTGTCCCGCAGTGGCCGTCCAAACCACCTGACCTGCCGTGGCTGCCCAAGCTACCTGACCTGCCGTGGTTGCCTGAACCACCTGACCTGCCGTGGCTGCCCAAGCCACCTGACTTGCCGTGGCTGCCCGTGGCACCTGACCCGCCATGGTGGCCGAGTTCCTGGAACCTGCATTGGGGACCCTGTTCATGTCTGCATACCAGTCCCCAATGCACCCACCCCCCCTCCCTAGCTGTTCCGTTTACGTCGCGAGGACGCTCCTTCCGGGAGGGGGGCATTATGTCATGATCACAGTCTGCTCCTGTCAGTTCCCGGACTACACTTCCCACAATCCTCCCTGCCAGTCACATGTTCACTCCACACCAATCACCTGTCGCCACATACAGCCATGCACACACTCCTCACTAATCACCACACCCAGCTGCAGCTTGTTACCTGGACTATAAAAGGACTCTCACTCACACCATCCAATCGCGAAGTCTTGATTACCCCGTGTGTCATTTCCGAGCGTTATATCCTGTCTGCCTGTTTGTTGTTACCGTTCCTGCCTGTACCTGTTTATTGACCCATTGCTGCCTGTCCTGACCCTTGCCTAGTCTGCCGTTCTGTGAATGATATCTGCCTGTCCTTGATCTTCTGCCTGTACTCTGACTACGACTCTGCCTGTTCCTTGCTGTTCCTGTTTGCCCCTGATCGACCCAGCCTGTACGACTATGCTCACTTTGAATAAAAGCTTGCACATGGATCTCTGCCTGAGTCCCGCTTCGTTACACCGACATTCTACTGACTATAAGTAACTTTGCAACTGCATGTCAACTTCTTCTACTGACCCTAAGCCCTAACCTAACAGTCTACTAATACTCTAAGAGTTAGTTGACACGTAGTTGCAAAGTTACTCATAGTTTGTAGTCACCTTAGCGCTTTTTACAATGTAGATTGTGTCAAAGCAGCTTTACATTGATAACTGGTACATAATTTTTGCTGCACAGCAGCTCTTTGAGAATAGTGTCAATGCAGGCAGATCAAAGCACTGTTGAATAAATGTCAAGAATACTGTTGAATATAAAATGTCAAGTCAAATGTCAAGTGTCCCCAACTAAGCAAGCCAAAGGCGACAGCGGCAAGGAACCCAAACTCCAAAAGGTGACATCAGGTGGCAAACAAGTGGCAAATAGGTGTTATAATGGAGAAAAAAACCTTGGGAGAAACCAGACTTAGTCGGGGGGCCAGTTCTCCTCTGGCGAACAGTGCTTTGTTACGACTCAGGATGCTATCATAAGTCTGATAGGATCGCAACATTCAAAGTATTTATTTCAGTTCCATCCAGTTGAGGATCGTATTCGTCACACCGGTATGGACGGTTGTTGAGGAGCTGCGCTACTGGTTGTCGTGTTGATGAGGCCTTCACAGTGGATGATCTAGTTGACTCAATCTCTGCTGATACTTCAGGGCTGCGTTGTGGTCGTGTCAAGGCGCAAGTCCTTAGTCTCACATGGATATGGCCTGGATCCGGTTGACTACGGTAAACCTCGGGATAAACAGAAAGACTAATATTAGCGTAGATGGCATTCTTCTTCCGATGTAACGAGTACATCTGGTGTTATAGGAAGTGTTCCCGGTTCCGGCTGACTTAATTTATGCAGCCTAATAATCCTTTAATGGATTTGAAAATATAAATTGATAATGTGTTATGTGTATGCCAGGTTAAAGAGATGTGTTTTTAGTCTAAATTAAAACTGACAGAGTGTGTCTGCTTCCCAAACAATGCTAGGAAGATTATTCCAGAGTTTAGGTGCCAAATAGGAGAAGGATCTACCGCCTGCGGTTGATTTTGATATTCTAGGTATTATCAGCTGGCCTGAATTCTGAGATCGCAATAGACTTGAAGGACTATAATGCTTTAAGAGCTCGCTCAGGTACTGGGGAGCTAAACCATTTAGCGCTTTGTAAGTAATTAGCAAGATTTTAAAATCTATACGATGTTTAACAGGAAGCCAATGCAGTGTTGACAGAACTGGGCTAATATGGTCATACTTCCTAGTTCTAGTAAGAACTCTAGCTGCTGCATTTTGTACGAGCTGTAGTTTATTTATCAGGCGAGCAGAACAACCACCCAGTATAGCGTTACAGTAATCTAGCCTTGAGGTCATGAACGCATGAACTAACTGTTCTGCATTTTTCATTGAGAGCATACAGTGGGTACGGAAAGTATTCAGACCCCCTTAAATTTTTCACTCTTTGTTATATTGCAGCCATTTGCTAAAATAATTTTTTCCTTTTCCTTTTTCCTCATTAATGTACACACTATGGAAGCCCGTTTCCGGCACTAAAAAAAAAAAAAAAAAAAAAAAAAAAGATGAATTGTGACTTTTTATCTCAGAATTCTGACTTTTTAACTCGCAATTGCGAGTTTATATCTCACAATTGCGAGTTATAAAGTCAGAATTCTGAGATATAAAGTCGCAATTGCGTGATAAAAAGTCAGAATTCTGAGATATAAAGTCGCAATTGCGAGTTATAAAGTCAGAATTCTGAGATATAAAGTCGCAATTGCGTGACATAAAGTCAGAATTGCGATATATAAAGTCGCAATTGCGAGTTATAAAGTCAGAATTCTGAGATATAAAGTCGCAATTGCGAGTTATAAAGTCAGAATTCTGAGATATAAAGTCGCAATTGCGTGATATAAAGTCAGAATTCTGAGATATAAAGTCGCAATTGCGTGATAAAAAGTCAGAATTCTGAGATATAAAGTCGCAATTGCGTGATATAAAGTCAGAATTCTGAGATATAAAGTCGCAATTGCGAGTTATAAAGTCAGAATTCTGAGATATAAAGTCGCAATTGCGTGATATAAAGTCAGAATTCTGAGATATAAAGTCGCAATTGCGAGTTATAAAGTCAGAATTCTGAGATATAAAGTCACAATTGCGTGATAAAAAGTCAGAATTCTGAGATAAAAAGTCACAATTGCGTGATAAAAAGTCAGAATTCTGAGATATAAAGTCGCAATTGCGTGATAAAAAGTCAGAATTCTGAGATAGAAAGTCGCAAATGCGTGATAAAAAGTCAGAATTCTGACATTTTTTCTCGCAATTAACTGATGGTCAGTATCTCTGTCTGTAACAGTGCATCCAACGATAGCCGTGCTGCCGTGAAGTCTGAAGCTGTTGGTGTATAAAATGTGCCACTTCAGCTTTGTCTGATTTATTGCGCCTCCGCCACAGCTGATTCTTCTTATTATTATGATTATTATTATATTGTTATTATTGTGTAAAATTCATTAGTGTATCCATTCTGTTAAAAACAACTTTTATTGCCCAAATACCTCGACTGTAATTTGCAGAATTGCATGATTCTACCCTTGAGTTGCAAAGTTAATGAAACATGATAGGTATTGGTTGTTTTAGTATTAAGCCCACTAGATGGCAGTAAAAGCTGTTTTTTCTCCTTGAAACGCTGTGTACAAGTGAGTCCCGCCTCCGTTACAACAAGGTTACCGTGGAAACATTCTATATGCATATTCCTGCATAATGCATATGTCCAGAGACTAATCTTTATGTGTCTCCTCCAGTAAAATCAATATTTCTTTATTGGTAAATCGGCGCTAAAAATAATCCTTTATGATGTCCTCTATTTTATGTATAATAATAACAAAGCAGCAATCCTGATGGTCTATTTAATGTATAATAATAACAAAGCAGTAATCCTGATGGTCAGTCGCAATGAAAGGAAACGCAAGCAAAGTAAGAACTGTGAGAAATAACGTTTCACAGTAGTGAGAAAAAGTCAGAATTCTGACTTTTTATCACACAATTGCGACTTTATATCTCAGAATTCTGACTTTTTATCATGCAATTGCGACTTTATATCTCAGAATTCTGACTTTTTATCACGCAATTGCGACTTTATATCTCAGAATTCTGACTTTATAACTCGCAATATAAAAAGTCGCAATTGCGAGTTAAAAAGTCAGAATTCTGAGATAAAAAGTTGCAATTCATCTTTTTTTTTTTTAGCCATAGTTAGCGATCTCTGGCCTCTGTTAGTTCAGTTATTTCCTGGATTGCCTATTCTTCTTTAGCATTGGCATTTGTGGACTAAAAGTGCACAGAGCGCCCTCCGGCTGCAAGTATGAATTGTAAACACAGTATCCAGCGTTCACAGTGACGACAATAAATAATGAATAAATACTCCTCTGTATAGAAAATTGACATAAACATGAGAATCCATCAATATTTCTCCAAATGTGCATGCTTTTAAGCTAAAAGCCTATATGTAATGCCATAGAGGTAACATAACTGTTCAGACACTTTGTATCATAGAAATGCATTATATTTTAATAATAGAATACCATTATTTTAAATTGTAATAATATTTCACGGTATTGCTGTTTTTTCCCTATGTTTGATTTACATTATGATGAGCTTGAGACATGATCAACAGAGGGTTTTTTCACAGCCTATCTGACTGAAAGAGCTTATTAATATGCAAGTCATTTCAGGTCATTATTATGTGATTCTCAGGTGAGAATCACCCATTATTCATGATTATTCACGCCTCCACGCATACTGTGTTTCTTGACCAAAGATGTTTTAGAAAATTTAAATCTCTCTATTGTTTTATATGAAGGAGTAGGAATGATAATTTTTACATAATTTTGAAGCAAAAACTCTAGTCTACAACCTCCAATACCCAGAAGTCTTGTGAACAAAGATTTAATATATATTTTTTGGCTTTATTTCAGTGACTTAAGTTTTTTGTTTTTTCAATTACCATGCATAAATGTTATTCCTTCAAAAATTCAAACATGTACATACATGTTCCTTACATATTATTGTAGCCTAGTTTGTGCTAAATACAGTGTAATGACACTTTTTCCATTAATACGTTTATGAACAACTGAAAAAAGCACAAATGTCAGGGCATGTCAAAACTTCTCCAGGCCCCAAATCAGCCTCAGACCCCTGAGGGTTAACTCAGGTGCTGTCCATTTCTTCTGATCATCCTTGAGATGGTTCTACACCTTCATTTGAGACTAGCTGTGTTTGATTATACTGATTGGACTTGATTAGGAAAGCCACACACCTGTCTATATAAGACCTTACAGCTCACAGTGCATGTCAGAGCAAATGAGAATCATGAGGTCAAAGGAACTGCCTGAAGAGCTCAGAGACAGAATTGTGGGAAGGCACAGATCTGGCCAAGGTTCCTAAGAGCACAGTGGCCTCCATAATCCTTAAATGGAAGACGTTTGGGACGACCAGAACCCTTCCTAGAGCTGGCCGTCCGGCCAAACTGAGCTATCGGGGGAGAAGAGCCTTGGTGAGAGAGGTAAAGAAGAACCCAAAGATCCCTGTGGCTGAGCTCCAGAGATTCAGTCGGGAGATGGGAGAAAGTTGTAGAAAGTCAACCATCACTGCAGCCTTCCACCAGTCGGGGCTTTATGGCAGAGTGGCCCGATTGAAGCCTCTCCTCAGTGCAAGACACATGAAAGCCCGCATGGAGTTTGCTAAAAAACATCTGAAGGACTCCAAGATGGTGAGAAATAAGATTCTCTGGTCTGATGAGACCAAGATAGAACTTTTTGGCCTTAATTCTAAGCAGTATGTGTGGAGAAAACCAGGCACTGCTCATCACCTGTCCAATACAGTCCCAACAGTGAAGCATGGTGGTGGCAGCATCATGCTGTGGGGGTGTTTTTCAGCTGCAGGGACAGGACGACTGGTTGCAATCGAGGGAAAGATGAATGCGGCCAAGTACAGGGATATCCTGGACGAAAACCTTCTCCAGAGTGCTCAGGACCTCAGACTGGGCCGAAGGTTTACCTTCTAACAAAACAATGACCCTAAGCACACAGCTAAAATAACGAAGGAGTGGCTTCACAACAACTCAGTGACTGTTCTTGAATGGCCCAGCCAGAGCCCTGACTTAAACCCAATTAAGCATCTCTGGAGAGACCTAAAAATAGCTGTCCACCAACGTTTACCATCTAACTGGAGAGGATCCCCAAATCCAGGTGTGACTTGTTGCATCTTTCCCAAAAAAACAATTCTGTGTTTTTCTGTCAATATGGGGTGCTGTGTGTACATTAATAAGGAAAAAAAATGAACAAATGATTTTAGCAAATGGCTGCAATATAACAAAGAGTGAAAAATTTAAGGGGGTCTGAATACTTTCCGTACCCACTGTATGTCGTAGTTTAGATATATTTTTAAGATGGAAGAATGAGGTTTTACAGATGCTAGAAACATGGCCTTCAAATGAAAGATTGGTATCGAAGAGCACACCCAGGTTCCTAACTGATAACGAAGACTTAACAGAGCAGCCATCAAGTGTTAGACAGTATTCTAGGTTATTATGTGGAGAAGTTTTTGGTCCAAAAATTACAATCTCCTCTGTTTTTTTCTGAATTTAGTAGTAGGAAATTACTGGTCATCCAATTTTTTGGCAGCCCAACCAATAGGAAACTAGAAAAGAAAATATTAATCAATCATTGAGAACTCTGGGCTGGGGCATTTGCGAAACACACGTAACACCCCCACCCCTGGATGGTGAATGGTGATCCAAAGAAAAGGCAACCATTCACCACGTAACAGCCTGCGACAACGCATCTGCCAAGACATTGTCCTTACCGGCAACATGTTTTATCTCCAGGTTAAATGCCTGCACAAACACAGCCCACCTCATTAAACGCTGGTTAGAATTACGCATTTGATGAATAAAAATGAGAGGATTGTGATCTTCTTTAAGAATATAGCCAGAAGCCATGTTCACCAACTCATCCTCAGAAACAACTAATTCAAATAAAGAGGTGAGTGATGGATCACGCTTCTGCTCAAAAATTAGATGCTCCCGAGACATGCGTCCATCACCAAAGCTCTCCAGCGGCTTCTGTGTCTCCAACACAACATTAGATGAACTATGCACACCACCTTCATATGACGCTTCTGAATTTAGTAGTAGGAAATTACTGGTCATCCAATTTTTTATATCAGCTATGCATTCCGTTAATTTTGTGTGTTATGTCTGAAAATGTTCAGTATTGGGTCCTGTTGGACTCTGTTATGTTATACACTGCATGTGACAGGTTACAGTGCCTTTAAGGCTTACAGCAGTGGTTTACGGCAAAGGTCGGAAAACGCGAGAGGTTGATGGCAGTTGATAAATGTGATATGAACGAAGTTACACGGTGTGGTTATTGAGTACTACACAAACACAACATTTGGCGAACGAGGATGTCTGAACTCGTCTTACCACCACCGCCTCCTTTTCTACCTGTTCCTGGTTGTTACGGTCCCTGGTTTAAATGCCTATGAGTGGAAAGGGACACATAACATAACAGATGGACAACGGCTAGAGTTTTCCAAATCAATGATTTATTTTAACACAAATTACTCACAAAAAAATAACCAAGAACAAGAGACGGGGAGCCCAGCAACCAAAGGGAGAAAAAGAACTCAACTAATAAACTCAAGCTGGGACTCCCCGCTCCAACAAAAGAACAAACTTAGTAAAAATAAAATAAGGACGAAACGATGTGGCTGCGAAGAAAGCTGCAGCTGGCCGAGAGACCCCAAAAGTCCGCCTCCTTTCACTTTATAGCCTCGCTTCCGCAGCCCAACCAATAGGAAACTAGAAAAGAAAATATTAATCAATCATTGAGAACTCTGGGCTGGGGCATTTGCGAAACACACGTAACACCCCCACCCCTGGATGGTGAATGGTGATCCAAAGAAAAGGCAACCATTCACCACGTAACAGCCTGCGACAACGCATCTGCCAAGACATTGTCCTTACCGGCAACATGTTTTATCTCCAGGTTAAATGCCTGCACAAACACAGCCCACCTCATTAAACGCTGGTTAGAATTACACATTTGATGAATAAAAATGAGAGGATTGTGATCTGTGTAAACAATAACCGGACGTGAAGAGAAACCAATATAAACTTCAAAATTATTAAGGGCCAAAATTAAAGCGAGTGCCTCCTTCTCAATCGTTGAATATGACATTTTATGTTTTTGGAACTTCTTGGAAAAATAGCACACAGGATGCTCGACGCCATCGGGCCCATCCTGCAATAAAACAGCACCTGCTCCTGCATCACTAGCATCAATAGCTAGCTTAAAAACACGATCGTACATTGGGGCAGCTAAGACAGGTGCGTGCATTAGGAGAGCTTTCAGAGATTCGAATGCATGCTGACATTCTGGTGACCACTTAAAAACAATTTTTGGACTCAACAGGTCAGTGAGTGGGACAGCCACAGAAGAAAAGTTTTTACAAAAGCTACGGTAATAGCCCGCCATTCCCAAGAACCGCTGCAATTCGCGACGAGTGGAAGGAACTGGGAATGATGTGATGGCCTCAATTTTGGCACTTACCGGCTTTACCATGCCCCCACCCACAATTTTCCCCAGATAAACTACTGTTGCTTTAGCAAAATCACACTTAGCCAAATTAACTGTTAAATTTGCCTCAGTCAACCTAGTAAAAACTTGTTCTAACTGACTGATGTGCCCTTCCCATGTTGCAGAATGGATTACTATGTCATCCAAATACGCCTCGCACCCCGGCACCCCCCCAAAAACGCGGTTAACTAACCGCTGAAAGGTAGCAGGCGCATTGCGTACACCAAAAGGCATTACAGTGTACTGTAAAAATGCATCCGGAGTAACAAATGCACTAATTTCTCTGGCGCGCGGAGTTAAAGGCACCTGCCAGTAACCTTCAAGAAGGTCCAACTTTGTCACAAAAGCTGCTGACCCCACACGGTCAACACAATCCTCCATGCGAGGAAGAGGATGGCAATCAGGCTTTGTGACATTGTTAACCTTCCTAAAGTCTGTACAGAAACGGTCCATTCCATCAGACTTGATAGCAAGAAGACAGGGTGAACTCCAAGAACTAGTGCTAAATTCTGCAATGCCATGCAACAGCATATAGTCAACTTGGTTTTGGAGGCGCTGACGTTTTTCAGGGTTGACACGGTACGGATGCTGTTTGATCGGGTCATTGTCACCAACATCGATATCATGCTGCAACACGTGTGTTTGGGACGGCACATCTGAAAATAACAAAACGTAACAATTAATTACATTTATTACGTCTGTACGCTGTGAAGAGGAGAGATGCAAAAAGCAAGAATCAAGGTTAGCAAGCATCTCAGAATTTTTCAACCGGCCTTGAACTGTAGAGACAGAATGACTCTCAATACCACCATCATTTTCAGGACCAGACAGCAACTCACAGGCCTCAGGGACACTTTCAGCTTCGGACATCCCCACACTGAGATCAGGTACCTGCAAAGCACTGGACAAAGGCAAACACACAGTTTGAGAACACACAGGTTTAACATTGGACAAAGCCAGGACTGTGTTTACATCACCAAGACTGGGTTTGCCCAACTGCTCACGATCATAATAGGGTTTAATCATATTGACATGGCAAAGTCTGCTACGACGGGCACGGTCAGGAGTAGCTACAACATAATCCCTGTCACTGATACGCTTTTCTATGACATAAGGGCCACTATACTTTGCCTGAAGACTGGAACCAGGGATAGGTAGAAACACCAAAACTTTATCCCCAGGTTTAAACTGCCTAACCTTGGCCTTTTTGTCATACCAGCCTTTCATTTTAGATTGAGCAGCAGACAAGTTTTGTGTAGCCAACTCACAAGCCCTGTGTAGCTTGTACCGAAACGAGCTAACATAATCAATCAGATTTTTTGATTTGGACTCATTCAACCAATTCTCCTGAAGCAGTTTTAAAGGACCACGCACATTATGAGCAAACACTAAATCTGCTGGACTAAAACCAGTAGACTCCTGTACGACCTCCCGAGTTGCAAACAGCAAGAGATGTACCCCATCATCCCACTCCTTTTCAAATTCAAGGCAATAGGCCCGAAGCATCGCCTTGAGAGTTTGGTGAAACCTCTCCAACGCTCCTTGACTTTCTGGATGGTAAGCACTTGAAAAGCAGTGGGTGATGTTCAGCTGATCAGCCACCTGTGTAAAAACACGAGACATAAAGTTCGTCCCTTGGTCGGTTTGAATTACCTTAGGGAGTTCAAACAATGAAAAGAACTTAATGAGTGCTTTTACAACAGCGGGTGTAGTGATTTTACACATGGGTATAGCTTCAGGAAAACATGTTGAAGCACACATAATGGTCAATAAGAACTGGTTGCCAGATTTAGTACGAGGCAATGGACCCACACAGTCTACAATAATGTGATCAAATGGTGCATCTACTGCCGGAATTGGATACAAAGGGTATGGCGGAATAGATGGATTTGACTTTCCAGCAATTTGACATGTGTGACATGTTTTACAATGTAATTTCACATCACGTTTCAACCCTGGCCAAAAAAACTGGCGCAAAATGCAGTTATAAGTTTTATTAACACCTAAGTGACCAGCTAAAGGACTGTCGTGTGCCAAACTAAGTATTTCACCTCGAAACTTATTTGGCACAACAATCTGTGTGACAATGCTCCAGTCATCCTGTGTAGAAGCATAAGGTGGTGTCCACTTACGCAAGAGAACATCATCTTTAAGAATATAGCCAGAAGCCATGTTCACCAACTCATCCTCAGAAACAACTAATTCAAATAAAGAGGTGAGTGATGGATCACGCTTCTGCTCAAAAATTAGATGCTCCCGAGACATGCGTCCATCACCAAAGCTCTCTAGCGGCTTCTGTGTCTCCAACACAACATTAGATGAACTATGCACACCACCTTCATATGACGCTGTGGGATCAAAGGTATCACTTGACGGATGTGTGATAGAGTTACTGTCAGGGGATAACTTCAAATCTATGTCAGGATCTATCATAAAGCTACCCTTTAAACCGTCGCACTCTAAAACCTTAGCTTTACCCATAGCCCGTGTAACAGCACAGACGGGAAACACTGTAGGATATTTCTTCTGCAATTCATCAGGGCCTTCAGAGACAAGGGGCACAGCAGTAACTTCAGGATTTACTAGAATTTTACCTCCAGCTAAATCATTTCCTAAAAGGAAATCCACTCCCTTAATGGGAAAAGCAGTGCATACAGCCACTGCAACTGGACCAGACACCAGATCAGAGTCAAGCTGAGCGGAGTGCACAGGTAAATTAACAAACTTCATTCCAAAACCCTGCACCAGCTCACTACATTTTAAGGAGGTTTCATCTGAGAAAGGCAACACACTTTGAAGAATAATAGATCTAGAAGCAGCAGTATCGCGTAAAATTGTTACTGGGACTTTTATGCAGCTACCAGACAATGACACTGTGCCCTTCATAATGAAAGGGGAATAAATGTCCAAGTCCACCATTTCAGATTCAGAAAAATGTGGGTCTGAAGGCGTTTTGACCAGTGCAACAGTTTTAGGTTTCTTTTTATTTAACAAAAAACAGTTGTTAATCAAATGTCCACGCTTTTTACAATAAGCGCACACAGGCCTCGCCTTAACTGCACTGTCTTTAGAATTTGGATGCTCACTAAAGTAGGTGTGCGTAACAGAACCACGCTGCGACAGAGGAACGGAAGGCTTTTCAAAGCTCTCTCTGTAGATCAGAACATATTCATCAGCTAATATCGCAGCCGCAGACACATTAGTGACTTTTTGTTCATTTAAGTATGTTGCAATCTTGTCTGGTAGACAGTTTTTAAATTCTTCCATAAGAATTAAATCGCGAAGCTGTTCAAAGTTCCTTACATCTTGTGCAGAACACCAACGATCAAACAGTGCTATTTTTTCACGACCAAACTCAACATAACTTTGGCCCTCGACTTTCTTATAGCGACGAAATTTCTGCCTATAAGCCTCAGGAACCAACGCATAAGACCTTAGCACTGCAGATTTCACCTGATCATAATTTAAACTTACCTCAGGTGAGAGAGAAGCATACGCCTCCTGGGCTTTGCCCGTAAGCACACACTGCAGAAGGAGAGGCCAAATTTCTATAAGCCATTTTAAGGTCGTTGCTACCCGCTCAAATAGCACAAAATATTTATCAACATCCCTCTCAGAAAAAGGCGGGATTAAACGAATGCACTTATTAATATCAAAATCTGCCTCCGTCATAAATTCACTACTCATCTGTCTAGTTCTAAGACGAACTGATTCACGCCGTCCTGTCTCTTCAATTTCAAATTTACGCAGCTCAAAATCATGTTGAAGCTCTTTTTCTTTGAGCTCCAAACGCCGCATTTCAACCTGTAGCTCTAATTTACGCACCTCTGGATCTGGATGCGCGATAGCATAAGAAGAGACGGAGCTAATAGCAGGGAGAAGATTTTTCTCAGCTAGAGCCATATGTAATTGATACTTAATATTTTGTTTTTTATCTTGCTTTGAGATAGGCACTTTAAAGTGAGCGGCAATAGAGAACAGATTATTTTTAGTGCATTGTTCAAATTTTTCAAAACTCTGGTGAGCCACAGAGTCCTCCAAACTAAATTCCATAATGAAGCCAAAAAACACGCAGTCAAAAATAGAGAAAAAAAATTAACAGAGGACAAAAAGACTGCGTCAAGCCTCAGCCAGCCAACAGCAACAACAAAATACAAACCACACACGCCAAAATATACAACAAAACAAGGAAATGCACTGTGAAGTAAAGTGGTGACTCAAAGCACCGCACCGCATAAACCTAAAACCAACCAATGCACCCCCACTACCTGTACCTGCCTAACAACATCTCACCTGTCTAACTCAACCCTTACTCTTCACGCAGGTTCTGCGGCGGGATCTTATGCACTGGAAACCAGTAGGTTTGCACCTTCTCAGCCTAACGGAGGAGCAAAGGCCGCTTTTTACAAAACAACGCTGTGCAAGAGACAAAACACTTCACTCACCTGCATTTCCTGCGAAAACAGTGTACAGGACGCCAAAAAAACATTCCCAAAAACACAAAATAGCCGTGTCCAAGCACGCACACGCTTTGGCTTAACACGCCACGAAATTACGCAGGGAATTCCAGATGGCACAATACTAGGAAACCCCTTTTTGCTACTACGTCACTACCGTTCCACTCATTCACAAAAAATAAAGCGCGAACAGTAAACAAAGAACGTGGCGAAAAATAACAACACGCATCCTATTTAACGCAATAAAACGTTTTGATCATACGTACTATAATGAACAAATAGAACTTTTTGGTACAATGACGCAAAGCGCGGCAACTCGCAGTTAAACCAATGCAACTCGGCCCAGATAAAAACGACGAGCCCCCAATTATATTACGGTCCCTGGTTTAAATGCCTATGAGTGGAAAGGGACACATAACATAACAGATGGACAACGGCTAGAGTTTTCCAAATCAATGATTTATTTTAACACAAATTACTCACAAAAAAATAACCAAGAACAAGAGACGGGGAGCCCAGCAACCAAAGGGAGAAAAAGAACTCAACTAATAAACTCAAGCTGGGACTCCCCGCTCCAACAAAAGAACAAACTTAGTAAAAATAAAATAAGGACGAAACGATGTGGCTGCGAAGAAAGCTGTGGCTGGCCGAGAGACCCCAAAAGTCTGCCTCCTTTCACTTTATAGCCTCGCTTCCGCAGCCCAACCAATAGGAAACTAGAAAAGAAAATATTAATCAATCATTGAGAACTCTGGGCCGGGGCATTTGCGAAACACACGTAACACTGGTGATCCAGCTGTTCCATGGGATCGCTGGCTGACATCGTTTGAGGATTATTTGCTGGCTTTGGGACACTCGGACCTAGCGGAGGTGAGGAAGTGCGCGCTCCTGTGCCATTGTCTCGGGCAGGAGGGCCAGCGAATCTTCGCCACGCTCACCTTATCGGATGATAAGTACGTCACAGCCACGGCCGCTTTAAAGGCTCATTTCAGCTGCGGAAGAAGCCGGCGGATGCATCGTTTTGAGTTTCGTCAGAGGACCCAAAAGCCGGGTGAGACCGTTGCCCACTATGTATCAGCATTGCATGAGCTGGCTAGACTTTGTGATTTTGGGGTTTTGGAGGATGGACTTATTGTTGACCAGTTAATAGAGAAAACGTCATGTAACCAACTGAGGGAGAGACTTTTACTAGAGCCAGACTCCATAACACTGGCGGACGCTTTAGTAATTGGAAAGCAGTTGGAAATGGCTCTAGCGGAGGCACGCAAGTTTGTTCGCGCTGTGCACGAGCCTGTGACGTCATCACCACCGTTAGTTCAGCACACAGCGACTGCAGAGGCAGCTGACAGGGTGAGTGACAGTTTGGATGTACAGAGAGTGGACAGGGGGCCCAGGGAGAGTGGGCTCAAGAGCTGTAGCAACTGTGGCTCCCCTAAACATGCAACCAGAGATCAGTCATGCCCTGCCCAGGGAAAACGTTGTCGAAACTGCCATAAGTTGAACCATTTCGCACGCTGCTGTCGCTCCTCTCCTGCTTGCCATGATACTGCAGCTGTCCCCATAAACACTGTACAGACCCCACAGCCTTCATTCAAGCTTTGCACATGTCGCGTGGGCACAGCTCTCATTCCACTCCTCGTGGACACAGGGGCTAAAGTGTCAATCCTGAACAAATGCACATATGACCGCTTTTTCAGTCACGTGCCTCTGGAAGCAGCAGCTAAACCCCTGTTAGGCTACGGCCATTTTCCCATCTCCACTCTGGGTGTGGCCCGCCTCCCCGTCAGATATGATCAACAATGTGCGCCTGCCACTAAGTTCTGCATCACCCGGAAGGGAGCTAACATTATGGGCCTAGACTTGTTCCTTGCCCTGGGTTTACTGTGAGTGATGCTAGGGGCCTGCATGTCCTGCAGGTCGCCACCTCCTGGCCTGAACGCTACCCACAACTATTCAACGGGCTGGGCCGTATGACTGGATTTGTACACCAGCCTACTGTTGACCTGTCGGTCCGCCCTATTATCCAGCCCCTTCGGCGTATTCCCCTGGCTCTCCGTGACGCGGTGGAGGCCGAACTTCATCGCCTGGTGGAGGCGGACGTCATAGAGCCTGTTGACGCATCATCGTGGGTGTCTAACCTGGTAATAGCCAAGAAAAAGGGGGCGGACTGCGACTCTGTGTCGACCTCACAGATGTAAACAAAGCCATCATCCCTGATAAGTACCCCCTACCTACGGCTGAGGAGCTCACTAGCCATTTCCACGGCTCCACTGTTTTTAGTAAGATGGACTTACGTAACGGCTACCGGCAGGTCCCTCTGGCACCGGCCAGCATGGACCTTACAGCGTTTGTCACGCACGTGGGGGTTTTCAGATTTAAACGCATGGCGTTTGGACTTTCATCAGCCCCGAGCTGTTTTCAGAAGATAATGTCACTCATACTGGCCGGTATCCAGGGTGTCTCCATCTATCTGGATGATGTGGTGGTGCATGCGCCCTCCACCGCACTGCATGATGATCGCCTGGAGCAGGTTTTTCAGCGTTTCGAACAGTATGGCGTCACACTGAACTCTGAGAAATGCATGTTTGGGGTTGAGGAGGTCGAGTTCCTGGGCTTCAGACTCTCGAAGGAGGGCATCGCCCCAATTGTGTCCCATACTGAGGCCATTCTTTCCCTGCCAGACCCACAGACACCATCCCAGCTGTCGTCCTTCCTGGGGATGGCCGCCTACTACCTCAGATTCATGCCACACTACTCTGACTCAACACCCCCCCGGCTGCTCAGGAAGGATGTTCCGTGGGACTGGACCCCAGCCTGCCACAAAGCCGTGCGCATCATCAAACAGCAGCTCACATCCCCACCCACACTGACCCATTTCAGCTTGACCGCGCCCTCATGGTCACCTGCGACGCCTCCGGGCCGGCACTAGGCGCTGTGCTCTCACAGACTCAGGAGGGGGTGGAACGCCCAGTAGCTTTCGCCTCACGGGCACTTACCCCTGCAGAGCAGAAGTATTCAGTAGGGGAGAGGGAGACCCAGGCCTGCCTGTGGGCATGTGAACGCTGGCATGTTTACCTATACGGGAGGCCTTTCACCATCCGCACAGACCACCAAGCGCTGACGGCACTGCTGGCGACTCAAGGCTCGGGGCACAGGCCCATGAGACTTCTGAGGTGGGCTGACAGGCTTAACCAGTACAACTTCAACCTGGAGTTTTTGCCTGGGCGGGCCAACACGGTAGCTGACCTCCTGTCTAGAGCGGTGTCGGTGACGAAGGAGACGGGCGGGGTGACAGCAGACACAGAGAGCGACGAAGACTGGGTCCACATCCTGCACGGGCCCCTCAGTTCAGTAGTCACTCTGGTGGAGCTGCAGCAGGCCTCAGCTGCTGATGAGGCCCTCACGACACTCTGTACCTATGTCCAGGACGGCTGGCCTGCCAAAGTGGATGACAGGCTGCTCCCCTATTACCCTTTCCGTAATGAGCTCTCCTGCTGGGGAGCGGTGTGCCTGGCCCGTGGCCACCGTACAGTCATTCCGGAGATTCTCAGGTCCAGAGTACTACACATGGCGCATGAGGGACACCTGGGGGTGGTCAAGGTGAAGCAGCGTGCCGTGACACAGTGTGGTGGCCCAACATAGACCCTGATGTTGAGGAGATGGTACGTAACTGCGCTTGCTGCCTCCTGAGCGGGAAAACTAGTCAGCACCAGCAGCGCCCGTTGCAGTTTCACGGCCAGCACGCCCTCAGAGACTGAGGGTCCCGCCCATCTGGCATGGGGACTATGTGACAGGGTGATAGTGACACTGGGGAAATGGGGGGCTAAATGTTATATTGCAGTTTCCAGGGGGGTGGGGGGAAAAATGTTATGTCTGAAAATGTTTGTATTGGGTCCTGTTGGACTCTGTTATGTTATACACTGCATGTGACAGGTTACGGTGCCTTTAGCACTCTGAGGTCTGAAAACGTGCCGGCGCGTTTTGCAGGTTTTTTTTCACATTGCAGCAAAACAGACTTAAAATACTCCGTCATTTTTTGTCATAGAGACATAAGTAATATATCAATTGAAACTATAGAATATCTTCTTTTATTTGTATACACTCAGAGTAAAAACACAATGTTGTGCTTTTTGTAAAATAAAGAAAACTAACATGATGCGTGATTTCTCCTCTCCCTCTGAACGAAGTCCAATCTGATAGTTCTCAGAAAATGAACTGTAACTTAGTGAATACTAATCACAGAAAAATTAAACTTATGTCTAAAAAAACGTTAAGATGTCAGGTTTTAAATCATGTAAGTCAAATCGAAAACAAACCTTCCGTGTTTATGTAATCTGTATGAAAAGAGAGCCATGTCAGAAGTCCGTGATTCAGCTCATTATCCGCTAATGCGGCCACGCCCACGGAGCCAGCGCTATTCAGGCGCAAATTCTGAGGCAATACATGCATTCGTAATCTCAATCGTTATTTATTGTCTTGAAAAGTGTTTATCTAGATGTAAAAGTCATGGTTAGGGAGCTCTAGAAGACATACAGTTAGTTCCTGTTTTCTTTTCTTCTATAGATTAATTTCAGATGAGTTTTTGTTTCTTTAGTGCCCTCCGGCTGTAGTATGAATTGGAAACTCCATTCATGGAATAGCCTCTTCTTCTTTTAGATAAATTTGTGGACTAAAAATGCACAGAGAGCGCCCTCCGACTTCAAGGATGAATTGAAAACACCAGCGCTCATAGTAATGACAATGAATTTTAAATAAATATAAATCCTCTGTATAGAAAATTGACATAAACATATGAGAATCCAATATTTCTCCAAATGTGCATGCTTTTAAACTAAAAGCCTATATTCAGACTCTTTGCATCACAGAAATACATTATATTTTAAAGTATAATATAAAACCATTACTTTATATTGTAATAATATTTTTCTGTATGTTTCATATATCATGATGAGCTTGAGACATCACAGAAGGTTTTTTTCACAGCCTACCTGACTGAAATGCCTCATTAATATGCAAGTCATTTCAGCTCATTACTATCCAATTTCTTTTGTCTTCTCAGGTGAGAATGGCCCATTATTCAGTGGTGATTCACGCCTCCTTGCATACTGTTTCTTGGCAAAAAGTGTCTTACAAAAACTAAATCAATATATTGTTTTATATGAAGGAGTAGGCAGCATAATTTTTACATAATTTTGTAGCAAAAACTCTAGTTTACAACCTCCAATACCCAAAAGTCTTGTAAACACAGATTTACTATACTTTTTTTGGCCTTATTTCAGTGACTTAAGTTTTTTGTTTTTTCAATAACCACGCATAAATGTTATTCCTTCAAAAACACAATCGTGTACATACATGTTCCTCACATATTATGGTAGCCTAGTTTGTGCTGAATACAGTGTAATGACACTTTTTCCATTAATATGTTTATGAACAACTGAAAAAAGCACAAATGTCAGGGCATGTCAAAACTTCTCCAGGCCCCAAATCAGCCTCAGACTCCAGAGGGTTAAGGCTTACAGCAGTGGTTTACGGCAAAGGTCAGAAAATGCGAGAGGTTGATGGCAGTTGATAAATGTGATATGAACAAAGTTACACGGTGTGGTTATTGAGTCCTACACAAACACAACATTGTGAATTGGTAAGTTTCGTCAGGGTGCGAAGAAATATAGAGCTGAGTATCATCAGCGTAACAGTGAAAACTAACGCCATGCTTCCTAATGATATCTCCTAAGAGTAGCATGTACAGAGTGAAAAGCAATGGTCCTAGTACTGAGCCTTGCGGTACTCCATATTGAACTTGTGATCGATATAACATTTCTTTGTTTACTACTACAAACTGATAACTGTCAGATAAGTATTTTTGAACCATGACAATGCAATTCCAAAAATGCCAACATAATTTTCGAGTCTATTTAAAAGAATAGTGTGATCAATAGTGTCAAATGCAGCACTAAGATCCAGTAACACTAATAGAGAGATACAACCACGATCTGATGATAAGAGCAAATCATTAGTAACTCTAATGAGAGCAGTCTCACTACTATGGTACGGTCTAAATTCTAACTGGAAATCCTCACAGATACTATTTCTTTCTAAAAAGGAACATAGTTGTGATGCCTTTTCAAGTATTTGTAGAGTGTATACACGTCCTGATTTTGCTAAGTTAGATGAGTTCCTGGGTCAATGTATTCTGTTGATCAGAGGAAAATGAAAGGTGAATAACACTGATGTAGAAGCACCAAACCCCGACTGTAAGCCTAATCTTGACATAAACTGTAAACTTGTCCCTCAGATCTGATTGGTTGAATGGAATCAGGTTCTGCAAAGTGGACTATCAAAATAAAGTGTAACCTCTTGTTATACTTGTCTTGACCCGTGACCTATTTTAAACTATCCTGGAAGTGTTTCTGGAAAAATCAGAAGATTCTATTTTCGAGTACACTCTAATATTGAAAACAAGGTGCATATTTCTAATGCGCTCTTTAAATAACAAAACAAATATTGCACCATTTCAGTTGGTCAATAGCAGAGTCTATTTCAGTTGCCTCAAAATAGCAACACGCCAACAATGTGCCTGAACACACCTCGTTTTCTGACCAGCATGCCCATGGGCGCACAAATGCATTTGCTATTTAAACAATGTGGTGCAGGACATGAAAATGATAACTGCGTCAAGCTCAAAATAGCAAAAAACATATGCGTTGCACCTGGCGCCACATTGGTCCGAGTGTATGATAGGGCCCTATACCCCAACACACTGACATGAAGACTCTATAAGAAATTTAAGATTAAAGTGTAAAAATCTCCTTGTAAAAATGACTAAAATGGCTAGAATGTTTGGCATTTAAAATCAAACCAACAGTGATGACATATTTGTAATGCAATTTGTAATGAACAGTAATGCAATATTTGCTTATTGAATCCTAAGGAAATGTGTGCAGTTAGTGATAAACATTATGAACTGGACATGAATTATGCACAATTTTACAATATGAAAGGAATTACACAGAGAAGTTAAACAATTTTGGCCTCTAAATAAAGTTTTTTTTTTTTTTTTTTGTAATAAATTGTCTACTAATATGTCTGCGTGCTTTGCTCCTCCTTGAACTTAAACCAAAATAATTTATCTACCAACTTTTTCAGTATTTGGCATGGCGTTCTATGACTTTTCAGTTGTCTTTTGCAGAATTACACAGAAAAAAAGCTAACCGTCAAAGTTTGTAGAATTTGATATCTCTGTTCTCACACAAAATTCACTACGTGGCATGGGGCATGTGGTTGTGAATGGCCATTGCTGACTCTGACTCCATTAGCAAAGGGGTGATAAATGTGCTGTGGAAGTGGAGTGACTCATTAACGAGAGGCTCATCTGAACTTAAGAGCTTAATTGGATTAAGCAATAAAAGCTCTTTTACAGTCTCGTATTTTGATTGATTACAATGCACAGGTGCACCCCCCTCCTCTGTCTCTCTCTCGCTCTACTTTTTTCTCTCTGGGTCTTAAGTGAGATTTCAAATTGTATGGAGTGGTTATACTCAGGCTGCATTTAAAGGGTTTATTTAATTCACCCAAAAATGTATTTTCTGTCATTGAGTACTCGCCCTCATGCCATTCCAAACCCGCAAGACCTTCGTTCATCTTCGAAACATAAACTAAGATATTTTTTATGAAATACACGATTATTATTCTTTTTTTTTTATTTTTTTTTATCCCCAGTAGAAACCAATGTAATTACCAGAGATGTTCACAAGTCCCTGTGGTCAAGTCCAAGTCAAGTCTCAGGTCTTTGAGGTCCAAGTCCAAGTCAAGTCTCAAGTCAAGTCCAAGTCAAGTCTCACGTCTTTGAGGTCCAAGTCCAAGTCAAATCTCAAGTCTTTAGGGGTCCAAGTCAAGTCTTTGTTCTATTTTATTTTTTTCAGCTAGTTGTTATTGTAATTAACAGTGTATTTCAATTTCAAAACAGATTACTTTTACTTTAAAATTGTCTAATAAAGCACACAAAATACTAATCATTTTTTTTTTTACTTTCTAACTTTATACAAAATTATACCATTTAGAACCACTGCAAGGAAAAAAGTGCTGTGTATTTTGAGCTATACGAGTTGCCGTAGTTTGCCGTAGATCTCAAGCAATGCTGGAAAATGAGCGCCGGCGGTAACAAAACCTGTGTATAGACAATCTTGGGTCAAGCGAGTCTACTTAATATGTACACTTCAGGCAGATCCATACACAATGCAAAATGATCATTTATGCAAGTAAATATACTTATGTTAGCCAGTGTTATTTCATTAAACTCTTAATTGTCAATCTGCTCAACTGTCAGAGTTTGATGTTGCAATATTCCAAATGATGAAATTTATCAAGTGAAGTGAACTTATACAAATGTTATCAGATATTCCCTGTTCCTTGTGTAGGGAGCAACAACCACTGCAGTTCTGTATACAGCATATCACTTAAAAAGCATCTGTCAGCACTCTTTGCTCCCTTTTTTGGAGGACAGTGGACACTCCCTTTGAAGGAAACAGTGAAGTGAAAAGCCTTGATAAGGGGCAGGGCAATATTTCTCGAATGGTAGAGTTTGAGGGGATATCCTCTGTGACTGCATATAAAGGGCATTGTGACGTTTTCACCATATGTAGAAACAGCACATATTTGTAATTGTGTTCTCATGCGTCTGAGTGTTTTCTTGTTCTGTGTGTGAATGTTTTAGGGTTGTCAATAGGAACCACAACAGTAAGTGTCGGAGCTGACAGACTTGGCAGCTGGTCATTAGTCTGTGCGTGAGAACGTGCCATAGCTGGCTGTGGTAGTAGTCCAGAGGGCTGAGGTGAAGACTGGCACAGCTTGAGGTGTTGACATCCAGTGGCCCCTTTAAAAAGTTCACCTCTCTGCTTTCATGCCCAAATAAACTTTTAGAAGCGCCATGCTTGGCTTGTTAAATAACAGTTTATGTATGGCTCATGACAGAGAATATATTAGTCTTTGTCCATTGATCAAATGAGCCTTTAATCAAGTCGGCTAAATTAAATTTTTGTTTTACACTAGTCTGGATATATTGAGGTACTGATTGACACAATTTGTTCTTGATTGGGTAACACTGACCAAAATAGTCTAGCCATTAGATACTGTACTAGGTTGTTTTATGGTTTCTGAGCCAATGACTGATATAAGCACAGTAACCATTGGAAACCAGAATATATTTGGTACAATCACTTTATAATCTCTTGGCAAAGCATTCATATTCCTTGATGTTTATTGGTCATGGCAATTTAATGGTCATGGAGTGTAGCCATTTTATTGATGCAATATTTGTCCTATTTCATTTTATTTATAGAAGTTGGATGCAGTAGTGAAATTCTACCTTTAGAATTTGTCATCCATTGAATGATTGTAATCTATATTTTTGTATTTAAGTTTTTGTCATTAGAAACTGCACTACATGATCAAAGGTATTCAAACACCCATTTTTAACTGGCCCTTTTGGCTGTTTTAGCAACAGCCTTTACTAACAGCCTTACTACGCATATCTATCTCAGGTAACTTTATTTATTTTTTTACAAGGTTTCAAAGCAGAATATGGATGCATGTTATCTCAGTCTTGATACAAAAACTCACATGCTATTTAAAAAACATGTTTAAAAGCATGTCACTTAATTCCTTTGTATTCACCTCAAGAAAGTGTATATTTTAAAGAGATGGATTTGTTCAATTTGTTATTTGTGCATGTGTGTGAGTGAGATTTCTGTGTCGAAGGGATGTGCTGTGTGCTAGTAGTACATCATAGTGAAGGGGGTGGAAAGAGAAAGAAGGAAAGAGAGGAAAAGAGAGAGAGGGAGGGAGAGAGAGGGAAGGAAAGACAAAAAACAGCGGGTATGTTTCACTCCTCCTTCTTGCACCCATGAATGGGTGTTTCTGGCAACTGCATTGTATGGTTTCTCTCCCTCTTCTACAAAAGATAAGAAAGAGAAAGACAAAAAGATTAAGTCACTTCATGGTGGACTGGCTCCCTGCAAGTATGGCATTCACAATAAAACTAATCCTAAAAGTCTACAATTTAAGTAATTTCAACTGTAAAACTCATGATACAGGTGAATAGTATTATATCAACTAATGTTCACACTATTAAATCAACAAAACAGAGGATTCTACTCATTTCTGTTACTTTTACTCACTCCTGTTATTATATTTATATGAGTACTGAAAATAACAGGATTGAGTTTTTAAGCAAAAATTATGTACATGATGTACATGGCATACATGCTAATAGCATGAGGACACTGAGCAAATTCTAGTGACTTACCTTAAGTTAAAGGTGCCATAGAACGTCTTTTTAAAAGATGTAATATAAGTCTAATGTGTCCCCTGAATGTGTCTGTGAAGTTTCAGCTCAAAATACCCCATAGATTTTTTTTAATTCATTTTTTTAACTGCCTTTTTTGGGGCATCATTAAATATGCACCGATTCAGGCTGCGGCCCCTTTAACACTCTGAGGTCTGACGGTATCGCCGGCGATACCACCGTGGTTTTTTTCTTATCAGTGTGAAAAGAGACTCAAAATACTCCGTCAGTGTTGCACATACAATTAAGAGTTATACACCATTTTAATCTGTGGAATATCTTCTTTCATTTGTGTACACTCAGAGTAAAAACAGAATGTTGTGCTTTTTATAAAATAAAGAAAACTAACATGATGCGTGATCTCTCGTCTCCCTCTGAACGAACTCCAATCTGATAGTTCTCAGAAAATGAACTGTAACTTAGTGAATACTAATGACAAAAAAATTACACTTATGTCTAAAAAAACGTTAAGAAATCAAATCGAAAACAAAACTTCTGTGTTTATGTAATCTGTATGAAAAGAGAGCCATGTCAGAAATCCGTGATTCAGCTCATTATCCGCTAATGCGGCCACGCCCACGGAGCCAGCGCTATTCAGACACAAATTCTGAGGCAATACATGCATTCATCGTCTCAATCGTGTATTTATTGTCTTGAAAAGTGTTTATTTGGATGTTAAAGCAATGGTTAGCGATCTCTAGAAGACATGCAGTTAGTTCCTGTTTTCTTTTCTTCTATAGATGAAGTTTAGATGAGTTTTTGTTTCTTTAGCGCCCTCCGGCTGCAGTATGAATTGGAAACTCCATTCATGGAATAGCCTCTTCTTCTTTTAGATGAATTTGTGGACTAAAAATGCACAGAGAGCGCCCTCCGACTTCAAGGATGAATTGAAAACACGAGCGCTCATAGTAATGACAATGAATATCAAATTAATATAACTCCTCTGTATAGAAAATTGACATAAGCATATGAGAATCCAATATTTCTCCAAATGTGCATGCTTTTAAACTAAAAGCCTATATTCAGACTCTTTGCATCACAGAAATATGTTATATTTTAAAGTATAATATAAAACCATTACTTTATATTGTAATAATATTTTTCTGTATGTTTCATATATCATGATGAGCTTGAGACATCACAGAAGGTTTTTTTCACAGCCTACCTGACTGAAATGCCTCATTAATATGCAAGTCATTTCAGCTCATTACTATCCAATTCTTTTGTCTTCTCAGGTGAGAATGGCCCATTTTCAGTGGTGATTCACGCCTCCTCGCATACTGTGTTTCTTGGCAAAAAGTGTCTTACAAAAACTAAATCAATATATTGTTTTATATGAAGGAGTTAGCAGCATAATTTTTACATAATTTTGAAGCAAAAACTCTAGTTTACAACCTCCAATACCCTAAAGTCTTATGAACACAGATTTAATATACTTTTTTTGGCCTTATTTCAGTGACTTAAGTTTTTTGTTTTTTCAATAACCACGCATAAATGTTATTCCTTCAAAAACACAAACATGTACATACATGTTCCTCATATATTATTGTAGCCTAGTTTGTGCTGAATACAGTGTAATGACACTTTTTCCATTAATATGTTTATGAACAACTGAAAAAAGCACAAATGTCAGAGCATGTCAAAACTTCTCCAAGCCCCAAATCAGCCTCAGACTCCAGAGGGTTAAATTCTCTTGCTCCCCTCCCCGGAGCTTGCGCTTGCCTTAAACAGCATAAACAAAGTTCACACAGCTAATATAACCCTCAAAATGGATCTTTACAAAGTGTTTGTCATGCAGCATTTGGATGTTTACATTTGATTCTGAATGAGTTTGATATGTGCTCCGTGGCTAAAGCTAACATTACACACTGCTGGAGAGATTTATAAAGAATGAAGTGTTTATGAATTATACAGACTGCAAGTGTCTAAAAAATTAAAATAACGACAGTCTTGTCTCCATGAATACAGTAAGAAACGATGGTAACTTTAACCACATTTAACAGTACATTAGCAACATGCTAACGAAACATTTAGAAAGACAATTTACAAATATCACTAAAAATATCATGTTATCATGGATCATGTCAGTTATTATTGCTCCATCTGCCATTTTTCGCTATTGTCTTTGCTTGCTTACCTAGTCTGATGATTCAGCTGTGCACATCCGGACGTCCTGCCCTTGTCTAATGCCTTGAACATGAGCTGGCATATGCAAATATTGGGGGCGTACATATTAATGATCCCGACTGTTACGTAACAGTCTGTGTTATGTTGAGATTCGCCTGTTCTTCAGAGGCCTTTTAAACAAATGAGATTTTAATGAGATTCATTTCCATGTACTGAACTTTTGTTATTCAACTATGCCAAGGTAAATTCAGTTTTTAATTCTAGGGCACCTTTAATATTTTTAAAATAAATAACATCTGAGAAATAATTTAGGTAACAGGATAGTACGTTGAGATTGACCTTCTCAGTCATAGTTACAATTTCAGTAATTATACAGAAATTTAAAAGAGAGGACTTACTTTTGGTCTTCTCATGGCCTGCATAAGATCCAGATTATGCAACTACCTGTTGAAAATGTGTCTTGTTCCAAGTTTTTTAGAAGGGGCAATGTGTGAGGGTAACAGGACTGAGTAAAAACCTGGGGACATGACTAAAATCCATCCATCCATCCATCCATCCATCCATCCATTTTCTTCCGCTTATCCGGGGCCGGGTCGCGGGGGCAGCAGTCAAAGCAGAGACGCCCAGACTTCCCTCTCCCCAGACACTTCCTCCAGCTCTTCCGGGGGAATTCCGAGGCGTTCCCAGGCCAGCCGAGAGACATAGTCCCTCCAGCGTGTCCTAGGTCTTCCCCGGGGCCTCCTCCCGGTGGGACATGCCCGGAACACCTCCCCAGGGAGGCGTCCAGGAGGCATCCGGAACAGATGCCTGAGCCACCTCAGCTGGCTCCTCTCGATGTAGAGGAGCAGCGGCTCTACTCTGAGCTCCTCCCGAGTGACCGAGCTCCTCACCCTATCTCTAAGGGAGCGCCCAGCCACCCTACGGAGGAAGCTCATTTCAACCGCCTGTATCTGGGATCTCATTCTTTCGGTCATGACCCAAAGCTCATGACCATAGGTGAGAGTTGGAACGTAGATTGACCGGTAAATTGACCAAACCTTCTTCACCACGACGGACCGATACATCGACCGCATTACTGCAGACGCTGCACCGATCCGCCTGTCAATCTCCCGCTTCGTCCTTCCCTCACTCGTGAACAAGACCCCAAGATACTTAAACTCCGCCACTTGAGGCAGGACTACTCCACCAACCTGAAGGGGGCAAGCCACCCTTTTCCGGCTGAGAACCATGGCCTCGGACTTGGAGGTGCTGATTCTCATCCCAGCTGCTTCACACTCGGCTGCAAACCGTCCCAGTGCACGCTGAAGGTCCTGGTTTGATGGAGCCAACAGGACAACATCATCTGCAAAAAGCAGTGACGAAATCCTATGGTCCCCAAACCGGACTCCCTCCGGCCCCTGGCTGCGCCTAGAAATCCTGTCCATAAAGATCATGAACAGGACCGGTGACAAAGGGCAGCCTTGCCGGAGTCCAACACGCACCGGGAACAGGTCTGACTTACTGCCGGCAATGCGAACCAAGCTCCTGCTCTGATCATACAGGGACCGGACAGCCCTTAGCAGGGGGCCCCGGACCCCATACTCCCAGAGCACCCCCCACAGAGTGCCACGAGGGACACGGTCGAATGCCTTCTCCAAATCTACAAAGCACATGTGGACTGGTTGGGCAAACTCCCATGAACCCTCCAGCACCCTGAAGAGGGTATAGAGCTGGTCCAGTGTTCCACGACCGGGACGAAAACCGCATTGTTCCTCCTGTATCCGATGTTCGACCATCGGCCGAATTCTCCTCTCCAGTATCCTGGCATAGACTTTTCCAGGGAGGCTGAGGAGTGTGATCCCCCTATAGTTGGAACACACCCTCCGGTCCCCCTTCTTGTAAAGGGGGATTACCACCCCGGTCTGCCAGTCCAGGGGCACTGTCCCCAACCGCCACACGATGTTGCAGAGGCGTGTCAACCAAGACAGCCCTGCAACATCCATAGACTTGAGTTACTCAGGGCGGATCTCATCCACCCCCGGTGCCTTGCCACCGAGAAGGTTCTGAACTACCTCGGTGACTTCAGCTTGGGTGATGGATGAATCCACCTCTGAGCCCCCGGCCTCTGCTTCCTCAGAGGAAGACGTGTCGGTGGGGTTGAGGAGATCCTCTAAGTATTCCTTCCACCGCCCAACGATATCCTCAGTTGAGGTCAACAGCTGCCCGCTTTCACTGTAAACAGTGTTGGCAGGGCACTGCTTCCCCTTCCTGAGGCGCCGGACGGTTTGCCAGAATCTCTTCGAGGCCGACCGATAGTCCTTCTCCATGGCCTCACCAAACTCCTCCCAGACCCGAGTTTTTGCCTCCACAACTATCCGGGCTGCAGTCCGCTTGGCCTGCCGGTACCCGTCAGCTGCCTCAGGAGTCCCACAAGCCAGCCAGGCTCGATAGAACTCCTTCTTCAGCTTGACGGCATCCCTTACTTCCGGTGTCCACCACCGGGTTCGGGGATTGCCGCCACGACAGGCACCAGAGACCTTACGGCCACAGCTCTGAACGGCCGCATCGACAATGGAGGCAGAGAACATTGTCCATTCGGACTCCATGTCACTAACCTCCCTCGGGATCCGATTAAAGCTCTGCCGGAGGTGGGAGTTGAAGATCTCTCTGACAGGGGGCTCGGCCAAACGTTCCCAACAGACCCTCACAACACGTTTGGGTCTGCCGAGTCTGTCCAGCCTCCCCCTTCGCCATCGGATCCAACTCACCACCAGGTGGTGATCAGTTGACAGCTCCGCCCCTCTCTTCACCCGAGTGTCCAAGACATACGGCCGGAGATCCGATGAAACAACCACAAAGTCGATCATCGACCTCTGGCCTAGGGTGTCCTGGTGCCACGTGCACTGATGGACACCCTTGTGCATGAACATGGTGTTTGTTATGGACAAACCATGACTAGCACAGAAGTCCAATAACAGAACACCACTCGAGTTCAGATCAGGGGGACCATTCCTCCCAATCACGCCCCTCCAGGTGTCACTGTCATTGCCCACGTGAGCATTGAAGTCCCCCAGTAGAACGACGGAGTCCCCAGTCTGAGCACTTTCCAGCACCCCTCCCAGAGACCCCAAGAAGGCCGGGTACTCTGCGCTGCCATTCGGCCCATAGGCACAAATGACAGTGAGAGACCTATCCCCGGCCCGAAGGCGCAGGGAAACGACCCTCTCATTCACCGGGGTAAACTCCAACACATTGCGGCTAAGCTGGGGGGCTATGAGCAAGCCCACGCCAGCCTGCCACCTCTCACCGCAGGCAACTCCGGAGTAGTGGAGAGTCCAGCCTCTCTCGAGGAGCGTCCCTAGAACCAGATTCCGTGTCCGGGGATTGGGTCGCCGAGGCCCCCGCCTTCGACTGCCGCCCAGACCACAATGCACCGGCCCCTTACGGTCCCTCCCGCAGGTGGTGGGCCCACGGGAGGTCGGCCCCACGTCGCTTCTTCGGGCTGAGCCCGGCCGGGCCCCGTGGGGTAAGACCCGGCCACCAGGCGCTTGCATGCGAGCCCCGACCCCAGGCCTGGCTCCAGGGTGGGGCCCCGGTTGCGCCATACCGGGCGACGTAACAGACCTTGATTTGAATCTTTTCATAAGGGGCTTTTTGAACCGTTCTTAGTCTGACCTGTCACCTAGGACCTGTTTGCCTTAGGAGACCCTACCAGGGGCATATAGCCCCCGACAACATAGCTCCTAGGATCATTCGGGCACTCAAACCCCTCCACCACGTTAAGGTGATGGTTCGAGGAGGGGCTAAATGAACTAAAATAAACTAAAATGTTTATTTTAAATATTATGGATTTCTTATGAAAATTCTTTTTGTTTAGCATAAATGGTGTATGGAATAACACAACAATGCAAAAATAATAAGATTTCTGAAATATTTTAATGATTATGGTACAATGGGGCTAAAGGCGCCATGGGGCAAAAGGCGCTTTTGATTTTATTTTCCTCTAAACCACTAGATGGCACAAAAACTTGCCGCAGCACTTTCCTAAACATCCGTTTTTCAAAATGCACATGCAAATTTGTCTGATCCTGTTGAGTCTGAGGTACTTTGATCTAATATTTGATGTTTTTTAAAATGTTGTTGATTTAAGTAACAAATAAGAATCCATTAAATTAATGTTTGTATTTTCTGACAAAGGTCTTCTTAAAGGGATAGTTCACCAAAAAATGAAAATGTGATGTTTATCTGCTTACCCCCAGTGCATCCAAGATGTAGGTGACTTTGTTTCTTCAGTAGAACACAAATGATGATCGTCCACAATGTCCAACTGCGTTCAGCACTCGGTTAGTGAGGTCACAGTGGAAGTGTGTAGTATAAGCGCGAGACATCACTGCCGTTGTCAGAGCAGACCTCACTAACCGAGTGCTGAACGCAGTTGGACATAATGATGTATTAGAGGTAAAAAATTATATAAATACTGTTCGGTTTCTCGCACAAACCGATCGTTTCGTGTCTTAGGACATCAATGTGTCGTCACGAGCCGCAGGGTTTAATTTGGATTTGGCTATGCAAGTTTTTTTGACTCTTATTGATTGTGTTCCCATTCACTTGCATTATAAGACTGACAGACCACAACGGTTGCAGTTAAAAATCATTTGTGTTCTACTGAAGAAACAAAGTCACCTACATCTTGGATGCGCTGGGGGTAAGCAGATAAACATTATATTTTCATTTTTGGGTGAACTATCCCTTTAATGATTTTCAGTTTTGTTCAAGGTAATTCAAGCAACAGTTTTTCAATGACGGAAGAATATGTAAAAGTATGGTATTTGGGGTAAAAAGCGCCGCTGCTGTTGGGGCAAAAGGCACTATAATTAACATGATAATGAATAGCTGGCTGACTTTTCCATTTCTTGACATGACATGGTTAGATTCACATAGCAAATATCATATATCAAATTGGGTATCCATCTTAGAGATAATACCAATTTTTATAATTAAACAATCATATTTTAAAATATATTAATCATATCATAATAAAAAAAAAATCAATCATTTATTGTTACTACTGTAAATCTATATTAAATAGGCTATTATGGGATCTCCTTCAATGCTTTCAGAATCTTTACTTTTAAAATTATTTTGTTTCTGTATTTCTGTATTTTTAAAATATATTTTTATATTATATATATGTTACTTGTACTGGTAGAAGGATGAGGCAGATACGGATTTCCACAATGACAGACGTTCTTTTAATAAACAAAGGCAAGGAATACCAAACATACACACTAAGCAAAACAGAGAATGGACAATGAGTGAAGGGAGTGAGTGCAATATAAAGGGAGTGCTGATAATCAAGTCCAGGTGCAGGTGATGAGTGATGATGGGGAGATGACGAGGGAAGTGAGTGCAGGTGTGGAGAACAGGAGGATCATGGGAAATGTAGTCCAGGGAAACAAGGGATCTGTGACAATATATATAAAAGTATATATCACATAGGCTTCTTTTAAAGACAGTATATTTATAGAACAAAAATGAATTATTTTACTTATCAAAATAAACAGAAAATAGTACAAACTTATGCATACTTATGTTTTAAATGTTTAAAAAATAATTAATATATCATAGAGTTGTTAAATTTGGGTAAATTAAACGCGATATGCGGTGACGTCACAATCGTGTTGCATTGTGGGTTATGGAACTGCTTGAAGTGTACATATGAAGTAGACTCGCTCCCTCGGTCAAAATCGAGGGAGCGAGGGTCTGTCCATATAAACTTCCCTCGTCCACTTCACGAAGTGGAACGCACTTCCAAATGGCGGCAGGGATTCCCCCGAGGGGAAGTGTTTAGGGAAGTTCGCGAGTGCGTGTCTAAAACTGAACTGGAACGCAGCCATAGTCCTGATTCTGAATAACCCATTTCTATGGACAAAACACATAGGGAAAGTAACGGAGGACAGAGTGAGCTGATGCGGAAAGGTACATGATCCTTTAAGAAACATGAAACTGCATTATAGCCTATTTATAAGTACTTCAAACAAAAGCATTAGCGTTTACCGCGTCTTGCCCTCTCGTGCTTTGGCAGATGCATGTGCTGTTTGACACGTTTTTTCCTTAGCACATAACCTACATTTTATGGTTATATCCTTATCTGTAAATGTTAGAAAGTCCCGCGACTATTTCCATTTTGCATATTCTGACAGCGAGCGACTTGTTAAACTTCAGTGAACGAGTGCGCGCATGTGCATCAAACAGACGGAGCGCAGTAGAAAAGGCACGCAATAATTCTGATTAAAATACACGTTTTGCTACCAAAATATTTTTGTTCGAAAATTAAGTGTATGAGAGCAGTAACAGTAAAGACACTATTGTTTGTATAGACCATTATTAATAATAATGGTCAGGCTAATATGTTTGAATAGTACTATGAGTAATGTGTGTGTTCCTCATAACTCAGGTAATAACAAGTAAACATTTGTTCCTTTGTAGGTTTAGAATGTAATGTTTGTATTTTAACCATTTTTTGCCTATAATGTACAGCACAGCCTACATATGTTTGTTTTCATAGATTTTATATTAGGCCTACACATTTGGAGGACAGCATTGGGCAGGATGTGGACTATCATTGTTTAAAATGATGGATAACAATTCATTTTTAATTAAAAAAATAATTTTTATAATAATTGTTAGATTTTTTTTCTGATTAATCGAAAAAATAATCGACAGGTTAAAGGTGCAATATGTAATATTTCTGCAGTAAAATATTCAAAAACCACTAGTCCAGTGTTATATATTTTGTTCACTTGAGTAGGCTACTTACAATATCCCAAATGTTTGCAACTATTTGTAAATGGTGAGAAAATTGCAATTTTAACCAAGGCTCCGGGACGTGTGAGGAGTCGCCTGTCAATTGCGTCTTACCCACGTTACCCTCAGTTTCCAGTTTAATTTTGTAGAAACCATGGAAACACCAAAGACTCTTTAATATATTACACATTTTAATAGACAAGGGAACAACTGTTTTAATATATTTATAGACAGAAAGCAAATTGTTGTTATAGCTCCCTCATTTTTGGGACCCTGGAGAAGTTTTGACATGCCCTGACATTTGTGCTTTTTTCAGTTGTTAATAAACATATTAATGGAAAAAGTGTCATTACACTGTATTCAGCACAAAGTAGGCTACAATAATATGTGAGGAACATGTATGTACATGTTTGTGTTTTTGAAGGAATAACATTTATGCATGGTTATTGAAAAAACAAAAAACTTAAGTCACTGAAATAAAGCCAAAATATATATATATATATATATTAAATCTTTGTTTACAAGACTTCTGGGTATTTGAGGTTGTAGACTAGAGTTTTTGCTTCAAAATGAGGTAAAAATTGTGCTGCCTGCTTGTTCATATAAAACAATAGAGAGATTTAACTTTTCTAAAACATCTTTGGTCAAGAAACACAGTATGTGTGGAGGTGTGAATCTGCATGTATAATGGGTGATTCTCACCTGAGAAGACAAAATAATCACATAATAATGACCTGAAATGACTTGCATATTAATGAGGCCTTTCAGTTAGGTAGGCTGTGAAAAAACCCTCTGTGATCATGATTCAAATCTCATCATGGTGTAAATCAAACATACAAAAAAAAACAGCAGGACTGTGAAATATTATTACAATTTAAAATAATGGTATTCTATTATATTCTTTAAAATATAATGTATTTGATGCAAAGTGTCTGAACAATTATGTTACCTCTATGGCATTTCATATAGGCTTTTAGCTTAAAAGCATGCACATTTGGAGAAATATTGATAGATTCTCATGTTTATGTCAATTTTCTATACAGAGGAATATTTATTCATTATTTATTGTCGTCCCTGTGAAAGCTGGATACTGGGTTTACAATTCATACTTGAAGCCGGAGGGCGCTCTGTGCACTTTTAGTCCACAAATGCCAATGCTAAAGAAGAATAGGCAATCCAGGAAATAACTGAACTAACAGAGGCAGAGGATCGCTAACTATGGCTATTCAAAACACTTTTCAAGACAATAAATACACGATTGAGACGATGAATGCATGTATTGACTCAGAATTTACGTCTGAATAGCGCTCCCTCCGTGGGCGTGGCCGCATTAGCGGATAATGAGCTGAATCACGGATTTCTGACATGGCTCTGTTTTCATACAAATTATATAAACACAGAATGTATGTTTTCGATTTGACTTACACGATTTAAAACCTGACATTTCAACGTTTTTTTGGACATAAGTCTAATTTTTTTGTGATTAGTATTCACTAAGTTACAGTTCAATTTCTTTTAGTTTTCTTTATTTTACAAAAAGCACAACATTTTGTTTTTACTCTGAGTGTACACAAATAAAAGAAGATATTCCACAGATTAAAATGGTGTATAACTCTTAATTGTATGTGCAACATTAACAGAGTATTTTGAGTCTCTTTCACACTGGTAAGAAAAAAACCGCGGTGGTATCGCCGGCGATACCCTCAGACCTCAGAGTGTTATAGCTCAACGTCTTATTGTTTAAATCTCATTTTCTTGATTTTTTGTGAGTATTATGCTTTACCATGCCTCAGAGAAAAACACTATTTTGTCAAGTAGCTAACATAGCATAATCAAATGCAGCTTTATTTTTAGAAACAGTAATACAGAATTTTCTCCATCATACAATACGTTTTAAAATTAATTGCATGCCATTTATCAACACAAGCCATCCAGCATTTAATATATTCTAAAATCGATCTATCTTACTGCAGTGTGTCTCAAAGAAGTGTCTCACAGCATCTGCTGAACGAACGCACAGAGTAACGTTATAACATCATTTTCAACACTCTCAAATGTATCTAATAGGATAAATAGCTGCATTACCTCATACTCATGACTGGAAAAGTGGAAGCGGCGCCGAGCCAGTGACATAATAAAAGTTCTGCTGCTCGTGAGGCGTGTTGCGCAACTGCTCCAGCGGCCTCGTTCAGCTCCCACAACACTCAGTCCTGCTCTGCTTCATACTACAGTAACATTAATAATCGCATCCATGAGCATGATTTGTTCCCGAGTTCAATCCCTATTCTTTTGCACCATCTGTTGAGGTGGAGACCGCATGTCCCAAGATTCTGCTCTCAAACTTGGCGTCATCAAGCTACGCCTTTGTTTTGAATAGGCTTCTAGCGACCTCTAGCGGACAAAATTATTAGATACTGCACCTTTAATCGATTATAAAAATAATTGCTAGTTGCAGCCCTAGATCAATGCCTAAATTGGCTCATCATATAAAGAAATCATGTCTCTGATATGAATTTTTTTTTTTACTTACGTAATGTACTTTCAATGGAGAGATAGAAATCTCTTTTAGGTTCATTAAAAATATATTAATTTGTGTTTTGAAGATGAACTAAAGTCTTATGGCTTTGGAACAATTTTTATTTTGGTGTGAACTATCCAGTTTTAATGTTAATACTTTAGAAGTTAAAGTGACGTATTAATGCCAATGTTTAAAAATAAAATATTCAGTAAGTTAATTTCAGGTATCAACGCATCGTGTAAAGTGTTAAAGTGTGGTGTCCAGGTGTCCACATGCTTGCGGTAATGTAGAGGTGTGTTGGATCACGGCGCTCACATGAAAGCCCGTTTTTATTGTAATTCAACACTTAAACACCAGCAAAAAGTACCTTGATTATTAGTCGAGAAGCTTGAGCCCATGAAAACCGCCCTTCCAGTACATTCACATCATCCCAGTAATGACTCAGGAAAAGCTCTTTATCACTGCGGGCAAACTCAAAGCAATAATCTCCTCAGTATCCACATAGTCTCACTGCCTCGTAAATTTGTTTTGCTCCGTTTCCTTGACACTTCCCACTTCTGTCGGCCTCCAGTTTCTCTCAGCATTGCCTTAGAAGAGCCTAGCCGGATTGTAAGAAGTTTACAAGACTGCAACTCTTTCCTTCAAAGAGTGGAAATGCCGTTTACAAAGAGCAGGCCTCCTTGAATTAGCTAGATGCTGTCAAGCTCGGCCGTGAGTTATGAGCACAGTCAGAGTGCCTTAGTCTGCCTGTTTATCATACACCCGCCACCAATTTGTTTCGGGATTGTTTTATTAATTTCCATGGAAACATCTGCATATAATGGGATCAAATTAGAGACGGACCACTTTGCGGAACAGCGACATGATCCCGTTCCTAGAGGGGGAAAGCAAAGTGAGAAAAGTGGAATTAAGGATGAAAGGAAAGTTCAAATCCAATTTAGAGAGTGAGATTGCCTAACTTGAATGTGTGTCACGTGTTATTGGTCAAGAGAGGACAATTGGGGAAAAAAGTACTGTCGAGTAGAATCCGCAAATGGGGTGAGATGAAGGGACAGATGAAAAAACAAGATGAGAGAAGGACATGTTAAAGCATATTGCAATTAACTTAGGCTATTCAGATTGGCCTCAGCAGGAAAATAACCACACTGTGATCATTTATGGCAAATGTAATGAAAACGGTGTCATATTTTACTAAAATATGTCAGTCAGGTGATTTCTCACAAAACCAATGAGCCACATATTGCAAAGCAAACAGAAAAGAAAAGATCATATAATTTGGAGAATTACGTCTCGGGTTCGAATCAAAAGAAATTTGGCGGCAGGTGATTTTCAAGGGTTTGTTTGCATAAAATCTTTCCTAATATTTCCATGTGTTGCTCTTCTCAAAATCAATTGGATATAGTACCAAGAAAAATAATGTATATTAATCCGTGTCAAACATTTAAGATGCTTTTCTCAAACAGCTGAAGTTATTAAAGACAACGTTGCATGTTGTTTTTATATTTCTCTCTTTTTGGTATTCCAAGGCTGCATGTCGTGACTAGCCTGTTTGTGTGTAATTTAGTATTGCCCTGTCTTGGTTTGTTTGAGTGGCATTTTCTTAACACAGGAAATTCTCCATTAGCATGGGAGGCTAATCAAGAGCGCTGAAGGAAATAGGAAACGTTCAGAGCAAAACACTGTATCCCTCCCACTCTGCAAAGGCTATTCCTGTAACTTTTCTTTCTTCTTCTTATTTTTATTCTTTTTAGACTTCAAGTCCAAAGACTGTCTGTAAATAAAGTAGTAGACTTTTTGGAATTTTAGTGTTTTTTAGTTAATTGTAACATTTTACTTTCAGAAGCATGCACTACCAGTCAAAATTTTGGACACACTTACGTGAATTTGATTTTATTTGTTTACTTACTTGACTAATTTGACTACTTGTTTACTACCTGACTATAAGTAACTTTGCAAGTACATATAACTTACTAACCTTAAACCTATCAGTGTACTGATACTCTAATGTGAGTGAGTTAGTTGACATGTAGTTGTAAATGAATGAGAGTTAAGGGACGGTCACACTTTTCGTTCCATTGACTTCCATTCATACACATGCATACGAATGCTGAGGAAAAGAGAGGAAATGCAGGCTCCTGTGAAGAAGTTTTGCATTTCTCTGTGCTCCAGAGTTCAAGTTTGGTGAACTCTGACCTGTGAATTCATATCACTTGAAGAAGTGTGGCCAATAGAAGATCGGTATGACCTCTTAGCTGAATTAAAAGAACATCAACTTTTTGTACTAAAGTGGAGTAGATTGTAAATTTTTCCATTTTAGGTTTGTTATTATTTGTGATATGCTGGATTTATGTTTTTAAAAAAGATGTTGCAGAGTGACATCATATTACATTGCATGACCAGTTATGTGTTCAAAGTCCAGTGTGACCGCGGGATTAGTTAACATGTAGTTGCAAAATTACAGTACCTGTCAAAAATTTTGTAACATTATTATTTTTTTTTTTATATTTTTGAAATAAGTCTTTAATGCCTATCAAGGCTGCATTTATGCCATCAAATTTACTGTAAAAACAGTAATATTTTGAAATATTATTAGCATTTAAAATAATTGTTTCGAAATAATACACTTACAATAATACATTTTATTCCTGTGGTGACAAAGCTGAAATTTCAGCATTATTACTCCAGTCACATGATCCTTCTGAAATCATTCTAAAATGCTGATTTGCTGCTAAAGAAACATTTATTATTATTATTAGTGTTATTATCATCAGTGTTGAACAGTTTTTGCTGCTTAACACTTATGTGGAAACAATACCATTCAAACATTTGTGGTGAGATTTAAAGAGAGAGAGAGAGAGAGAGAGAGAGAAATTAATTATTTTATTCATCAAGAATGTATTAAATTGGTCAAAAGTGACAGTGATAAAAAAGATTTTGATTTAATAAATGCATTAATAAATTTTATAAATAAATGTAATAAGTGCAAAAAACATGCTGTTCGTTGAACTTTCTATTTTTAAAAAAAAATCTGCAAAAATGTCAAGCAGCACAACTGTTTTCAGCATTGATGATGATGATGATAATAATAATAATAATAATAATAATAATAATAAGTGTTTCTTTAGAATCAAACTAGAATTTTAAAATGAATGATCATGTGACACTAAAGACTGGAGTAATGGCTGCTGAAAATTCAGCGTTGCATCACAGGAATAAATTGGATTTTAAAATATATTCAAATAGAAAACAGTTCTTGTAATTTTTAATAATATTTTGTATTATTAATGTTTTTGCTGTATTTTTGGATTAAATAAATGCAGCCTTGGTGAGCACAAGAGACAATTTATTTCTATCAAAGTTTTCTATCAAAAACATTAAACAATATATTTTTAAAATAAAGTGTAACCTAATAATAATAGTAATAATAGAGTAAGATTTTGTAAATGTTTTTGAAAGAAGTCTCTAATGCTTACCAAGGCGGAATTTATTTGATTAAATATTGTGAAATATTAGTACAATTTAAAATAAATGTTCTATATTTTAATATTGTAATGTAATTTAGCTGAATGATTTGATGCACGAGAAACATTTCTTATTCTTATAAGATTTCAAAAAAGTTGCTGCTTTTTACTAATTTTTATGAAAACTGTAATACGTGTTTTTTTAGGACTTGATGAATAGAAATTTGTAATGTTATAAATAATTTGTAACATTATAAATGTCTTTACCATCACTTTTGATGAATTTAATGCACCCTTGCTGAATAAAACTGTTAATTTCTTTTACAAAAAACAAAAAAAACAAAAAACAAAACAAAACAAAAAAAAAACCCTTACTGACCCTTACTTAACTTTTGAATTAGTTTTCATTATTGTTGTTATTATTATTATGAATTAATGACAAGTACATAAGGAAAGCATTTATGTGAAGTAGTACACCCTTGGGTTGAAATGTGGGAAAATGCTTAAAAGAGCATAGGCAAGTACGTGCTCGACGAGAAATTATGAGACAGTTTGTTTCAGCCTTGTTTTGTCATGACAGATCCAACCAATGTAGCTTGGCAAGAGACAACTCAATGTGTCAAAGTTCAGGAGCGTACCTCTTCCCTCATTGCATAATGGAGCTTTGGGAATGATGGCCAAATAATCTATAAGCTCTCAAGCAAATCTATCCAGTAATTGCTCAGAGACGTGCTAGAGTCAAAATCCACATGATTTGTGAAGCCGTCTGCTCGTTTCAACACAGCAGGGGGAAAAAAATGCACTTTCAACACCAGAGTCAAATGAGTTTTTGTGGTTCACTCCTCAGAAAAGACCAAAATTGAACTGTGTAAACCATTATGTCATGTTACCTACAGTAACAGGAAAACAAGGAAACACATTGAGAAAAATACCAAACCTTTACAGTCTTGATTGTACACTACATTCAGATTTGAAAAACAAAAACAAACTCATTCAGGGGTACATTTCCCAAAAGCATCATTAGCCAACTAACATCGCAAGTTCCGTTGTTACTCATGGTTGGAACGACAGCTCTTGAGCTGTGGTTAGAATCATAGTTTCTTGTTTTTATGACATGTTGACTCAATGTCAGCTCAAGATAACAATTTATTAAGTACAATCTTTTATTTCGAATATATACAAATGTCATTTACATATTTTAGTTTGTCGAGATTTGAAGCATCATTTTTGATGCGCATGTGCGTACGTGTTCTGGTACGTAAGAATGAGCCTATGATTGAATCTGGAAATAAAGCAAAATAACTGAGAAAAATGAGAAGTAGTCCTAATTTATAGCAAAAAAAAAAAAAAAAATAGTGTTAATTCGATCTCAAACTAATTCATTTAAAGAAGTTATTACTCCACCACCTGCGTGACATCATTCACCAATGTGGTTGAACGACAGGTTTGTGACAGTACGGTTTCGGGAAACAGTCGCGACTAGCTAGTTGATTTGTTCAACGATGCATCACACTATGGTAGTGAGGCAGCGAGTTACATTGTTGTATGGGAAACGCATTAACTATTCACTGAAGAGTATGTTTTTCCTTGTCTTTTGAAATTGCATGAAAGTAGTGATTACCCTGGGACATGTGTCAAAAAGTGATTTATGGCCCCTTTGATTGATGACTTGACAGGTGTGACCTTTTGTCCTTCCGTTTCCGGACTGTGTCAACACAACCTTTGACCCCGATGTCATTGACCTATGACCTCCGGATATTAGGATGAATGTAATGTTGTTTGTGTTTGTCCATCTGGATGTTGACCCCGTGAGCTCCGGGAGTGAATGATCGTTTGACCCGGTTGTTTGAACAGATATTTCGGGGGTGTCGCATTCCGTCACAGGGTTATATAAATAGAGGTTCAGACATTCTGCAAAAATGAGAAAAAATAATATTTTACCAATAGGGTCAATGCAATATACGCGCTCTCTCTCTCTCTCTCTCTCTCTCTCTCTCTCTCTCTCTTCTCGTCACACACGTAATACAGATCTATTTAAAATAAATGAAAATATATTTATATATAATATATTAAACTGAATAATGAACAACATTGGAACAATCCAATCCCTCTCCCACTCTCTCTCGGTCTTTCCAAGTGAGCAGCTCACACCCAGCCAGGCAGTGACAACAATGGGCCATGCTGCATTCTATGGGACACTTAGTCTGTTACCTTTTCCAGAGAAAATGTTCAAAATGTTTAAATATGTTCTTAAAAATCTTTAAAGTTTTAATAAATCTTCCTATAAGGGTGATGCTTAAAATAAATCTCTGTATGTTTAAAAATGAGCTAGGAATATTGAGTGATTTGATTTAAAATGATTCCAGATATAAAGTCTCTATGTGTTGGACATACCCTATTAGGGATGAACATTAGGGATGAGATTTACACACATTACACTGAATAATAATAATCAAACATCTTACTAAATAATATAGTTTTAGCTAGATGAAAATATAAAAAATATCTTACACATCTTACTAAATAATAATATAGTTTTAGCTGGATGAAAATAATAATATCTTACATTTCCAGGGATCAGGAAATGTAATTCCTTTAAACATCATGAAGTTTTAATACTTATAATCCGCCTCTCTCTCTCTCTCTCTCTCTCTCTCTCGCTCTCTCGCTCTCTCACACACACACACACACACACACACACACACACACACACACACACACACATCATGGTGTAAAAACCTTTTCACAGAACAGGATAACACATCGTTCCAATAGACCACCTCATATTAATCCCAATACAATTAGTGACTATTTAAGAATGCCCAAAATGTTTATGGCTTTTTAGAACAATAATCCCAATACAATGGTTGTCTGTTTAAGGATGCCGAAAATGTTTATGGTTTGTTACCACAAACATCCCAATACAATGGTTGTCTGTTTAAGGATGCCGAAAATGTTTATGGTTTGTTACCACAAACATCCCAATACAATAGGCAACTGTTTATTTTCAGAGTGCCAAAGTAGGTCCTTTTGCAATGAAAATAAATGAGTAAAAATAAAACAAAAAGCATTAATAAAATAAAATAATTCATAAAACACCCCCAGATCCTCCCAGGAACAAACTCCGGTGTGAATGAGAGATGGGAGGGTGGAGTCAGGCAGATGAGTCTCTGTCACAGTTAAGACCGCTAACTCTATTCCTGAGTGAATGTTTTGCACTTAATTCATTCTTAAAAGTTTTAAAATAGTCTTTTTAAATTAAAATATTGTTTAAATTAAATCTTTAAAGATTTAATAAATAATCAAATATTGTTCTTAAAAGTCTACAGTATCGGGATAACATCCGATGCCAATGGTAGAAATTATTTGCTTAAATTTAACCTAAAGTATACTTTTTATTAAACAACATCTGTACATAGTCATCTTAGATCTTATTTCTCAAAGATTCAATCAGAAGGGTTAGGGTTAAGTTTTTGAGGAAACAGCTTGTTAAAAACAGAGTGTTAACTAGAAATATTTAATTTGAATTGAATTAAAAAATACAAACATGAAAGTATCTGTGTGTTTGACGACTCGCAGATGCAACTTGCACGTCCCTGTACAAATGAGGACTCAACTTTGCTCTTATTTAGCTTAAGTTGCATCTTTAAGAAGATCACTGTGCATTTTCAGAGAGGGATCCTCAACAATCATTAATGATGGCCTCAGGATATAGGCTGATGAGGTGATTTACAGATCAGTCACTTCTCTGTGCTGAGCCTGTATGTTACCACCTCTTGAGCATCCTTTGGGGGAGATGACACTAGCAGGACACATGCCCCTTGACCCCCAACAATTTTGCATGGGTGTTAAACACCCTACAAGTAGTCATTTATTTCAACTGTGTTATTTACAAAACAGCATTTTTCAATCGAGTGAATCTACACATCTTTCAGAGACATCAGGATCAGTGGGTCTCTTGAGAATATTTAATTGTGCTTAAAAACCAAAGATCAGGCCAAATCCCCTACATGACAATGTCCACATCAGACTCTGTACTTGAAAATATCTTTGCTGTTAAATATTAAAAACCTCACATGTAAACTTATATTTTTTAAGCCTCTTCGATCTATATTATTTACTTTTCTTATTTCTATAAAGTTTCAATTCCTAGTAAATATCCAGTAAAAAGATTATAAAACAAAACAATAATGTTGGCAAATATTTTTACTGCGATGTTTTTAACAAATAGGGATTACAAACAGTTCCTCACACAATGAAACCATTAAGGATAGCCAAAGGCTCATGACAAAGACACATTACTATGTAAGATATGTACGATAGTTTTACCAATAGTTAAAAAAAAAAAAAAAAAAAAAGATAATATTGTTTTAAAGTTTAAATAAAAAGTTAAAAGCAAGCGTATCTTCATGTGTTCTGACACAATTTTTACTTTATAAAATTTGCGGTTGTTATTTCTAGGCTCATGATACTTTTATTGGCCTGATAAATATAAAGTTAATCCATGATGAAACAAGAGAATCACGCTACCAAATACGTTTGATACAATATTTTAAGAAAAAGGGGTGATTTTAAAATACAACTAAACCAGATTATTTTTTTCTTTTGACATGCATTTAGGCAAAAATGATTTTCCCCAGTGGTGTTGGAACAGGACTTATTTTTTAAAGTTTCAGACATGATAATCATGCGATACAAGCATTCGGATGAAGCTTCATATTAAACAAAAAAGAATATGGCATTTTCACTTGTATTCAGCACGTATTTTTCAACATGTATTATACAATATCTGCACACCATTTTCTGAAAAGGTTTTAGTAATGCTTTAGATCAGAATCTAGATTTTAGCAACCAACATGACATTAAATAGTTGTACCAGTGTACAAGGGTGTCTAAACTGTTTATAACAATTTGAATATTGAATATAGTTTACTGAATATAGCTTACTATTGAATATAGCTTACTGACATTGCCTATGCCCCTACAGATAAAAGCCAAAGACACAATGCAAAGACACAAATCAATGAGAATATTTTATACAGAAATGATATTTTCAGAAATTCAAAGGGCTCGGTTACAAAGAAAATAAATTGATAGATCTTGTAGTGCAATTAGCGTGAAGCATTGACACGAAAAGTAAATCTGGCTGTTTGCGCTTGAAACGATTACGACTGAGACATATCTAACCATTGCACTGAAAGCTATGATTTCATCCAGTTTGAGATGGGTAAACAAAGTTACACACTGTAGTAAAAGTTATAGATACATCTCAAACAACATCTTTGTACAATTTTGTACAAATTGAGTGAACACAATAAATTAGCACATCTAAATTCAAGAGGCCTAGTAACTAAGAAAGCAGCGACATCATGTAAGAAAAGTGTCATACTGCATGCAGAAGTCCACTCTTGATTTATTGTGATAGGCATTTTTACCCCCTTCACTGGTCTTAGTCACATTATAAAGACTAACAAGATCGCTGATAGCATTTTATTCATCGGTCTGTATATGTTTTTAGCCGAATACTCCTCTCGGGCTGCTGTCAGTGTAAGTTTTTGCAATTCGTCACATGTGTGATGAACACAGGCCATTCATTTAAGCATCTTTTAGATGTATGACTGAACCTTTGACAAAACCAATTCTGTTTAAAGTGTTTAACGAATCATTTCTTTCAACACCCCAGCCTAACATTAAAGAATACGTGCAAATATTATAGTATAGATTTTTGTTAGAGTCTATGCCACGCTGTTGTAATGCAAGCTCATTTGAGAACTATAGCATTGCATACCCTTGTAAAGAAGAAATTCAAACAATCAGTATACAGGTATTATATAATTTACCATGTGTGTACGACATATAAGATACAATTAGCTATAATGTAAACATAATACAGAAAAGCTCTCTTCTGATCTATTGCAAAAGATTGTAAATGCCATTTTTTCCCACTCTCAGTCTATCACCCTGCTTCCAATTTTGGTTAATTTATCATTTGTTAATTTTGTTAAAATACAGTTTTAGATGAAGACTGCTCTCTGAGTTTGGTCAAAAATGAACTTTCACTGTTTCACTCAAACCACCCTTGTTCACATTACTTAAAAAACTCATGTAACTACATGAACGTAATTTAACTGCGTTGTTTCTACTAAAATTGAGTATTGTCAGCTTTACTTAGTAAGTGTTTGTTCAGTCAACTTAACATTGCTGTGTGAAACGCACACATTATTGTTGACATAATTAACTGTGCAGTGGATTCGTAGTTCCCAGCATGCTTTGCAAGGGACTGCATTAGGAGAGTAAATTTAGGGATTAAAGTGTTATTTTATGTGTTTTTCAGTAAAGGGAAAGATGTTGTTAGTTTATGTTAGTGTTTAATGTTCAGTTATGTTGGACATTTAGAGTAGTTTCTGTAATGTTTTTGAGTTTTTGTGGTTACCATCATGCAGAAGAGTGTCGCCTGTGTTTAGGCTGTGCGCGCTCATATACACATGCTTATAGGATGAAATTCCTGCTCTCAATTCAATTGAGTTTGTTCAATGAGTTATTTTTGAGTGCGTTTTGGGGTGAGGGGCTGCATTCTGATATGTTGTATCCTTTTTATTTAAATGATTATTCAAAACAAAAAATGTGTTCACCTTACGTAACCAACATAACATTATTAAGTAAACTGCATATATAAATATTATGTAACAGTGACATTCAAATGATTTGTATTTACTCAAAGAAAGTTTGTCAGCTTTATTTGAATTTCTTTTGTTCGTTCAACTAAATAGTTTTTTGTACAAATTACTCAATATTGGTGCGTGGAACCACTTGACATTTATTTTTTAAGTAAATCCAACAATTCATTTTTTTGAGTTTACAGCTAGTATTTATGAAAATGAATGAAAACATGAGAGCTGTAGTACTGACGTTCTTTTTGATGTTCTGATCTCATCTTTCTGGTCTGTCTGCGGTCAAAGGACACATCATTTTAAACTTTAAACAAGTCTTGCTGTTTTTCTGGTACATTCTGTTACATACTATTACGCTTAGTTACAGCATGTTACAGCTGTGAAAAAAATATTGCCTCTGTACTCTAAACAAGACTTCAATAAAAAGTAACTTGATTAGTTATTTTAAGTGAAAGGTTAGTTGATTCAGGCCATTTTACGATCAAAATTGTTTAACATCTCTTAATTTTTAATATATGCTCCTGCTTAAATATTACTTGTTTTCATTTACAATGAGGTCAGACAAAATATCTTTTATATATATATATATATATATATATATTCATAAATAACTATGATAGTGTTACAGGCCCTAGGTACAGTTGGGTGTCTGTAGGAGAGAGAGCAAGAGATGATTAGGACTCAAGACGTCCTCTGTCGTTAATAAAAAGTTTCAGCGTCATTAAGACAAGCTCTGTAACTGTATTTGTAAATACATTGAAATAACTGTAACCATACAAATATCAGCTATGAATAACTAAAACAAAGTCTAACAACATACACACATGACTCTAACTCTTTCACAAACCAGACTGACCCCAGGTATGGATATCTCAAATACCCAATTCGCAATAGTTAGATATCTTGACTTTATCCGCATGTTTAGGGGCGCTACCGTTCTTGTCCTCATAAATTTTATGCTTCTTTCCCATTTTATTCACTTTTTTTTAAATACAGTGTTTTAACATGTACATTCTTTTTGTCTGTAATTGTAATTTTAAACGTATTTGTTTTCCATTACCGTTTTACCCATTACTGTTTCACCCATTCCATCTTGCCGAAAATCAGTGTTTTCTACACATTTAGGTGTAATGCGATGTTGAAATTGCACTCTCGCTGTTCTCTGCATCTCTTTTTTCGTACCATTTAATTGATTTAATAAAAAGGTGGTGTAACCACACTCTTACTCATTTTATGTAGTCTACTGTATTATATTTTACCGTATAGAATGCGGAGCAAAGATCTTTGAAACATTGTAGCCTGTAAAACATTTTAATGACTTTAAACGCCATATATAGACGTTTTACCCTCCAGGGGTTAGACACAGAGGGTGTTCACATTCTCTCTAGTTAAAACCTACAGGCCCTACCTACTGAATAAGCTTTAGGAAACAGTCTGCAAATCTAGAATGGCTTACTCCACAAGTTCCTGAAACTTCTGTTGAAAGTTATATTAAAACGGAAAAAAATCTTCCTTACGCTCGGCAGAAAAAACACAGGATTCGTTTGACCAAGTTTTGTCATGAAGATGAAAATTTTGTGAAACAGGAATATCTGTTGGAACAAGACGATTCATGACCAACACCTCATTAAGTTGATGAAACCCCGTGAGGAATGTGAAATGGACTTTTCGTCTAAAAGCAGCAACGTTTCGGACGATGAGTGGGACAGAGACTGCCCACTCCAGAGGACGACCCCTTCGAATGCTGTAGGTCTACAGAGAGTCTGTGTTTTGAGTGGAGCGATGCGCCTGCGTTACGTACCGTCTTTTTAACAATAGACAAGTTGTTTAATTTGCGCTGAATTCATTTCAAGCGCTGCTAAATGTTTAATCAGTCATGGTGATGATATGTATTAAAATGGTAACGTGATATAGCAAAACCTGAACTGTGCAATGATATTGTAATGTATCATGTCCTTGCTTCTGTTTTGTGTTACATGCTATATGTGTAATTGTTTTTGTTTAATACTGATTGGATCCAATTTCCCTCGCCTCTAAGAATCTCTATGTTACAGACATTATGGTTTATACTAATTCTAGAATTTGTTTAAAGTAAATTTTTGAACAACATTAAAATAAGACCCTTATTGAATATACAGTATGTGCATTACGTTTACATTTTTACTTGAGATCATTTAATACGATGGTGTCAATAAAAGTCTTTAATACACTGTAAAAAATTACCGTGATTTTAACAGTAAAAGACTATAAAAATGCTGCGGTGAAAAACTGTCAATTGGTCCGTACTATATACAGTGAATAACTGTAATAGATCTAACAGTACATTTAATGTAATTTTACGGTAAAATACCGTTAAATTCACAGTTTTTGGATGTGAAAAATAACAATTCATTGTAAAATTTACAGTGAAAAACCGTAAATTGACATTCCCACAATTCCCTGCGTGACACTTCACATTTGATATATTTTCGTTGAAATAACTCTGTTTCTTCTTAGTTTTTCTCATTTTTTTCTAATCAGTTATGTACATTAGGGTTTTATGTTACATCTAATGTTGTTAAATTAATGTTTATTGCATTTAAAATTTCATGCATGTTACCATGATGGTGTTTAGTGTGTGTGTGAATGACACTGTGTGCACCTTCTATATGTTAATGTTGTCCTTCTCAGCTTGTGGAAAATCTGCTTGTGATGAACTTTGATTCATCATGTGACTCATCACCACTGTGTTTGGTGATTGTCAGTGTATTATAAAGGTACAAAACAGATATTAGTACTTCATTAGGTTGGTAAATTAACATTATATCAGTTAATGAAATATGTTATTTTACCGTAAATTTAACAGATTTTTTTTTTACGTATTTTTTACGGTAAAATGAAATGTCTGCACAAAAAGTATCTGCATGTTATGAATCTTATTGTGAACCATTCGTGACTTTTTAATCAAAATATCTGGATTGAGTGAAATGAGTGAGTAAACTTCTCTCTGGTGATATATGCAGGACTTTTACATATTGCTATTTCTGTTGCACATTGTGTCGTTAATTATATATCATTATTTATGACTTCCTGACGACAACCCCTGTACAACCCGCACACATGGGGCAAGGGCGGCCCCAATTGGCTGTCCAGATAAAAACCGTGCTGAGCTTCACGTATAGCAAGCATCCTGGGTTTCCTAACCGATCTGTGTGAGGGAGCTGCTGCCGCAACCTATCGACAACTGTACCATAGCAGACTGCTGTTCTACTGCAACATCTCTTTGATTAAGGAGCATTGTCTGGTTGTTACATGGACCGCCAAAAATCAACTTTCCTGATTGTCTGAGCCTGAGACTTCTTTGACTCACATTTTGGGGGGATCAGACCCAAAAACCCAAACTTCAAACCATTAATAAACTGTGTAAACTGTTGGACAATCGTGTTTTAAGGACTCGCCCACGGGATATTGAAGAAAGTTTATATCAAAGACAAAGTTTATACCGTGCACCAAGTTGAGCTTCTGAAAATCCATCTTCATTGCAGAGGATTTCTGAAATGTCTACACAAAATCTGAGGGAGAATGACCCGCCTTTGAGTTCTGATGAGGCCGTGCACCGACACCCCGCGTGCCAGTGTGCCATGGGCAATGAGTGCCCTCTAAAAGGGATCTTGGACTGTATGTTTAAAGATTATTTCAGAGGACCGATGGTTGACCTGATGCACAGGATCATCGAAGACGTGTGCAATCAGGCTAACGATGATGATGATGATGATGATGATGATGATTGTACGGAGGAAACCAAACGTGTAACAAATCTCAAAAAGAGATGGATGTCGTAAGAGACCTATCAAGTTCATGGAATTCTGATGTGACAAGCATGTGTGTTTACACCAAAGAACCAATCTGTGTAATAATAAGAAAAGTTCTGGATGTGATGTCTGAATGTACCGAAGAGTTAGGAGTTACTGACATCGTATGTATGTGTACAATTGTAACAGATGTTTGTGTCTCACTGCGTTCAAACAATGCTGATGATACCACCATCGGCGAAATTGTCAAAATGCTGGTCAATCATGTCCTAGACCGAAACATGATAGCATGCAGAGATTTTCTTTTATGGTTAGACCACCTGTAATTTCATGATGACTGTTTTACTTATGTATGCATTTCTTCAATGTATGTTCAACAACTTTGAAATAAAAGTTTGAATCACTTGTTGTTATTTACGACCATGTCTGAGCTCATTAAAAATGGTAATACAAAGTCTCTAACCCCTGGAGGGTAAAACGTCTATATATGGCGTTTAAAGTCATTAAAATGTTTTACAGGCTACAATGTTTCAAAGATCTTTGCTCCGCATTCTATACGGTAAAATATAATACAGTAGACTACATAAAATGAGTAAGAGTGTGGTTACACCACCTTTTTATTAAATCAATTAAATGGTACGAAAAAAGAGATGCAGAGAACAGCGAGAGTGCAATTTCAACATCGCATTACACCTAAATGTGTAGAAAACACTGATTTTCGGGCAAGATGGAATGGGTGAAACAGTAATGGGTAAAACGGTAATGGAAAACAAATACGTTTAAAATTACAATTACAGACAAAAAGAATGTACATGTTAAAACACTGTATTTAAAAAAAAAGTGAATAAAATGGGAAAGAAGCATAAAATTTATGAGGACAAGAACGGTAGCGCCCCTAAACATGCGGATAAAGTCAAGATATCTAACTATTGCGAATTGGGTATTTGAGATATCCATACCTGGGGTCAGTCTGGTTTGTGAAAGAGTTAGAGTCATGTGTGTATGTTGTTAGACTTTGTTTTAGTTATTCATAGCTGATATTTGTATGGTTACAGTTATTTCAATGTATTTACAAATACAGTTACAGAGCTTGTCTTAATGACGCTGAAACTTTTTATTAACGACAGAGGACGTCTTGAGTCCTAATCATCTCTTGCTCTCTCTCCTACAGACACCCAACTGTACCTAGGGCCTGTAACGCTATCATAGTTATTTATGAATATATATATATATATATATATATAAAAGATATTTTGTCTGACCTCATTGTAAATGAAAACAAGTAATATTTAAGCAGGAGCATATATTAAAAATTAAGAGATGTTAAACAATTTTGATCGTAAAATGGCCTGAATCAACTAACCTTTCACTTAAAATAACTAATCAAGTTACTTTTTATTGAAGTCTTGTTTAGAGTACAGAGGCAATATTTTTTTCACAGCTGTAACATGCTGTAACTAAGCGTAATAGTATGTAACAGAATGTACCAGAAAAACAGCAAGACTTGTTTAAAGTTTAAAATGATGTGTCCTTTGACCGCAGACAGACCAGAAAGATGAGATCAGAACATCAAAAAGAACGTCAGTACTACAGCTCTCATGTTTTCATTCATTTTCATAAATACTAGCTGTAAACTCAAAAAAATGAATTGTTGGATTTACTTAAAAAATAAATGTCAAGTGGTTCCACGCACCAATATTGAGTAATTTGTACAAAAAACTATTTAGTTGAACGAACAAAAGAAATTCAAATAAAGCTGACAAACTTTCTTTGAGTAAATACAAATCATTTGAATGTCACTGTTACATAATATTTATATATGCAGTTTACTTAATAATGTTATGTTGGTTACGTAAGGTGAACACATTTTTTGTTTTGAATAATCATTTAAATAAAAAGGATACAACATATCAGAATGCAGCCCCTCACCCCAAAACGCACTCAAAAATAACTCATTGAACAAACTCAATTGAATTGAGAGCAGGAATTTCATCCTATAAGCATGTGTATATGAGCGCGCACAGCCTAAACACAGGCGACACTCTTCTGCATGATGGTAACCACAAAAACTCAAAAACATTACAGAAACTACTCTAAATGTCCAACATAACTGAACATTAAACACTAACATAAACTAACAACATCTTTCCCTTTACTGAAAAACACATAAAATAACACTTTAATCCCTAAATTTACTCTCCTAATGCAGTCCCTTGCAAAGCATGCTGGGAACTACGAATCCACTGCACAGTTAATTATGTCAACAATAATGTGTGCGTTTCACACAGCAATGTTAAGTTGACTGAACAAACACTTACTAAGTAAAGCTGACAATACTCAATTTTAGTAGAAACAACGCAGTTAAATTACGTTCATGTAGTTACATGAGTTTTTTAAGTAATGTGAACAAGGGTGGTTTGAGTGAAACAGTGAAAGTTCATTTTTGACCAAACTCAGAGAGCAGTCTTCATCTAAAACTGTATTTTAACAAAATTAACAAATGATAAATTAACCAAAATTGGAAGCAGGGTGATAGACTGAGAGTGGGAAAAAATGGCATTTACAATCTTTTGCAATAGATCAGAAGAGAGCTTTTCTGTATTATGTTTACATTATAGCTAATTGTATCTTATATGTCGTACACACATGGTAAATTATATAATACCTGTATACTGATTGTTTGAATTTCTTCTTTACAAGGGTATGCAATGCTATAGTTCTCAAATGAGCTTGCATTACAACAGCGTGGCATAGACTCTAACAAAAATCTATACTATAATATTTGCACGTATTCTTTAATGTTAGGCTGGGGTGTTGAAAGAAATGATTCGTTAAACACTTTAAACAGAATTGGTTTTGTCAAAGGTTCAGTCATACATCTAAAAGATGCTTAAATGAATGGCCTGTGTTCATCACACATGTGACGAATTGCAAAAACTTACACTGACAGCAGCCCGAGAGGAGTATTCGGCTAAAAACATATACAGACCGATGAATAAAATGCTATCAGCGATCTTGTTAGTCTTTATAATGTGACTAAGACCAGTGAAGGGGGTAAAAATGCCTATCACAATAAATCAAGAGTGGACTTCTGCATGCAGTATGACACTTTTCTTACATGATGTCGCTGCTTTCTTAGTTACTAGGCCTCTTGAATTTAGATGTGCTAATTTATTGTGTTCACTCAATTTGTACAAAATTGTACAAAGATGTTGTTTGAGATGTATCTATAACTTTTACTACAGTGTGTAACTTTGTTTACCCATCTCAAACTGGATGAAATCATAGCTTTCAGTGCAATGGTTAGATATGTCTCAGTCGTAATCGTTTCAAGCGCAAACAGCCAGATTTACTTTTCGTGTCAATGCTTCACGCTAATTGCACTACAAGATCTATCAATTTATTTTCTTTGTAACCGAGCCCTTTGAATTTCTGAAAATATCATTTCTGTATAAAATATTCTCATTGATTTGTGTCTTTGCATTGTGTCTTTGGCTTTTATCTGTAGGGGCATAGGCAATGTCAGTAAGCTATATTCAATAGTAAGCTATATTCAGTAAACTATATTCAATATTCAAATTGTTATAAACAGTTTAGACACCCTTGTACACTGGTACAACTATTTAATGTCATGTTGGTTGCTAAAATCTAGATTCTGATCTAAAATGTTTGTTCAGTCAACTTAACATTGCTGTGTGAAACGCACACATTATTGTTGACATAATTAACTGTGCAGTGGATTCGTAGTTCCCAGCATGCTTTGCAAGGGACTGCATTAGGAGAGTAAATTTAGGGATTAAAGTGTTATTTTATGTGTTTTTCAGTAAAGGGAAAGATGTTGTTAGTTTATGTTAGTGTTTAATGTTCAGTTATGTTGGACATTTAGAGTAGTTTCTGTAATGTTTTTGAGTTTTTGTGGTTACCATCATGCAGAAGAGTGTCGCCTGTGTTTAGGCTGTGCGCGCTCATATACACATGCTTATAGGATGAAATTCCTGCTCTCAATTCAATTGAGTTTGTTCAATGAGTTATTTTTGAGTGCGTTTTGGGGTGAGGGGCTGCATTCTGATATGTTGTATCCTTTTTATTTAAATGATTATTCAAAACAAAAAATGTGTTCACCTTACGTAACCAACATAACATTATTAAGTAAACTGCATATATAAATATTATGTAACAGTGACATTCAAATGATTTGTATTTACTCAAAGAAAGTTTGTCAGCTTTATTTGAATTTCTTTTGTTCGTTCAACTAAATAGTTTTTTGTACAAATTACTCAATATTGGTGCGTGGAACCACTTGACATTTATTTTTTAAGTAAATCCAACAATTCATTTTTTTGAGTTTACAGCTAGTATTTATGAAAATGAATGAAAACATGAGAGCTGTAGTACTGACGTTCTTTTTGATGTTCTGATCTCATCTTTCTGGTCTGTCTGCGGTCAAAGGACACATCATTTTAAACTTTAAACAAGTCTTGCTGTTTTTCTGGTACATTCTGTTACATACTATTACGCTTAGTTACAGCATGTTACAGCTGTGAAAAAAATATTGCCTCTGTACTCTAAACAAGACTTCAATAAAAAGTAACTTGATTAGTTATTTTAAGTGAAAGGTTAGTTGATTCAGGCCATTTTACGATCAAAATTGTTTAACATCTCTTAATTTTTAATATATGCTCCTGCTTAAATATTACTTGTTTTCATTTACAATGAGGTCAGACAAAATATCTTTTATATATATATATATATATATATATTCATAAATAACTATGATAGCGTTACAGGCCCTAGGTACAGTTGGGTGTCTGTAGGAGAGAGAGCAAGAGATGATTAGGACTCAAGACGTCCTCTGTCGTTAATAAAAAGTTTCAGCGTCATTAAGACAAGCTCTGTAACTGTATTTGTAAATACATTGAAATAACTGTAACCATACAAATATCAGCTATGAATAACTAAAACAAAGTCTAACAACATACACACATGACTCTAACTCTTTCACAAACCAGACTGACCCCAGGTATGGATATCTCAAATACCCAATTCGCAATAGTTAGATATCTTGACTTTATCCGCATGTTTAGGGGCGCTACCGTTCTTGTCCTCATAAATTTTATGCTTCTTTCCCATTTTATTCACTTTTTTTTAAATACAGTGTTTTAACATGTACATTCTTTTTGTCTGTAATTGTAATTTTAAACGTATTTGTTTTCCATTACCGTTTTACCCATTACTGTTTCACCCATTCCATCTTGCCCGAAAATCAGTGTTTTCTACACATTTAGGTGTAATGCGATGTTGAAATTGCACTCTCGCTGTTCTCTGCATCTCTTTTTTCGTACCATTTAATTGATTTAATAAAAAGGTGGTGTAACCACACTCTTACTCATTTTATGTAGTCTACTGTATTATATTTTACCGTATAGAATGCGGAGCAAAGATCTTTGAAACATTGTAGCCTGTAAAACATTTTAATGACTTTAAACGCCATATATAGACGTTTTACCCTCCAGGGGTTAGACACAGAGGGTGTTCACATTCTCTCTAGTTAAAACCTACAGGCCCTACCTACTGAATAAGCTTTAGGAAACAGTCTGCAAATCTAGAATGGCTTACTCCACAAGTTCCTGAAACTTCTGTTGAAAGTTATATTAAAACGGAAAAAAATCTTCCTTACGCTCGGCAGAAAAAACACAGGATTCGTTTGACCAAGTTTTGTCATGAAGATGAAAATTTTGTGAAACAGGAATATCTGTTGGAACAAGACGATTCATGACCAACACCTCATTAAGTTGATGAAACCCCGTGAGGAATATGAAATGGACTTTTGGTCTAAAAGCAGCAACGTTTCGGACGATGAGTGGGACAGAGACTGCGCACTCCAGAGGACGACCCCTTCGAATGCTGTAGGTCTACAGAGAGTCTGTGTTTTGAGTGGAGCGACGTACCTGCGTTACGTACCATCTTTTAACAATAGACAAGTTGTTTAATTTGCGCTGAATTCATTTCAAGCGCTGCTAAATGTTTAATCAGTCATGGTGATGATATGTATTAAAATGGTAACGTGATATAGCAAAACCTGAACTGTGCAATGATATTGTAATGTATCATGTCCTTGCTTCTGTTTTGTGTTACATGCTATATGTGTAATTGTTTTTGTTTAATACTGATTGGATCCAATTTCCCTCGCCTCTAAGAATCTCTATGTTACAGACATTATGGTTTATACTAATTCTAGAATTTGTTTAAAGTAAATTTTTGAACAACATTAAAATAAGACCCTTATTGAATATACAGTATGTGCATTACGTTTACATTTTTACTTGAGATCATTTAATACGATGGTGTCAATAAAAGTCTTTAATACACTGTAAAAAATTACCGTGATTTTAACAGTAAAAGACTATAAAAATGCTGCGGTGAAAAACTGTCAATTGGTCCGTACTATATACGGTGAATAACTGTAATAGATCTAACAGTACATTTAATGTAATTTTACGGTAAAATACCGTTAAATTCACAGTTTTTGGATGTGAAAAATAACAATTCATTGTAAAATTTACAGTGAAAAACCGTAAATTGACATTCCCACAATTCCCTGCGTGACACTTCACATTTGATATATTTTCGTTGAAATAACTCTGTTTCTTCTTAGTTTTTCTCATTTTTTTCTAATCAGTTATGTACATTAGGGTTTTATGTTACATCTAATGTTGTTAAATTAATGTTTATTGCATTTAAAATTTCATGCATGTTACCATGATGGTGTTTAGTGTGTGTGTGAATGACACTGTGTGCACCTTCTATATGTTAATGTTGTCCTTCTCAGCTTGTGGAAAATCTGCTTGTGATGAACTTTGATTCATCATGTGACTCATCACCACTGTGTTTGGTGATTGTCAGTGTATTATAAAGGTACAAAACAGATATTAGTACTTCATTAGGTTGGTAAATTAACATTAATATCAGTTAATGAAATATGTTATTTTACCGTAAATTTAACAGATTTTTTTTTTACGTATTTTTTACGGTAAAATGAAATGTCTGCACAAAAAGTAATCTGCATGTTATGAATCTTATTGTGAACCATTCATAAGTGCTTGTTTTTTATTTTGTTTGTTTTTGACTTTTTTTTAATCAAAATATCTGGATTGAGTGAAATGAGTGAGTAAACTTCTCTCTGGTGATATATGCAGGACTTTTACATATTGCTATTTCTGTTGCACATTGTGTCGTTAATTATATATCATTATTTATGACTTCCTGACGATAACCCCTGTACAACCCGCACACATGGGGCAAGGGCGGCCCCAATTGGCTGTCCAGATAAAAACCGTGCTGAGCTTCACGTATAGCAAGCATCCTGGGTTTCCTAACCGATCTGTGTGAGGGAGCTGCTGCCGCAACCTATCGACAACTGTACCATAGCAGACTGCTGTTCTACTGCAACATCTCTTTGATTAAGGAGCATTGTCTGGTTGTTACATGGACCGCCAAAAATCAACTTTCCTGATTGTCTGAGCCTGAGACTTCTTTGACTCACATTTTGGGGGGATCAGACCCAAAAACCTGAAACTTCAAACCATTAATAAACTGTGTAAACTGTTGGACAATCGTGTTTTAAGGACTCGCCCACGGGATATTGAAGAAAGTTTATATCAAAGACAAAGTTTATACCGTGCACCAAGTTGAGCTCTGAAAATCCATCTTCATTGCAGAGGATTTCTGAAATGTCTACACAAAATCTGAGGGAGAATGACCCGCCTTTGAGTTCTGATGAGGCCGTGCACCGACACCCCGCGTGCCAGTGTGCCATGGGCAATGAGTGCCCTCTAAAAGGGATCTTGGACTGTATGTTTAAAGATTATTTCAGAGGACCGATGGTTGACCTGATGCACAGGATCATCGAAGACGTGTGCAATCAGGCTAACGATGATGATGATGATGATGATGATGATGATGATTGTACGGAGGAAACCAAACGTGTAACAAATCTCAAAAAGAGATGGATGTCGTAAGAGACCTATCAAGTTCATGGAATTCTGATGTGACAAGCATGTGTGTTTACACCAAAGAACCAATCTGTGTAATAATAAGAAAAGTTCTGGATGTGATGTCTGAATGTACCGAAGAGTTAGGAGTTACTGACATCGTATGTATGTGTACAATTGTAACAGATGTTTGTGTCTCACTGCGTTCAAACAATGCTGATGATACCACCATCGGCGAAATTGTCAAAATGCTGGTCAATCATGTCCTAGACCGAAACATGATAGCATGCAGAGATTTTCTTTTATGGTTAGACCACCTGTAATTTCATGATGACTGTTTTACTTATGTATGCATTTCTTCAATGTATGTTCAACAACTTTGAAATAAAAGTTTGAATCACTTGTTGTTATTTACGACCATGTCTGAGCTCATTAAAAATGGTAATACAAAGTCTCTAACCCCTGGAGGGTAAAACGTCTATATATGGCGTTTAAAGTCATTAAAATGTTTTACAGGCTACAATGTTTCAAAGATCTTTGCTCCGCATTCTATACGGTAAAATATAATACAGTAGACTACATAAAATGAGTAAGAGTGTGGTTACACCACCTTTTTATTAAATCAATTAAATGGTACGAAAAAAGAGATGCAGAGAACAGCGAGAGTGCAATTTCAACATCGCATTACACCTAAATGTGTAGAAAACACTGATTTTCGGGCAAGATGGAATGGGTGAAACAGTAATGGGTAAAACGGTAATGGAAAACAAATACGTTTAAAATTACAATTACAGACAAAAAGAATGTACATGTTAAAACACTGTATTTAAAAAAAAAGTGAATAAAATGGGAAAGAAGCATAAAATTTATGAGGACAAGAACGGTAGCGCCCCTAAACATGCGGATAAAGTCAAGATATCTAACTATTGCGAATTGGGTATTTGAGATATCCATACCTGGGGTCAGTCTGGTTTGTGAAAGAGTTAGAGTCATGTGTGTATGTTGTTAGACTTTGTTTTAGTTATTCATAGCTGATATTTGTATGGTTACAGTTATTTCAATGTATTTACAAATACAGTTACAGAGCTTGTCTTAATGACGCTGAAACTTTTTATTAACGACAGAGGACGTCTTGAGTCCTAATCATCTCTTGCTCTCTCTCCTACAGACACCCAACTGTACCTAGGGCCTGTAACGCTATCATAGTTATTTATGAATATATATATATATATATATATATAAAAGATATTTTGTCTGACCTCATTGTAAATGAAAACAAGTAATATTTAAGCAGGAGCATATATTAAAAATTAAGAGATGTTAAACAATTTTGATCGTAAAATGGCCTGAATCAACTAACCTTTCACTTAAAATAACTAATCAAGTTACTTTTTATTGAAGTCTTGTTTAGAGTACAGAGGCAATATTTTTTTCACAGCTGTAACATGCTGTAACTAAGCGTAATAGTATGTAACAGAATGTACCAGAAAAACAGCAAGACTTGTTTAAAGTTTAAAATGATGTGTCCTTTGACCGCAGACAGACCAGAAAGATGAGATCAGAACATCAAAAAGAACGTCAGTACTACAGCTCTCATGTTTTCATTCATTTTCATAAATACTAGCTGTAAACTCAAAAAAATGAATTGTTGGATTTACTTAAAAAATAAATGTCAAGTGGTTCCACGCACCAATATTGAGTAATTTGTACAAAAAACTATTTAGTTGAACGAACAAAAGAAATTCAAATAAAGCTGACAAACTTTCTTTGAGTAAATACAAATCATTTGAATGTCACTGTTACATAATATTTATATATGCAGTTTACTTAATAATGTTATGTTGGTTACGTAAGGTGAACACATTTTTTGTTTTGAATAATCATTTAAATAAAAAGGATACAACATATCAGAATGCAGCCCCTCACCCCAAAACGCACTCAAAAATAACTCATTGAACAAACTCAATTGAATTGAGAGCAGGAATTTCATCCTATAAGCATGTGTATATGAGCGCGCACAGCCTAAACACAGGCGACACTCTTCTGCATGATGGTAACCACAAAAACTCAAAAACATTACAGAAACTACTCTAAATGTCCAACATAACTGAACATTAAACACTAACATAAACTAACAACATCTTTCCCTTTACTGAAAAACACATAAAATAACACTTTAATCCCTAAATTTACTCTCCTAATGCAGTCCCTTGCAAAGCATGCTGGGAACTACGAATCCACTGCACAGTTAATTATGTCAACAATAATGTGTGCGTTTCACACAGCAATGTTAAGTTGACTGAACAAACACTTACTAAGTAAAGCTGACAATACTCAATTTTAGTAGAAACAACGCAGTTAAATTACGTTCATGTAGTTACATGAGTTTTTTAAGTAATGTGAACAAGGGTGGTTTGAGTGAAACAGTGAAAGTTCATTTTTGACCAAACTCAGAGAGCAGTCTTCATCTAAAACTGTATTTTAACAAAATTAACAAATGATAAATTAACCAAAATTGGAAGCAGGGTGATAGACTGAGAGTGGGAAAAAATGGCATTTACAATCTTTTGCAATAGATCAGAAGAGAGCTTTTCTGTATTATGTTTACATTATAGCTAATTGTATCTTATATGTCGTACACACATGGTAAATTATATAATACCTGTATACTGATTGTTTGAATTTCTTCTTTACAAGGGTATGCAATGCTATAGTTCTCAAATGAGCTTGCATTACAACAGCGTGGCATAGACTCTAACAAAAATCTATACTATAATATTTGCACGTATTCTTTAATGTTAGGCTGGGGTGTTGAAAGAAATGATTCGTTAAACACTTTAAACAGAATTGGTTTTGTCAAAGGTTCAGTCATACATCTAAAAGATGCTTAAATGAATGGCCTGTGTTCATCACACATGTGACGAATTGCAAAAACTTACACTGACAGCAGCCCGAGAGGAGTATTCGGCTAAAAACATATACAGACCGATGAATAAAATGCTATCAGCGATCTTGTTAGTCTTTATAATGTGACTAAGACCAGTGAAGGGGGTAAAAATGCCTATCACAATAAATCAAGAGTGGACTTCTGCATGCAGTATGACACTTTTCTTACATGATGTCGCTGCTTTCTTAGTTACTAGGCCTCTTGAATTTAGATGTGCTAATTTATTGTGTTCACTCAATTTGTACAAAATTGTACAAAGATGTTGTTTGAGATGTATCTATAACTTTTACTACAGTGTGTAACTTTGTTTACCCATCTCAAACTGGATGAAATCATAGCTTTCAGTGCAATGGTTAGATATGTCTCAGTCGTAATCGTTTCAAGCGCAAACAGCCAGATTTACTTTTCGTGTCAATGCTTCACGCTAATTGCACTACAAGATCTATCAATTTATTTTCTTTGTAACCGAGCCCTTTGAATTTCTGAAAATATCATTTCTGTATAAAATATTCTCATTGATTTGTGTCTTTGCATTGTGTCTTTGGCTTTTATCTGTAGGGGCATAGGCAATGTCAGTAAGCTATATTCAATAGTAAGCTATATTCAGTAAACTATATTCAATATTCAAATTGTTATAAACAGTTTAGACACCCTTGTACACTGGTACAACTATTTAATGTCATGTTGGTTGCTAAAATCTAGATTCTGATCTAAAGCATTACTAAAACCTTTTCAGAAAATGGTGTGCAGATATTGTATAATACATGTTGAAAAATACGTGCTGAATACAAGTGAAAATGCCATATTCTTTTTTGTTTAATATGAAGCTTCATCCGAATGCTTGTATCGCATGATTATCATGTCTGAAACTTTAAAAAATAAGTCCTGTTCCAACACCACTGGGGAAAATCATTTTTGCCTAAATGCATGTCAAAAGAAAAAAATAATCTGGTTTAGTTGTATTTTAAAATCACCCCTTTTTCTTAAAATATTGTATCAAACGTATTTGGTAGCGTGATTCTCTTGTTTCATCATGGATTAACTTTATATTTATCAGGCCAATAAAAGTATCATGAGCCTAGAAATAACAACCGCAAATTTTATAAAGTAAAAATTGTGTCAGAACACATGAAGATACGCTTGCTTTTAACTTTTTATTTAAACTTTAAAACAATATTATCTTTTTTTTTTTTTTTTTTTTTTAACTATTGGTAAAACTATCGTACATATCTTACATAGTAATGTGTCTTTGTCATGAGCCTTTGGCTATCCTTAATGGTTTCATTGTGTGAGGAACTGTTTGTAATCCCTATTTGTTAAAAACATCGCAGTAAAAATATTTGCCAACATTATTGTTTTGTTTTATAATCTTTTTACTGGATATTTACTAGGAATTGAAACTTTATAGAAATAAGAAAAGTAAATAATATAGATCGAAGAGGCTTAAAAAATATAAGTTTACATGTGAGGTTTTTAATATTTAACAGCAAAGATATTTTCAAGTACAGAGTCTGATGTGGACATTGTCATGTAGGGGATTTGGCCTGATCTTTGGTTTTTAAGCACAATTAAATATTCTCAAGAGACCCACTGATCCTGATGTCTCTGAAAGATGTGTAGATTCACTCGATTGAAAAATGCTGTTTTGTAAATAACACAGTTGAAATAAATGACTACTTGTAGGGTGTTTAACACCCATGCAAAATTGTTGGGGGTCAAGGGGCATGTGTCCTGCTAGTGTCATCTCCCCCAAAGGATGCTCAAGAGGTGGTAACATACAGGCTCAGCACAGAGAAGTGACTGATCTGTAAATCACCTCATCAGCCTATATCCTGAGGCCATCATTAATGATTGTTGAGGATCCCTCTCTGAAAATGCACAGTGATCTTCTTAAAGATGCAACTTAAGCTAAATAAGAGCAAAGTTGAGTCCTCATTTGTACAGGGACGTGCAAGTTGCATCTGCGAGTCGTCAAACACACAGATACTTTCATGTTTGTATTTTTTAATTCAATTCAAATTAAATATTTCTAGTTAACACTCTGTTTTTAACAAGCTGTTTCCTCAAAAACTTAACCCTAACCCTTCTGATTGAATCTTTGAGAAATAAGATCTAAGATGACTATGTACAGATGTTGTTTAATAAAAAGTATACTTTAGGTTAAATTTAAGCAAATAATTTCTACCATTGGCATCGGATGTTATCCCGATACTGTAGACTTTTAAGAACAATATTTGATTATTTATTAAATCTTTAAAGATTTAATTTAAACAATATTTTAATTTAAAAAGACTATTTTAAAACTTTTAAGAATGAATTAAGTGCAAAACATTCACTCAGGAATAGAGTTAGCGGTCTTAACTGTGACAGAGACTCATCTGCCTGACTCCACCCTCCCATCTCTCATTCACACCGGAGTTTGTTCCTGGGAGGATCTGGGGGTGTTTTATGAATTATTTTATTTTATTAATGCTTTTTGTTTTATTTTTACTCATTTATTTTCATTGCAAAAGGACCTACTTTGGCACTCTGAAAATAAACAGTTGCCTATTGTATTGGGATGTTTGTGGTAACAAACCATAAACATTTTCGGCATCCTTAAACAGACAACCATTGTATTGGGATGTTTGTGGTAACAAACCATAAACATTTTCGGCATCCTTAAACAGACAACCATTGTATTGGGATTATTGTTCTAAAAAGCCATAAACATTTTGGGCATTCTTAAATAGTCACTAATTGTATTGGGATTAATATGAGGTGGTCTATTGGAACGATGTGTTATCCTGTTCTGTGAAAAGGTTTTTACACCATGATGTGTGTGTGTGTGTGTGTGTGTGTGTGTGTGTGTGTGTGTGTGTGAGAGCGAGAGAGCGAGAGAGAGAGAGAGAGAGAGAGAGAGAGGCGGATTATAAGTATTAAAACTTCATGATGTTTAAAGGAATTACATTTCCTGATCCCTGGAAATGTAAGATATTATTATTTTCATCCAGCTAAAACTATATTATTATTTAGTAAGATGTGTAAGATATTTTTTATATTTTCATCTAGCTAAAACTATATTATTTAGTAAGATGTTTGATTATTATTATTCAGTGTAATGTGTGTAAATCTCATCCCTAATGTTCATCCCTAATAGGGTATGTCCAACACATAGAGACTTTATATCTGGAATCATTTTAAATCAAATCACTCAATATTCCTAGCTCATTTTTAAACATACAGAGATTTATTTTAAGCATCACCCTTATAGGAAGATTTATTAAAACTTTAAAGATTTTTAAGAACATATTTAAACATTTTGAACATTTTCTCTGGAAAAGGTAACAGACTAAGTGTCCCATAGAATGCAGCATGGCCCATTGTTGTCACTGCCTGGCTGGGTGTGAGCTGCTCACTTGGAAAGACCGAGAGAGAGTGGGAGAGGGATTGGATTGTTCCAATGTTGTTCATTATTCAGTTTAATATATTATATATAAATATATTTTCATTTATTTTAAATAGATCTGTATTACGTGTGTGACGAGAAAGAGAGAAAGAGAGAGAGAGAGAGAGAGAGAGAGAGAGAGAGAGCGTATATTGCATTGACCCTATTGGTAAAATATTATTTTTTCTCATTTTTGCAGAATGTCTGAACCTCTATTTATATAACCCTGTGACGGAATGCGACACCCCCGAAATATCTGGTCAAACAACCGGGTCAAACGATCATTCACTCCCGGAGCTCACGGGTCAACATCCAGATGGACAAACACAAACAACATTACATTCATCCTAATATCCGGAGGTCATAGGTCAATGACATCGGGGTCAAAGGTTGTGTTGACACAGTCCGGAAACGGAAGGACAAAAGGTCACACCTGTCAAGTCATCAATCAAAGGGGCCATAAATCACTTTTTGACACATGTCCCAGGGTAATCACTACTCATGAAATTTGTTAATTTCCCAAATGTTTTTTAAATGTAAATTGCTTCTTTTTTTTTCAGAGACATGGACTTGTGTTGAGTGCATGTGCACATGCAACATGATGTGCGGCTACAGCTAGGATGCAATACCTGTACATACCTGGAGAAAGCTCTCGGTTAGCATTGCCATTCATCTCACCTGGCAGAGGACAATCACCCCTAGATGTAAGTGACTTAAAGCCTGCCATCTTTACTCATGACCATTCAGTTGTGAGCCAATCACTATGGGTGTGACGAAACAGTTATGTCATGAGACAAGATAAGACACGAGATTGAGTTCATGAGAATGAGATGAGATTTTTAAACACAATATTTTTAAGAAATCCTTATCTGCAGGTGAGTTTGAAATATTCTAACTAATCATCTTGTAATGAATGTCATTTCAGTTCTACTTTCTGAGTACGAACTATCATATGCAGTAGAAGACAACAACACTCAAGCACTGTAAAAGGTTTTGCCACTTCTACAGGCTTCTCTCCTGTATGATTTCATGAGTCTCTTAGAACTGGACATGATTTATGAGCTTCTACAACTTTTGACCTCCTAACTGAAATCCTTTCCACAAATTGATCATAGAAATAAAAACAGTATAAGTAAAAACAAATAACACAGTTTTCTCTTAGTCTTCTTAAGTGCAAACAATAAGTACAACCATAAAGTACTCTCTCAAAATTCAAAGTGCAAATAGAGGCCACATTTTTCTTCAAGCATGGTACAGAGCTAAGAGATTGTTACAACTATAGCTTTCATATTGGGAGATATTTGCATCAGGGAGCTGCTTTCAAAATGCGGGGTATTGAAATCGCGTTTGAATGCACGCTCGTGTTTTTACTTTCGCAAATGTGCATACTCTGTGAATAGGGAGCGACAGTACTGAGCACGCATTTTACAAGATCAGACATTTGTCAGACGCTTAGGCTCAGGGCTGGATTTCCCGATAACGTTGTCTCTTAGCGTGCTACGGAGACTCTAAAGGTAGACCTTAACTGAAGATATACCATTTCTAGGCGTGTTCCCCGAACTATACCTTAGGAGGTTGCTTAAGGTATATCTTCCTAAGTGCAACGTTACCAGGTGCTGTCCATGGCGGCGGTGCTGAATTGGTTGATATCGATGGCTCGAGAATCAATAATTCACTCTATACAGGGGCTGCTTCACTGCATTGTGTGAGAAATCAGTGTTCTTTATAAAAAGAAGCACTTCAGAAGTAGATATTGCATTTATCAGGACTCATGGGATGATATAAAAGTAATCCAAATTGCAAACTAAATCTATATTGTAATTTATCTATATTCTGGGGGTGCGGAGCCCCCATCAGCGTGAGTTTAAGGCGACCGTTATTTTAGAACAAAGTTTTAATTCCTTGGAGACGCGTCATGCAGCTGACAGACATGTAGGTATCACGTTTATATTGTTTTTTCATTTGTTTTTTATTCAAAATATTCACAAACTTGTTAACTATATCATGAATTTTATGATAGGCCATTCCGCTTGTAAAATATGTGGAAGTGAATTTCCTCACTACTAAATAGGACTGGGCAATATGGCAAAAATGTAATCTTGATAATTTTTTCCCATATTGATTGATAACGATATATATTTCGATATATAAATTGTTAATGCTGCCAGCTTTAAAAGAGTATCCCAACTATGACTGAAGCCACACAAATTTGAAGGTTTATTAATTACATTTTAAAGTATAGTTTATTAACAAAAACAGATTAAATATTTGAGTAAGACAACTTACTAACTTAGTGTGTGACTTTTAATACACCGGGACTCTTATTTTGATCCTTCAGATTCTTACAACTGTCTAAAACATTTTAAATAAAGGCCATACAGTAGACATTGTCATAATTCATTAACTTGAGTTCATTAGCAATCGTTTGGCATAAATCTGCGCTTTTCATTAATTGAGAATCACTTTGAAGCAGACTGAAGCACTGTTGCGTGAGTAGTCAGAATGCTCAACAGTGTCACAGTGTGACACTGCAACATGCAGCGCTTTTTGTGAAATATCCCCCGCATCTCTGCAGTGCACATGGGAATGTCAGCGGGAGTAAACAGTTCTGACGCACACATAACAAGCAGGTACGAAACACGTAAGGCGAGGGGAGATTTTCCACTAGTTAATCAATCGCAGATGGTTTCATTTTCTTGGGCGGATACAAAAGTGTGAGCGGATAAAAATAATAAAAGCATAAATGTTTCTCCAAATATACTTGGGTGGCCGTTAATATACCTGGGCGGCCCGGCCAAGTAAAGTCTGTGTGTGGGAATCACTGTGTTGGAATAGGTTGGTTGTGTTGCCAGTCTTGTTTTTCACCGTCCGACGACATATTTTACAGATCGGTTTAATCTGCGCCTGGTCGCTTTTCAAATAACCAAACCACTACCATATAACTGAATTCGTGCTACCTTTTTTGTTGACAATTTCATCATTTTTGTAAAATAACTCGAGGTTAGTATCACTTTAAAGGCTGCTTCCACTCATTTTTGTTGTCTTTGTGTCGAGTTTGCTTTGCAAAGTGCCATAGGAAATTGACTTTGTTTTTTGACGTGAACGTTTAAAGCTGCACGCTGATTGGCTGTTGTCACATATTTCTGCTGTATGATTGGCTCTTATATTAATCCATATCAAGTAAAAATACCTAGAGCTTGTCATCGTTATCGACATATATTTTCACAGCCCTACTACTAAATATTCCACGGTCAACTGTTAGTGGTATCATAACAAAGTGGAAGCAATTGGGAACAACAGCAGCTCAGCCACGAAGTGGTAGGCCACGTAAAAATCACAGAGCGGGGTCAGAACATGCTGAGGCACACAGTGTGCAGAAGTCATCAACTTTCTGCAGAGTCAATGGCTACAGACCTCCACTTCTTTGGTTTTACTCATTGTGATGAATGATTAAGGGAATTTGGCCTTTGTGTCTCCTGTGGAATAGGAATAGGAAGTCATGGCTGGACAATTCATATGAATGGGAACATACTTCAGAGATATTTTACTCAAAAAAATTTCTAGAGGTGCTAATAATTGTGGCCAGCGTGTTTTGGAGAAAAACATTTATTTCATAATGTGATTTTCCCCCCACTTTCAATTCTTTTTCTTCAATGAAAGGTTAGATTTTTTGCTAATTGTATGAATTATAGGTTTTTTTTGTTTATCATGTAGAAAATTTGAGTAAAAATTACTTTTACAAGTCCAGTTAACTGGAAAATTCATATAAATTTGTGGTATCTATCCCATAAGAACATTCAGCTCTTCTGGAATACTGACTTTTAATTTTAACTAGAATTAATTCTTAATTTTAACTAGGAATGTCATGAGGACAAATGTGGGCCATAAAGACAAAGAGGTTGAGAACCCCTGTCTTAAAATAATGGGGTTTTTTTTAACCCAAAAGGTTTCAAAAGCACACAGCGAGTGTGTAGCCTCTCTGCACTTCCTCTGAATGAGTGAATGTGTCACAGGTGGAGAGGAAACTGGGGTGCTGCTGCTGAGAATAATGCTATGGTGTGGCACATACTTGAGAACGTCTCAGAGGGGAGTCACTAGAGGGGACAAAATCACCCCCGACGCCACCAAGGAGGCCTACTAATCTAGCGGAAGCCAAACACAGCCTGACCAACCTTGTCTGATACACAGAATCTCTAAGCGCAAACTCCAAAAGTGAGCAACTCAAACCCACACGCAGAGATGGGCATCCTGGAGAGCGGAACTCAGCTGAACGCTATAAACCCGCGTACTGAGGGGAGTAAGACCACTCATCCTAGGATCTACTCAGCTTCTGATAAAGCGTTGAGGAGGCTGTGCGCTAGAGAGCCCTGGTGCAGGGGAGCACAATCCAGCCTGGGGCCAGTCTGAACGGGAGACTTCATAGAAGTCTACAACCAAAGACCAGCTTAGGGAGCTAAGCACAATTACACAGTCAACCCCAAGGGAAGTACGAAGCTCAACCTAACAGACAGACTGTACTGTAGGCACATAACCATGGAGGCCGACCAAAAAGGGGCCTACAACATGAACTAACATCACAACGTGAACCCAACACACAAGGTGGTATTCAGGATGGCCCATAAGGCCAAAGAACTGAAAACATAGCATGCTGAGCGCAGGACCAACCAAGTAATTAGGTAGCTGTGAGTGCCCACAAAACAGCCCATCCAACACAATCCAACAAGCAGTGTATTCGGTAAAAGCACCCTTTTACTCTTTAAGCAAGAGGAGTACAACGTACGCCATCACATGCTAAAGAAGGCCCCATGGGCCTATTATCGAGGTTCAGGCTAGACAGACCGACTACAAAGGGAGGTCATTAGCCAGCCCAAGCCCCGGCCAGCCAGCGACAATAGACCCTTTACTATAAAGTAAATAAAAACTGAAAGGAAAAAAGCCAGCATGCTTACAAAGGAGGCCCTTAAAGCCTACCCGTCGTACGCGGCATCAGCTAGCGGCCACTAAAGTTCTAGGAGCAAAATAGAACCGGGTAACAGACAGGGTAGCTATTTAGCTCGACTAAAGTTAAAGGAAACCAAGCTCAAGGCAGCAAATGCATAAAACCAGACCAAAGTTGGTTTTAGTACAAGAGCCTCGAAGAGGCAAGCCACTTCAGAGATGTACTCAGTAAAAGCACCTTTTACTCTCTAAGCGAGAGGAGTACAAAGCCAAACTCCAGCGTGACACATAGGAGGCCTGCGAAGGCCTACAACCCGTATACACGCGGTGTCAGCTAGTGGCATTATGACCCATCCATGGTGACGAGTCACATAGAAACCCACACAAAGCTGTGTGGAGGCCTACAACTTCTATGAACACATGGCATCAACTAGTGGTAGCTTCATGACTAGGGCCAGCCCACAGGCCAGGTACTTGAAAAACCCTCAGGTATGAGAAGTACACACTACGCCGCAGAACTCAATGAAAGGCCTAACCTAGGGCCTATTCATACAGAGGTGGGCGCGGCCGAAGGCGGCGAGAATCAAAACATGACTTAACCATGGAATGAGTCTAGACATAACCAGCCCAGCTGGGCCAACACAGAGGGTACAAAAGGAGGCCTGGCCAGGCCTACTACTTTTACCACCATGTGATGCCAGCCAGCGGACATAACAGGAACCAAGCTCAAGGGGACCAGCTCTAGAACCTACAAGATAACTGTGGGAAACTAGCTACACAACCTGAGCTTAAGCCTACACATTCCAACAGGCAATGTACCTCAGTACACATATAAATGCTATCACGGTCTAAGGAAGGCCGAACAGACCTATCACCCCAGACAACATGAGCAAAAGCCTGAGGCAGTGCTAAAAAATACATGAGAAACTCATGATCGTAACCAACAGTGCCCAAAAAACAAGCTGTGATAAGAGAGAGGCTACAATAAAGAGCCAACAATCTAACAGCAAATGCAAGACAGCTGGTCATGTAGTCATGATCGACTGGGAGCTAAAAGAGATCATACTATTCTAACCAGAATAAGATTCTCTACACTCAACCTTAGTGTGCAATCCAACATGTGATGCACTCGGTGAAACACACACCCTAATTAGGGAGTAGTGAAAATTCATTTAAAATAATACTAATATACAATCGGAAAATACATTATTATATTATTATAATATTCATATCCTAATCAATGACATACGTTCTCTTAAATATAATTTTAATTATATATATGGAATTAAATTAATTACAGGAATTACAGGTTATAGCACTCAATCCCCGAATTACAGGTTAAAGCACTCATCACTTTGGGACTTTTAGTGTGAGAAAGCAATTTAGAGGATAGCTGTTACGGTACATGGACAGGAGTTGCACATCGTTGAGAGTCGTTTAAATCTGGGCCTCAATGAGTATCATGACGTAAATCAGTCGTGGTCAGTGCATGTCCGCTCAAGGAGATCCGGTTTACTGGCAAGGATGGGACTGTGAAGTTCCTGCAGGGGCAAGAGGAGAAATATGTGGGATTTTTTGGGGGAAACAAGAAAGAGATATTGCCAAACAAAACCACATTAAGGAACAAGTTGACAAGTATAGACTCCATCTATTATTTGTATCACTGACACTTATTCTCAGCCTCATATGGCCCACCCACGGACTGATGCTGAGAAAGATAGAACTTTGAGAGTCCATCAGTTCAAATCTCACTGACTAGCCACAACCTTTCGAAGTCAGGGGTTCCCAGTGTCCACATTCTCCACAACACTGTAAAAACTCTTTACAAAACTCATTTTGTTAGACAACGTTTTATGCTATGTTAAATAGAGAGAACATAAAGTTTTCAGTTTGGTGGATATTTATATATAATTTTGTTGATATTTATAGATGTAATATAAAAAGTCTATCTGTCTCTCTGTCTGACTGTCTGACGCATGGCAACAACTCACTGTATGATGTAGCCTATAGAATGCAGTTATATGCCGCATAAATCCATATTTCCTTTCTCATATTTATATCATTCAATATCACACAAGCAATGAGTGCAAAATCACACAAGTGCTGTTTTTGTCCAATGTAACATCTCCGAGTAACACAACGGTGTTTCTTTTCTGAATGAATTTGAATTTTGAATGAATCAGGATAACCAATGATTCAAGGGCCCATTCATAAAAAGAGCCATTTACTTAATTCCTGAATGAATCAGCCGTTTGAACGATTCGATTGAATGAATGAATCAATGACTTACTCATTTAGCCATTTACCTCCACCTACTGCCAGTTCATATTTAGAGTATTATTCCTTTATATAAAAAAAAAACATTAAAGGTGCAGTATGTAGGATTTCTGTCTGTTAGAAGTCACTAGAGGCCTATTCAAAACAACGGCGTAGCTTGATGATGCCAAGTTTGAGCTCGGAATCTTGGGACATGTGGTCTTTACCTCAACGGCTGGTGGAAAAGAATTGAGATAGGACTCAGGAAGAAATCATGTTCATGGATGCGATTATTAACGTTACTGTAGTATGAAGCAGAGTGTTGTGGGAGCTGAACGAGGCCACTGGAGCGATTGCGCAGCGCACGCCTCATGAGCAGCGGAACTTTTATTATGCCACAGTCGCCAGCGCCGCTTCTGCTTTTCCGGTCATGAGTATGGGGAAACACAGCTCTATTTATCATATTATATACATTTGAGAGTGTTGAAAATGATGTTATAACATTACTCTGTGCGTTCACTTGGCAGCTGCTGTTAGACACTTGTTGCACACTGTAGTAAGCTAGATCGATTTTAGAATGTCATATTAAATACTGGATGGCTTGTGTTGATAAATGGCATGCAATTCATTTTAAAACGTATTGTTGTTACAATAGAGACACCGGAAGCAGAGATAAAAGCAGTTTGGATGTTTATTGAAGTTATCAGCAGAGCAACAGGTAAATGCAATGGTGGATAAGATGATCTTGACGATGAATGAGAGGTAATACTGTCCTTTTCTTTGTGCTGCAGGAGACGGTGGAAGGAGACGCTGGAGCTGGCAGACTGGAACACTCACACACACAGGCAGGTAGGAACACAAGGAGACCAGGAGACGATGGAGACGAAGGAGATGACGAAGGCAGGTAAGTATCACTTTGGGAGTCCTTGAGGTAAGTATACAGCAAGTGTACAACGAACAAGACCGGACGATGTGTGTGTGAGTGTGGGGTTTAAATGGTGTGGTTGATGACTGTGATGATGAGCTTCAGGTGGCGGTGATCAGTACTCCGGTGATTGAGTGCGTGGGTAAGGGAGTGAGGTGGAACCTGACGTGTCTGTGACAATTGTATGATGGAAAAAAATTCTGTATTACTGTTACTAAAAATAAAGCTGCATCTGATTATGCTATGTTAGCTACTTGACAAAATGGTGTTTTTCTCTGAGGCATGGTAAAGCATGGTACTCTCAAAAAATCAAGAAAATTAGATTTAAACAATAAAATTAAACATGTTCAGCTATTTCAAAGACTATAGAATAACACGTCACTTGTATTGTTTTGAATGGGAGAAAGTGCAACACGCAATATGGTGGAATCAGTCCCGCCTTCTAAATAAGCCAATCACCGACTGGTAAAGTCATCGCGTCCCTGCAGTGGCCGTTAGAAGCACCGGTTTTCTATAGAAACAATCAGACGCGCGCCTCAGAAATGAGGCTCAAGAGACGTGCATTTAAGTCTGTGCATGCTGGATCAAGCTAATGCACATGTGCATTAGCTTGATCCAGCCTAAAAAATACAGTTCCCTTTCGATACTTTCACTCATACTGCGTATGGGGAAAAGCTCCTTTTTTCCTCCTCACTGAAGCCTTTTTTCAATAGCGCAGTGTAACTGCACGTCTATTGGTTCAAAGAAGAAAACTTTTTGAACCAATGAAGGCGCAGCGTAGCTGCGTGAGCCTATGGCGATGCAGCGCGCCAACGAGCCCGCCAAAACGGGCGGGGCTTATGGCTATATAAGCGGGCGTTTCACCATAGGATTTCAGTTCTCTCTCCTTCAGCGACGACTGCACTTCTCTTCGCTGTATCCCGCTGAACGCCTTTGCTGGAATGAGCTCTCTCCGCTGTTGAAGAGGCATTGCAGAGGACCAGCTGAGACCGCCGCCTGCTACAGTGCCGGAGACCTCGCAGACTGCCGCCCTCGAGCGCTGCTCTCGAGCCGCCCGCTTCAAGCTTCCCGACCGCTTCTCAGCAAGTTTCCTGCCGCTATCCGGCGCTTCTAAAGCAGCATATTTCCGCGGTTTTATACGCCGCAGCTAAAAGAGCGTTTCCAGCGGTCTATACCGCTCTAAAAGAGCCCCACAAATGCCGTTTTCATGGTGGCGGTGTTGTTACAAATGCCGCGCCACAGTTGTGGCACATTGCAGAGCCCCTCTGCAGGATGATGACGGCCACGGTGAGTGCGTCGGCTGTCTGGGTAAGCCCAACGCAGAGGCCGCGCTCACCGAGACCTCATGCCCGCATTGCGAGTGCATGAGTCTCGCCTCTCTGCGCTCGCGGATCGCTTTCTTCTCTGAAAGTGGTCCCGCCCCTCGCACCCTCCCGTCTTCTTCCTCCCGCGAGCCGGCTAGGAAGAGACAGCGGGGTAGAGGGGTTCAGTGCCCGGACTTGGGAGAACTCACGCCGGCCCAGCGACCTTGTCTCTTTTGGTGGTTCAGAGGACGAGCCACTTGATGACTCCATGTCTGTCGCGGCATCTGAGATGGAGGAATGGACCGGTGAATCAGAGGACCCTGCCCACCTGCCGTCGCTGGAGCCCATCGATGCACGGCCAGGGATGGACGCCGAGTTATTCCGCGTCCTCTCCAAGGCTGTCGAGGAGCTCGACCTGGAATGGGCCCCACCTGAAGAGCCGACACGCAGCAGGCTGGACGAGTGGTATCTGCCGGGACGCAGCCAGACCCCTCGCCAGTGCTCTGCACCCTTCTTTTCTGAGGTCCACGATGAGCTCATGAAGTCGTGGCGCGCCCCATACTCGGCCTGCTTATGCACTTCCTCGCCTGCGGCTCTCACCTCAGTTGACGGCTCCTGTGAGAAGGGCTACAAGCACCTGCCGCCGCTGGACGAAGTCGTGGCCGCTCACCTCTGTCTTCCCGCGGCTGTGGGCTGGAAGAACAAGAGGGCCCAAGCTAGAACATCACAGATCCATGCTCCTCAGCCACTTACAGTGCCTAGGACTCAGGGTCAATTTTGCCAAGAGCTCACTGCTCCCCAGCCAACGTATCACGTTCCTGGGCGCAGTCCTCTTGCGAAGGCTGTAGTCTCGCCAGAGCGTGCTCTGACGATTCAGAAGCTCATGGCATCTGCCAGGAACAAAGCCCTTTACCCTCTGAAGTTCTTCCAGAGGATGCTAGGGCTGATGGATTCTGCCTCCCCGGTGCCACAGCTCGGCCATCTACGAAAGCAGCCTCTGCAATACTGGTTGAAACTCAGGGTTCCGCCTCACGCTTGGCGGCGCGGCCGCTTTCTAGTCAAGGTCAATCAGGCCTGTATCTCAGCCCTGAAACCTTGGATGAACCCCAGTTGGTTCAGTCATGGGGTTCCCCTGCAGGTGGTGTCCAGAAGGACGCTGCTCTCAACAGACGCCTCCAACCTGGGTTGCCTTCGGCTCGTGGTCTCAAGAGGACAGCTATCTCCATATCAACTGCCTCGAGATGCTGGCAGTGGAACGAGCCCTTCACTCGTTCCAGATGTTCCTGGAAGGATGCCACGTCTTAGTCCAGTCAGACAGCATGACAGTGGTGTCTTACACAAATCACCCAGGCGCCCTGGCGAAGCGCCTCCTCGAATGGGCAGCACCCAGGTTCTGAGCGAGCGACGCACATATCTGGAAAATCGAACCTGGGAGCAGATATGCTATCTCTGAGCAATGTCCCCTCAGACGAGTGGACGCTCCATCCCCAGACGGTTCACAGAATCTGGGAGATCTTCGGGAAGGCAGGGGTCGACCTCTTCACCTCAGAAGACAACTCTCACTGCCCAACTTATTTCTCAAAGGAGATGGATGCACTGGCCCACGACTGGCCCAGCCTCCTCCTTTATGCTTTCCTCCGGTCGCACTGATCCTACAGGTCATCAGGCGAGTCAGGGAAGACAAGCACAGAGTCCTGCTAGTGGCCCCACTCTGGAGGAGCCAAGTTTGGTCCTCTGAGCTATTCAGGCTTTTCACGAAAGCCCCCGGCCAATCCCCCTGAAACGGGACCTCCTCTCTCAGGCAAACAGGACAATCTGGCATCTCCAGCCAGAACTATGGGCTCTGCACCTCTGGTCCCTAGATGAGAGCCTGTAAGCCTCCCCAGGGACGTATTACACACCATTTCTCAGGCTAGAGCTCCGTCTACGTGGCGCCTCTATGCCCAGAAGTGGTCGGTCTTCATTGACTGGTGCTCAGCACGCAATGTTGACCCCGTGGAGAGTGACGTATCACAGAAAAATGAAAAAGGGTTCAATGGCCCCTGGTCCCCTCACGTATGCTCTGGGCCCCTAGGCGCTCAAGATATGCGTAAGTCATTCCCTGCCGAGGCATGGCGCAATTGTATTCATTCCCCATACGCAGTATGAGTGAAAGTATCGAAAGGGAACATACTCGGTTACGAACATAACCTTGGTTCCCTGAGATACGGGAACGAGTACTGCGTTTGATGCTGTGGCTCAGTGTCGTCGCTTGAGTTGAATGACCTGAAATCCTATGGCGAAACGCCCACTTATATAGCCATAAGCCCCACCCGTTTTGGTGGGCTCGTTGGCTCGCTGTATCGCCATAGGCTCCCGCAGCTACTCCGCGCCATCATTGGTTCAAAAAGTTTTCTTCTTTGAACCAATAGACGTGCAGTTACACTGCACTATTTAAAAAAGGCTTCAGCGAGGAGGAAAAAAGGAGCTTTTCCCCATACACAGTACTCATTCCCGTGTCTCAGGGAACCGAGGTTACATTCGTAACCGAGTACGTTTTTTTTGTCATGATTCAAGCGTTTGGAAAAAAAAATATGAGACAGTTGTCAGATTTCATTGGTGATTACAAACATGACATTTAATTGAAAGCTTTGCAAACAGCTTTGGAGAATTTGAACTCTTATCAAAGAGATAGGAGTTGCACTTGCATGCCCGAGAGGCATTTCAAAGATGGCCTCCGAGTGAAATGACTTGTCTTAAAGGGACTTTGGCTATAGAAATCAATTAGTTTTCTGTCTATAAATATATCAAAACAGTTGTTACCTTTGTCTATTAAAATGTGTAATATATTAAAGCGTCTTTGGTGTTTCCATGGTTCCATGGTTTCCATGGTTCTTAGTAAAGTTTTCACAGGAAAAAGCCGTGTACCACTACCTGTAGGTGGATGGTTTTAGAATTAAAGGCATTTTACTTGGTAAAACGTATTTATCAATCAGATGGCAGAGGGCATGTAGAAGATTATGCCAACAGTTTTTTTTTTTTTTTTTTTTTTTCCAGCAAAGTTTTGATCATGTTGATAATTTAGGCACCTTAGAAATTTGCATATCACTTATGATACTGTAGGCTTTTTAGGGTCTATCAAACAGACCTTCTTTACTTGGCTTTACAGCCACCAGTGACTAAATACTATAATTCTCCTCGGATGTTTTCTTCTGCACTGCTTTAAAGTACTGTTGAAGATAGGTAGGTTAACCAAGGCAAGTGGTGAGGGTATTCCCTTGTGATGGAGACCGTGTAGAAGGGCACAGCTCTCTTATCTCTGTCTGTGTGGGAGGCGATTAGCTGGGTGTCTGACAGCTTGTTGGGTTCTCCGGGCTCCAACTCCGCCTGTGGTTAAGCTGTGATAATTATCCACCAAATGAGACCAGTGTGTCGACTGCATCTCATTGCAGTATTAGTGTGTGAGTGTGTGTTTGTAAGTGTCGATAGCATTTGCAGCACAAAAACAGAACTACGCTATTAAGCTTTGGGAAGAATGAATAATTGTCAATGAATCGACCACATCCTGTTTAAGCTGTTTTTGGTGTCCCGCGCTCTAACCCGATAGTCATCTGTGTAGCCGCATTGTTTGTTTAACAAACGTGCCCTTTTATGGACTGCACTTATACTGCTGAATTATTTCCTCAGTCTTTTCTTATTACAAGCCCCAAATGAATACAAGTCCCTTATAAAAATACACACTCGCATGGACACATTCTCAGGCTTAGTTATACATTTTATTAAACATATAGTTTGTGGTGTTTGCCATTTCATTTTATCAGTACAAGTACAATTTTTATCAGTATTTTTATCAGTACACTAAGTACAATTACACAACAGTTAGTTCCGGTCCTCTAATCTGATTGGCCATTCCAAGACTGCTGATATTTAGATCTTTCAGTGTTTGTGTCACGTAGCTTGTCTGTGCTCGCAGTCATTCCAGACCAGAGTATGAGAGCGGAGTAGAAGTGGCTTTTCTGTTTTGTTTTTTTTAGGGCTGTCAAAGTTAATGTGTTTAATTAATATTAATTAAATATGTTGCAATGCAGTCATTTATTGACATTTTATTTATTGGCAAAACCAACTCTGCATATACAGTAGTGGCCAAATTTCATGTCCAGCTTTGGAAAATATTTGCCCTTTTATATAAATATTGTTTTAAAAAATTATTAACAATTTTGAAACCACATTACATAATTGTGCTTGGAGTGCCAAAAAAAATAAAATAATAACAACGACTTTATTCAACAATATCTAGTGATCGGCGATTTCAAAACACTGCTTCATGAAGCTTCGAAGCTTTATGAATCTTTTGTTTCGAATCAGTGGTTTAGAGCATGTATATTAAACTGCCAAAGTCACGCCCCCCAGTGGTGAACCATTGAAATTTCAAAACACTTTTGACATAACAAAGCCTTGTTTACTGAAATCACGTGACTTTGAAAGTTTGATACATGCTCCAAACTACTGATTTGAAACAAACGATTCATAAAGCTTCAAAGCTTGAAATCGGCCATCACTAGATATTGTTGAATAAAGTCGTGTTTTTTTTTTTTTTTTTACTTTTTTGCGGCAAAAAAAAAAAAAAAAAAACATTCTCGTCACTTCATAACATTAAGGTTTAACCACTGTAGTCACATGAACTGTTTAAAATATATGTTTAGTAGCTTTCTGGGCATCTGAAAATATTAATTATCTTACTGGCAATGGAGGCCTCACTGAGCCATCGGATTGTATCAAAAATATCTTAATTTGTGTTCTGAAGATAAACAAATATTTATTTTATTTTATTTTATTTTATTACATGAAATGACTGCAGATTAAGTTAATATATCTCAATATTACTGTTTTTACCAATAGTTTTGATCAAATAAGTGCATTCAATTTTGAAAAACAAAACATGACACTTATGATAATGAAAATATGAAAATATATACCTGCCTTTATATTGTTTTATATTCTATTATTTTATAAATGTGTTATATTATATATGTCTTTTCATTCTTACATTCAATTATTTGCATGTTGAGGTGCACAACAACAGTTTTGGCCATGCAAAATTGTCATCAACCTATCCATATCCTAGTTCAGTCATTCTTTGGATGGTTTGTGTTGATACAAACCTCAAACTTTATTGGAGTGCATATGAACCGTAACCTAAACCATGTTCATGCAGACTCGCTAGCATGCATTCCTCAACCAACAGACACTGCTCTTCACCAAAACCTTCTCATGGCCTGTGGTCTTCTAATACACGCAAGTGTTTTCACAGCTAACTACAATATGGGCCAAGAATAGGCCCATGGGAACTGCATGGCTTGCTGTGTTTTGCTTGAAAAGATCTGAACCTGCTGCCACAGGAATGCAGCCCTGCTGGTTAACGCTTCGGCAGCATCCAGGAGACAGTGAAGAAGAGATGGGAAAGGCGAGAGTTAAAGAAACCATGTGAAAACCAAGGACAGCATGGCAGTAGCTCTGTTTAGACAGAGGGGCAAAAAGAAAGAGAGACAGTGAGAGAGACAGTGAGATTGACTGATTGCATCTGCCCGCTTACTTTGTAGCGGTACATTGCTTGCATTTCAAAACAGTAGATGCAGGCGCAAGACACAAGCATGGACATGTTTCTGTACTTCTGCTGTTAAAAATGGATTTCTAGTTTTCTGTTAATCCTCTTTAACCCTAAACACACACAATTAGTGTTATATTTTTAGATTATTAGTTTACCACTCTGTCTCTGCCCCTTTCTTGCTGTCTTTCTCTCTGGTATTAAGAGTTAACAGTCCCTCAAGACAGTGACATTTGTTCTGTGTTTATTAAAGCAGGCAGTATCTATAAATTAGAATAAACTGTTTCATTTTTCATAGTGGATTATGAATGTCTTGAATGAATCCAATGAATGTTACCTTATTTGTTATCTTCTAAGTCTAGAAATAATTTTTTGTGAATATTGTTGATTGTGGTCAATCATCCTTTATATACAATACATTAACATTATAGTTAACACAATGTTCAACAATTCTAACACTAACACCAAACAATACTTTTACAGTACATATTAATCTTAATTATTAAGATAATTTTAATAATTAAGATTAATATGTACTGTAAAAATATTGTATGCTAAAATGTATTACAATATGTAGAGATTAATATATTAATCTCTACATATATTAAAACATTTTAGCATTAAAAGGTTAAATATTTGCGTTAGTGCGTGATTGTAAACTAACAGTAAAAAATAAATGTTATAAATCATAGATTAAAATGTTTTAAATAATAAAAATAAAATGAATATAAATTTAAATATATGAATTTAATTTCAATCAAAATGTACATATCCGTGTCTGTATTTTTTCATTTAAAAAAAAATATATATATATACTCAGCAAAAAAAGAAACGTCCTCTGACTTTCAACTGTTTTTACTTTCAGTAAACTTAATGTGTAAATATTTGTATGAACACTAAAAGAGTCAACACCATAAGACATGAACTAAAAATGTTTGACAATGTGTCCCTGAATGAAGGGAGGCTCAAAATCAAAAGTACCAGTCAGTATCTGGTGTGGCCACCAGCTGCTTGAAGTACTGCAGTGCATCTCCTCCTCATGGACTGGACCAGATTTGTCAGTTCTTGCTGTGAGATGTTACCCCACTCTTCCACCAAGGCACCTGCAAGTTCCTGGACATTTCTGGGGGGAATGGCCCTAGCCCTCACCCTGCGATCCAACAGGTCCCAGACGTGCTCAACACGTGGTCTTCCACTGCGAGGATGATCAGCTGTCCTTCCTGTCTCCCTGTAGCGCTGTTTTAGGCGTCTCACAGTGCGGACATGGCAATTTATTGCCCTAGCCACATCAGCAGTCCTCATGCCTCCCTGCAGCATGCCTAATGCACGTTCACGCAGATGAGCAGGGACCCTGGGCATCTTTCTTTGGGTGTTTTTCACAGTCGGTAGACAAGTCTCTTTAGTGTCCTGCGTTTTTAGAACTGTGACCTTAAATGCCTACTTTTTGTAAGCTGTTAAGGTCTTAACGACCATTCCACAGGTGCATGTTAATTAATTGATTATGGTTAATTGAACATGCATGGAAAACATTGTTTAAACCCTTTACAATGAAGATCTGTAAAGTTATTTGGATTTTTACAACATTATTGTTGAAATGCACAGTCCTGAAAAAGGGACGTTTCTTTTTTTGCTGAGTATATATATTAATTTTAAATTGTAGCAATGTATCTTTATAAGTAATTTTAACAAATATTCATTAAAGGCACAATATGTAAGATTTTTGGATTGAAATATCCAAAAACCACTAAAACAATATTATATATATTATATATAAAGTTGATATATTTTGTGTACTAACATTATCCCAAATGTTTCCAAGAATGTTTAAATCCAGAGAAATAAGCAATTTTAACCAGGACCCGGACCGTGTCCGTGCGTCACCTATCAATGACATCATACCCGCGTTACCCTCGGTTTCCGGTTTACCCGTTTTTAATAGACAGGAAACTAATCATGTTATATAGCTCAACACAGTAAGTCTTATTGTTTAAATCTTGTTTTCTTGATTTTCAGCGAGTACCATGTTTTACCATGCCTAATATCGATCTAGCTCACTGCAGTGTGCAGCAAGTGTCTCATAGCAGCTGCCAAGTGAATGCAGAGTAGCACTATAACAACTTTCAACACCCAAATGTATCTAATATGATAAAACAGTGCTGCATTACCCCACATACGCTTGACCGGAAAAAGTGGAAGTGGCGACTGCGGCATAATAAAAGTTCCACTAGTCTTGAGCCGTGTGTTGCGCTCGTCTCTCATTAGCAATCGCTCCAGCTCTGTTATAAAGTAACAGCCCTGCTTCATATTATGGTAACATTAATAATCTCATCCATGAACATGATTTCTGCCCGAGTCCCGTCCCGATTCTTTTCCACCAGCTGTAGATGTGAAGTAAAAACCTCCCGTGATCCCGCAAAATCAAGGCGCCATCAAGCTACGCCTTTGTTTTGAATAAGCGACCTCTGGTGGAGAAAATTTACATGTGTGCCTTCAATATTTTGATATAGGCCTATGCATTTGTAAGTTTAATTTTTTGTTAATTTTTTTTAACGTGCTTGCTTGTGTTACATTTATATACTGCATATACTCACTACTTTATTAGATACACCTGCTCAACTGCTCGTTTACTCAAATATCTAATCAGCCAATCACATGGCAGCAACTCAGTGCATTTTGCTTGTAGACATGGATGGTCAAGACAATTTGCTGAAATTCAAACTGAGCATCAAAATGGGAAAGGTGAATTTAAGTTAATTTAAGTGACTGAACATGGCACAGTTGTTGGTCTTTCAGAAACTGCTGATCTACTGGGATGTTCACGCACAACGATCTATAGGGTTTATAGAGAATGGTCTGAAAAAGAGAAAATTTCAAGTGAGCGGCATTTCTGTAGGAGGAAATTGTTACAAAAAAAAAAAGCCCCCCTCCCACGGCCCGCTCCTGAGGGCCGAGGACCCCGACGTTGTGGTGGTCGTCCTCTAGAGCGTGGGGCAGGTCTGTCCGGGTGGTTGGCATGGAAAGTCTGTAACAGATTAGGATCAAGGATATCATTCTTGGGGACCCATGAGCGTTCCTCGGGGCCATAGCCTTCCCAGTCAACCAGGTATTCCAGTTGACCACCACGGCGCCGGGAATCCAGAATCTCGTGAACCACATACGCAGTGCCATCATCCAGGATGAGTGGAAAGGGGGGCTCGACGGCTGCCACGTCAGGTTCTGTGGAGGGAAGAACAGAAGGGTGGTGAGGCTGTAGTAGTGACACGTGGAATGTTGGATGAATTCTACTGTACTGTGCTGGTAGGTGGAGACGGTAGGTGACGGGGTTGATCTGTCGGACGATGGTGAATGGGCCAATGAAGCGGGGACTCAGCTTCTTGCAGGGCAGACGCATCCTGATGTCCCTGGTGGACAGCCAGACCTTCTGCCCCGGTTGGTAGACTGGAGAGTCGGAGCGCCGAAGGTCGGCTGTCATTTTGCGTCTGCGCAGGGCTCTCTGCAGTTGGTGGTGAGCTGAGTCCCAAACCCTCTCGCTCTCCCAGAACCAGTAGTCGACTGCTGGAACGTTGGAGGGTTCCCCATCCTAGGGGAACAGTGGGGGTTGGTAACTGAGTACGCACTGAAACGGTGTTAATCCAGTTGTGGCTTGACGGAGGGAGTTTTGTGCGTACTCGGCCCAACCCAAGTACTGGTTCCAGGAGTTCTGGTGGCCGTGACAGAAGGTACGCAGGAAGCGGCCTATCTCCTGGATCTTCCGTTCCGTCTGCCCGTTCGACTGAGGATGGTATCCGGATGACAGGCTGACGGTCACACCCAGGAGGGAGAAGAACGCCTTCCAGACGTGGGAGATAAACTGAGTACCTCTGTCGGAGACGATGTCTTCGGGTTTTCCATAATGACGAAAGATATGGTTGAACATCAGTTCTGCAGTGGCCATGGCGGTAGGTAGACCCTCCAGGGGAATCAGACGGCAGGATTTTGAGAAGCGATCTACCACCACCAGGATGCAAGTGTGACCATCAGACTCGGGGAGATCCGTGACAAAGTCCACTCCCAGGTGTGACCAGGGTCTCTCAGGAACGGGCAGAGGATTGAGCTTGCCGGTTGGAAGATGGCGTGGGCTCTTGGAGATGGCGCACTCCCTGCAGCCCTGCACGTACCTTCTGACGTCGTTGGCCATGTTGGGCCACCAGAAGCGTTGTTTGAGCAACGAGAGGGTCTCATTGACCCCCGGGTGGCCAGTGCCAAGTGAAGAGTGTGCGTTGTGTAGAAGTGGAGTGCGTCGTGCCCGTGTGACGTATTGCAAGCCTTGGGGGCAACCTGGCGGAGTGCGTGAGGAGGCATTGGAGGAGGGCATGGTTTCTTCAGACCATTGGATAGGGCCGACGAAGACTGACTCTGGGAGAATGGTATCTGGGGTCTCAGGTTTTTCGTCTGGAGCATGGAGACGAGATAAGGCATCAGCTTTTGTGTTCTTTGAACCATGGCGGTATGTGTTGGAGAAATTGAACCTAGAGAAAAACATGGCCCAATGAGCTTGGCGAGGGTTGAGTCTCTTGGCAGCCTTTAGGTACTCAAGGTTCTTGTGGTCAGTGAGAACTTGGAATGGTGGTTAGCTCCCTCCAACCAATGCCTCCACTCTTCAAGGGCAAGCTTGACGGCCAGGAGTTCGCGGTCACCGATGTCATAGTTGACCTCCGCCGGGTTGAGCTTGCGGGAGAAGAAGGCACATGGATGGAGTCTACTTGGTGTCCCCTGCTGCTGAGAGAGGACCGCTCCCACTCCGGTGGTGGAGGCGTCCACCTCCACGACGAAGGGTAGGTCAGGGTTAGGGTGGACGAGGAGGGGAGCGGTGGTGAAGGCTCTCTTGAGGGTCTCGAAGGCGTTGGTGGCTTGCGGGGACCAGGACAGAGACTTGGGCTGGTGACGAAGCAGGTTGGTGAGTGGACTGACGATTGTACTGTAGTTCTTGATGAAGCGGCGGTAGAAATTGGAAAATCCGAGGAAGCGCTGGAGTTCTTTAATGGTTGTAGGAGTGGGCCAGGTCTGGATGGCGGATACCTTCCCCTCGTCCATCCGGATGCCACTGTGGTCAATCACGTACCCCAGGAACTGGACAGAGGGCTGGTGGAAAGAGCACTTTTCAGCTTTGAGGAAGAGGTGGAACTGCCGTAAGCGTTGGAGGACCTCCGCAACGTGGTGGCGATGTTCGGCCAAGCTCCGGGAGTAGATGAGGATGTCGTCTATATACACCAGCACGAACTTGTGGAGAAATTCGTGGATGAAATCCTGGAATACGGAGGGGGCGTTGACCAGACCATACGGCATCACGAGGTATTCGTAGTGGCCGGTGGGCGTGACGAAGGCGGTCTTCCACTCGTCCCCCTCACGTATCCGGATGAGGTTATACGCGCTGCGGAGGTCCAACTTGGTGAACACAGTGGCACCGCGGAGATGTTCCAGGGCCGCTGGGACGAGGGGAAGAGGGTAGCGGAACTTGACTGTAATCTTGTTTAGGGCACGGTAATCTATGCAGGGCCGCAAGCCTCCGTCCTTCTTAGCCACAAAAAAGAAACTTGAAGCAGCAGGGGAAGTAGACGGGCGGATGTAACCTTGACTAAGGGCCTCTTTGATGTATTCCTCCATGGCCTTCTCCTCCGGTAGAGACAGGGGATAGATGCGTCCCCTGGGCACTGGCTCACCCGGTAACAGATCGATGGCACAGTCCCATGGCCGGTGTGGAGGTAGCTTGGAGGCGCGTTGCGGGCAGAAGATGTCACTGAAGGGGGCGTAGTCCGGGGGAACATCCACGGAGCGCTTCTCTACGGGGCTTTCGATGGAGGTGGCATTGATGGAGAGAGTCTTAGAGAGAGGAGATTTCGGAACAGGAAGCTCAGGGAAGCAGTCGAGGAAGCAGTGGTCGCCCCACTTCAGGACTTCGCCCGTGCGCCAGGAGATGGTGGGATTGTGTAGCTCAAGCCAGGGGCGCCCTAGAACCACGTCAGCGGTGGACTCCTCCAGAACCAGCAGATGAATATTTTCAGTATGGAGAACCCCCACATGAAGTTGAAGTGGGCCCACACAGTGACGGATGGTCTTACGGCTCAGGGGTTTGCCCGTGATGGAGTGGATTTGATAGTGAGTCGGAGACGGGGAGATCTTGAGTTTGAGTTGTCGACAGAGGGCGCCGGAGATGAAGTTTCCTGCTGACCCTGAGTCGAGGAGCGCCACCACTGGAACAGAGGTATTAGCAGCAGTAAGGTTTACAACAGTAGTGAGTGGTTTCATTTTCTGAATGGAGGGAAGTATCGCACTCACCACGGGCCGAGGAGGACGGGTTGGGCATGCGGAGATTACATGCCCCGGAGATCCACAATATAGGCATAAGTTCAGGGTCAGCCTTCTCTGTCTTTCCGTTGTAGTGAGACGTGAATGGTCAATTTGCATGGGTTCGCTGGCTGGTTCTGGAGAGCTGACGGGTTCGGACCGACGGAGGAGGATGTTGGAGAGAGACTGGCCCTGGTGCTCGAGGAGACACGACTGCATACGAGAACCCACGCGGATGGCGAGCTGGATGAATCGTTCGAGTCCTATGGAGTCCTCGTATGCAGCAAGATGCAGCCGCACATTAGGCTCCAGACCTTGACGAAAGGTGGTGATGAGGGCTTGCTCATTCCATCCGCTGGTGGCGGCTAGCGTTCTAAACTGCAAGGCATATTCGTTGACAGAGTTATTTCCTTGTTTTAAATTATAAAGTTTCTCACCAGTCGATGAATCCGAGAGGGGTTTTCCGAAGACCTCACGGAAGTGAGAGACGAACGCCGGATATGATTTCACCACAGAGCCTTTCTGAGTCCACAGCGAAATCAGCCCATTGGAGGGCCTTACCTTGCAGTTGTGAAATGATGAACGCGATTTTAGCCGTGTCGGTAGGGTAGAGGTGCGGCTGCATCTCCAGGACCAGTTCGCATTGGAGAAGAAATCCGCTGCATTCCTCCGCCGATCCAGAGTAGGGCGCCGGTTTGGCCATGGGACTGGCGGTGAATGCTGGTGAAGAAGCGGTGATGGTGGGTGCGGAAGCAGCCGCATTAGTGGAAGGCGGTGGAGATGTTTGTGGGGTGAGTGCTCGGCGTAATGCGTCCACGAGCTCTTGGAAAGGGTCGTTGGTGCTCATGCTGTTGACTGTTGGTAAGGTCCGGTCTTCTGTTACAACAGAGACACGGAGGCAGACGTAAAAGCAATGTAGGCAGGTTTATTGTCAAACAGCAGAGTAAATGGAAATGGATGATTGAATAAACAGTTCTTGTAAGATGAATGGAGCGTGATACTGTCCTTGTAATGTGTTGCAGATGCAGATGGAGTTCGGCGTTGGAGGATGATGGCGGAGACACTCACACACACACAGGCAGGTAGGCACACGAGGAGAACAGGAGACGAAGGAGATGGAGGAAACGACTGGAACAGGTAAGTATGGCGTTTGGAGTCCTTGAGGTAAGCATACATGGATTGTAGTGCAAACGAGACCGGACAGTGAGTGTGTGTGAGTGTGGTGGTTTTGTAGTGGTGGTGATTGCAGTGCTGATGAGTCACAGGTGGCGGTGATCAGTATGCTGGTGATTGAGTGCGTGGGTACTGCAGTGAGGTGGAACCTGACGTGTCTATGACAGAAATACCTTTTGCCAGATGATGCCAGATGTCAGAGGAGAATAGCCAGACTGGTTCAAGCTGATTGAAAGGCAACAGTAACTCAAATAACCACTTGTTGTAACCAAGGTATGCAGAAGAGCATCTCTGAACACACAACTCGTTGAACATTGAAGCAGATGGACTACAGCAGCAGAATACCACACCGGGTGTCACTCCTGTCAGCTGAGAATGGCAAATTGAGGCTACAGTTCACATAGGCTCACCCAAACTGGACAATAATAGATTGGAAAAACTTTGTCTGGTCTGATGAGTCTTGATTTTTGCTCGATTTTTGCTGCAACATTCAGATAGTAGGGTCAGAATTCAGCAAAAACAACATGAAAGCTTGGATCCATCCTGCCTTTTTTTTTCAATGGTTCAGGCTGCTGTTGGTAGTGGTGTAATGGTGTGGAGGATATTTTCTTGGTACACCTTGGGCCCCTTAGTACCAATTTAGACACCACACAAACACCACAGCCTACCTGAGAATTGTTGCCATCCCTTTATGACCACAGTTTACCCATCTTCTGATGAGTACTTCCAGCAGGATAATGTCACAAAGCTCAAATCATCTCAAACTAGTTCCTTGAACTTGACAATGAGTTCACTGTACTCAAATGGCCTCCACAATCACCAGATCTCAATCCAATTGAGCACCTTTGGGATGTGGTGGAAAGGGAGATTCACATCATGGATGTGCAGCCGGCAAATCTGCAGCAACTGTGTGATACTATCATGTCAATATGGACTAAAATCTGTGAGGAATGTTTCCAGCACCTTGTTGAATCGATGCCATGAAGAATTAAAGGACTAGTTCACTTTAAAATGAAAATGACCCCAAGCTTTACTCACCCTCAATCCATCCTAGGTGTATACGACTTTCTTTTTCCGATCAACACAATCAGAGTTATGTTAATAAATATCCTGATGCATCCAAGCTTTATAATGGCAGTGAACAGGACCATCGAGTATGAAGCTAAAGAAAGTGCATCCATCTATCCATATTTAACAAGTAAGTAAAATATCTAGCTTCCACCAGACCGCCTTCCATATTCAACTTATGAAAAAATCAGTCAGTTATGCTTTTTCCGTAAGTTGAATAGGGAAGGCATAGGATGTAGCATTTTGAACTGTGAGAGTTTTACACTTTCTTCGTAAGTTGAATACGGAAGGCAGTCTGGCGGAAGCTAAATATTTTACTTTATAAATTGTTAAATATGGATATTTTTCTCACACAAATGCATCACTTCTCTTCAGAAGGCCTTTATTAATCCCCCGGAGCCGTGTGGAGTACACGATTATGATGGATGGATGCACTTTCTTGAGCTTCAAACTCGGATGCATCAGGATATGTAGTAATATAACTCAGATTGTGTTCATCAGAAAGAAGAAAGTCATATACACCTAGGATGGCTTGAGGGTGAGTAAGGCTTGGGGTAATTTTAAAGTGAACTAATCCTTTAAGGCAGTTCTGAAGGCAAACGGGGGTCCAGCATGGTATTAGCCAGGTGTGCCACTAAAGTGGCCAGTGAGTGTATGTATGTATATGCATTTCTAAGATATGTATTGCTTAATTCTAGTACTTGAACTTATTTCAGTTAGTTGCCAAGGCAACATTTAAAATGTTCCTAAAAAATTTAGTTTTGGTTTTTCACCTAATATTTGTGTATTTTGTATTTCGGCTTATTTTTTTATTTAACATACTTTTTAAAAAAATTAATGTAACCATAACAACACTAAGATGAATGGAGAGTCTTAGCACACTTTCATCTCAGCATTTGTGTGTTAACAATTTTTTGATGGACATATCAAAATAAATGTATATATAAAAAATAGTATATCAAAGAAACCTCAATAGACACATTGCAACATGCAGTATCAATTGTTGTTCAAGTTTTATTTGGCACCTATTAAAAGGATGCTGTTTGAGCAGCAGTGATGTCATACCTGATACCTCCCTTCTGAATCCAAACACATTCAGACTCTTGACTTCATGGACTTTGACCTAAAATCTAACAGTTAATATGTGTCTAATGACTTACTCATGTGTCCTCATCAATATCGTAATTGCACTAAGTGAAACCAACATCATCTTATTTCCTGTAACCATTTTTTTTGTGTGTCTGGATATACAGTGTCTCCTCAGACCATTTTTCAGTTTAGCCAGTGATGTCATCCACCGGTGACGCACTTGAAGGTGGAATTGGTGGGACACAGATAATTAGTCTTTTAGCTAGGATTACTCAGCGTTCATAAAGCAGGACATCTTCTGTTGCTGGCCTGCAATAAGATTAAGTGTTAGTGAGACGTTTATCACTAAAGCTAATTGTCCCCTTATCGCCAGGGTCAGTCTTCAGTCTCTGTCTACGAACAGTGTTTCTTGCTGACAATGAAGGTGAAGACAATTAGGGGTGTCACGAAGATTCATGTCGCCATAAATGGATGTGCATAAATTCTGTAAAAACCCCATTGACTGTCAAAAAAGAGCTTTAAAAGGGGTCCTGGATTACTGTAAGACCTAAGGATATTACTGTAAGACCTTTGTCAGCAGTGACGCTTTGAATTAAAGCACGTTAACATTCTATTCACATCGCTTGTGAAACTTTAAATAGCCTCCCAAACCAACATCACGGCATGTCAAGTTGACACAGAAGCAAAAAGATCGTATGTAAATCTCATTTGTTTAAAAGACCTCCAAAGAACAGGCGAATTTCAACATAACACCGACTGTGACGCAACAGTCGGGATCATTAATATGTACACCCCAATATTTGCATATGCCAGCTCATGTTCAAGGCATTAGACAAGGGCAGGCAGTATTAACGTCTGGATGTGCACAGCTGAATCATCAGACTAGGTAAGCAAGCAAGGACAATAGCGTAAAATGGCATATGGAGCAATAATGACTGACATGATCCATATTTTTAGTGATATTTGTAATCTTTATTTCGTGTTATTGTGACTTTACTATATATGTGTAACGAATGGGGACTCAGGCAGGGATCCAATTGCGAGCTTTTATTAAAAGTGAGCGTGGTCATACAGGCAGGATCAATCAGGAGCAAACAGGAACAGCAAGGGACAGGCAGAGTCGTAGTCAGGGTACAGGCAGTAGATTGAGGCAGGCAGATATCACTCACAGAACAGCAGACAAGGCAAGGGTCAGGACAGGCAGCAACGGGTCAATAACAGGTAACAGGCAGGAATGGTAACAACAGGCAGACAGGAAATAAACGCTTGGAATTGTACACAATGTGAAACAAGACTTCGCGATCAGATGGTGTGAATGAGAGTCCTTTATAGTCCTGTTAATGTACTGCAGCTGGGTGTGGTGATTAGTGATAGTGATTGGTGGAGTGAGTGCAGGTGATTGGCAGAGAGGATTATGGGTAATGTAGTCCGGGAAGTGACAGGAGCAGACGGTGATCGTGACATAACGCCCCCCTCCCGGAAGGCGCGTCCTCGCGGCGTAAAAGGAACAGCTAGGGAGGGGGGGTGGGTGCATTGGAGATCTTAAGGCAGACAGGAACAGGGTCTCCAATGCAGGTTCCAGGAACTCGGGCAGCCACGGCGGGTCAGGTGCCACGGGCAGCCACGGCGGTTTAGGTGGCTTGGGCAGCCACGGCAGGTCAGGTGCCACGGGCAGCCACGGCGGTTTAGGTGGCTTGGGCAGCCACGGCAGGTCAGGTGGCTCAGGTAACCACAGCTGGTTAAGTGGTTCGGTCAACCACGGCAAGACAGAGTCCATAAAAGACCACGGAGGGTCAGGGTTCAAAAATGGCCATGACAGTTCAAAGGCCCTAAAAGGCAGTGGCCGGGCACGGTCCCCACCCACAAGCTCCCCACCCTTAGGTATACTGCCCCCCCCAAAAAAGTTCTTGGGGAAATCAACGGTGGCCATGGTTGATTTGTGGACAAGGAGCTCGTGGGGCGCCGGCAGGTCAGGTAGCACAGGTTCTGGAGCAGACTCGATGGCTGGAACACCCCCTATGTTCCTTGACACCGAAGGGGTGGCCATCTTGCCCGTGGGCACTGGCGAAACAGCCATCTTGTCCATCGCATCCAGACAGCTGAGGTGCGTTGCGACCGGCTGGCTTGAGAGCGTTGCGACCGGCTGGCTTGAGAGTTTCGGAATGCCAGCTGCTCGTGCTGTAGTCAGTGGAGGATCATTCGTGCTGGATCGCAATCCTCTCCGCTCTCGGGCAGGACCGGAGACGTGACGTGACTCTGGGCGATCAGCGGAGACATGACGTGACTCTGGGCGATCAGCGGAGACGTGACGTGACTCTGGGCGATCAGCGGAGACGTGACGTGACTCTGGGCGATCAGCGGAGACGTGACGTTGCTCTGGGCGATCAGCGGAGACGTGACATTGCTCTGGGCGATCAGCGGAGACGTTGACTGGTGTTGCTGTTATGGGAGCCACCATCTTGTGAGTGTCCTTTGGCGCGGCAGCCATTACATGATTAAGCAAGGTGTCGCATTCCTCCGCGACACCCACAGTAAACAGAGAGCCAACAGTCAATAAAGCATAGTCTATGAAGCTGCTAAGTGATGAACGCGGTCCCTCTCGTCTTAATTTATTCTGGAGAGGCTGGTTGACGCCATCACAAAAAAAGTCAATCAGTGCACAGTCCGGAAGATCAGAGAGGTGAGCAATATCCAAGTATTCCTTCACATATTCCTCTAACGATCGTGTGCCCTGCGAGCTCCACAATAACAATTGCGTAATGTCCATACCGTGCAGATGCTCTCGGGGGAAGCTGCTGGATCGTAGTGGCGGCGAAGTCTTCTGTAACGAATGGGGACTCAGGCAGGGATCCAATTGCGAGCTTTTATTAAAAGTGAGCGTGGTCATACAGGCAGGATCAATCAGGAGCAAACAGGAACAGCAAGGGACAGGCAGAGTCGTAGTCAGGGTACAGGCAGTAGATCGAGGCAGGAAGATATCACTCACAGAACAGCAGACAAGGCAAGGGTCAGGACAGGCAGCAACGGGTCAATAACAGGTAACAGGCAGGAATGGTAACAACAGGCAGACAGGAAATAAACGCTTGGAATTGTACACAATGTGAAACAAGACTTCGCGATCAGATGGTGTGAATGAGAGTCCTTTATAGTCCTGTTAATGTACTGCAGCTGGGTGTGGTGATTAGTGATAGTGATTGGTGGAGTGAGTGCAGGTGATTGGCAGAGAGGATTATGGGTAATGTAGTCCGGGAAGTGACAGGAGCAGACGGTGATCGTGACAATATGTCATAATTTGTTTCCCCATGCCAATTTAGGGATTTTTAAACTGGGTTCCAGGGGGCCACAAGAAGGTTCTTGGTGGTCCACTGAAATACTAAAATAATAATTATAATTCTTTCTGTTTTTAACAATGGATAGTGAATCGTCAATCATCCTATTGACAGCCATAGTATGTGTCAGTGTAATAAAAATAATAAAAACATATTTTTCATATAATATTACACATATTTATGTACATATTTGTGCATGTGAGTATATTTGTACACTATACCATTCAAAAGTTTGAGGTTGGTAGTATTTTTTTAATATTTTTGAATGAAGTCTCTAAAATAAAATATTAAAGGTGCCATAGAATTGAAAATTGAATTTACCTTGGGATAGTTGAATATCAAGAGTTCAGTACATGGAAATGACATACAGTGAGTCTCAAACACCATTGTTTCCTCCTTCTTATGTAAATCTCATTTGTAGCGAAAATTAACTCAAAGGGGAAATATTAATAATTATTCATAACTCATTATGATTATTAATTATGATTAATTATGAATATGCAAATCCGTTAATCAGATTAACTGGACGTAGCTACATTAAGATTAACATTACAATCAGTTAACCTGTTCGTCCAGTGAACACTCAGTGTTGATTGTTCATTAATTCTAAGAAATGTCAATTTCCAAGTTATGGAAAAATAATATTTCTTATTGTACTGTACTACTCACGTAGTCCGGATCTATCACTTAAGAGGCAATTAATTAGCAGACGGAGTCAGAACCAAACGTGTATTGTGCACAATCTTTATTAACTAACTCACAAACACATAACTAAACTAACAAACACATAACATAACATACATAAAGGGTCACACACACACACACACACACACACACACACACACACACGCAAGTCAGAATGAGTAATGATAGTGTTGAACCGGAAGAGATGCTGTTACTAGAGCTACATGAAATGTCAAAGGCAATCTGGAAAGGACTCATCAGTTTCTTTTAGCAATAGCAAAGGTAAAGTCTTTACAAATCAATACTAAATCGCTGTTTAGCATTAAAATGTACGATACTTGCAAGATGCCTTTAGGCTGAAGAGTGTCAGATCTGCAGGTTGAGGATAACTCTTGAAGTTATCATCTGAAGTTGTTGCCAGTCTGTTGGGTGATGAGCACATGGCTGGGTGTTGTAGGCCAGGGGCCTACCAGCCTTGCGGCCGGGCCTAGAGAGGCCGGCCGCAGGGAGATTTGTTCGGTCCAGAAGCAAGGAAGAAGAAGAGAGGGAGTGGCACTGTTCGCTGGTTTTTAACCTCTGGTCAAAGTCACACCTCTCAGTTGTTGACCGGACCAATGAAGATGTTGTAATTCTGGGTGGCAACACCCCTCCTGTCAGGGCTTTTACAACCCAGAAAGATTCACAAGCTGAGTTCTTGAATCAGAACTATTAAATATTCTTTTAATACTGATGTGTTGCACAGGTATGGATGTACCGCATACACAAACATTTAAATCTTCCCGCTACGAACGTATAGACACTAAACATGGCATGATTGAAGTTACCGTGCAGGTCATAACATTTAACAATCATCAAACATGTAAATACAATGAGTACAATACAACATCAGTAATAATGGATACCATTTCCTGAGAAGGAATCATTTATAGCACAGTCTGTCTATACATTAATGCCATAGAGTCTGTGTTCTGTGTGGAAAATGCAGGGAAGATGCAGATTTTCTGTGTCTCTACTCTGTTCTCCATGCGGCAACCACATTCCTCAGCGCAATAAACTTGTAACTGAAAACTCCCCGGGGGATGGGGACAGACTCCAGAGTGAGCTTAAAACTATTGGTTAACTAACCAATAATTGTGTCTGATTTGCCTCAGTCATTACACATTTGTTTAAAAGACCTCTGAAGAACAGGCGAATCTCAACATAACACCGACTGTGACGCAACAGTCGGGATCATTAATATGTACGCCCCCAATATTTGCATAAGCCAGCTCATGTTCAAGGTATTAGACAAGGGCAGGCAGTATTAACGTCTGGATCTGTGCACAGTTGAATCATCAGACTAGGTAAGCAAGCAAGGATAATAGCGTAAAATGGCAGATGGAGCAATAATGACTGACATGATCCATATTTTTAGTGATATTTGTAAATTGTCTTTCTAAATGTTTCGTTAGCATGGTGCTAATGTACTGTTAAATGTGGTTAAAATTACCATCGTTTCTTACTGTATTCACAGAGACAGCGAGCTCGGGGGTGGGGAGCGCGAGGATTTAAAGGGGCCACAACCTGAATCGACGAGACGCTACGGGAATACTTTTGTTCCTGCGGCAATTGAGGTTTTAAATAATAAGAAGAAGTTAGATGTTTTAATATGCAATAGTTAAATGCAAGAAGGGATATGTATGTGTTTGGTGCAGCCTGTCATGATGTTATTAACTGGTATGTTGTTGTAAATTATGTCTTGTATGTGTTTTTGTTGGACAATGAAATTCTATTCTGCAAAACAATTTTACCTGCGGGTACAAAATAAAGAGACCTTGACCTTGACCTTGACCTTGAATCGGCACATATTTAATGATGCCCCAAAATAGGCAGTTACAAAAATTAATTTAAAAAAAATGGTCCCACTTTATATTAAGTGGCCTTAACTACTATGTACTTACATTTAAATTAATCATTTGATACAGTGCACTTATTGTTTTTACATTGTACTTATATTTTAAAAACACGTGCATGTAATTACATCTGTAATTAATTTCTGTAATTACATCTATAATTACACTGTTGGCCCATCCCTTACACCTTACCCCTACCCTTAAACCAACCCATACCACCAAAGCTTTCCCTAACCTTACCCGTATCCCACCTCAATAGCAGCAAATGTGTTTTGCAATTCAATATGAACCCAATAAGTACATTGTATTTATTTTTTGATGTAAGTGCATAGTAGTTAAGGCCACTTAATATAAAGTGGGACCAAAAAAAATAATAATCTATGGGGTATTTTGAGCTGAATTTTCACAGACACATTCAGTGGACACCTTAGACTTATATTACATCTTGTGATAAAAGAAGACCTTTTTTCTATTTTGATATATTTTAAAATGTTATTACTTCCAGTAATCAATGGCAAAGCTGAATTTTCAACAGCTATTCTTCTGTTACATGATCCTGCAGTAATCATTGTAATATGCTCATTTGGTGCTCAACAATTATTATTATTATTATTATTATTATAAGATTCTCTGAAAAAGAACAGCATTCATTTGAAATAGAAATCTTTTCTAATTAAATGCATTGCATTGAACAGGTTTACACTGACCAAATGTTGCATGCCTGTAGACATGGCAAAAAAAAAAAAAAATAAATAAAAAAAACTTGTCTAATTAAACAGTTCAGTGCCCAATCTGTTAGTTTCTGATCACCAGATCCCATCTCTGTACACAGATGTTCAGTGATTTCCCACTGCACACCAGCCCTGAGAGAGAACTGATTAGAGTCAGCTGGTTCGGAAACGCGTCCCTTTTAATATACTTCTTTAATGATGCCAGATACCATGGTGCCACTGAATGGGACAGTTTGTCTCAAGAGGAAGTTGTCCATTGAGATATCAGACAAATTACTTTTACCCTTTATGGTTGTGCAACCACATATACATCATATAGACATCGACTAACGTCTTGTGCATGTTGGCCATAGTTTTTAAGCAAGAGTTTTCAGAGAGAATAGGAAGTATGGTTGAAATTAAGTCCCTGAAGTGGATTCTGTTTACGCTGCTTGCCATTTCCTGTTCCTTTTTTGTGTCCTGTGCACCTTTTTACTCTAGTCAGTGTTGTTGTTATTATGGTGCATGGGACTCTAAAATCTGTTTTGACTAATTTGTTCCTGTTGGGAGAAGAGGATAAGTCAGTAGGCACCATATCCTTAATTAGTACTTTGGTTATTTTGAGATGGAAAAGCTTTAGAAAAGAAGACAAACACTTGTGAGATGATCCCCTTGCATTACACTGACATTTCCTTTGGCCCAAATTTGATTAAAGGTGAAGTGTGTAATTAGTTTGATGTTTAATGTGCAGAGACAACTATAAGTAAGCTACTTGTAATGCCAAGTGCACACTACAAGGCCTGGACACATTTAAAGACTTGTTTTATGTCATGTTAATCTGCCCTAACTAATTGCAGACCAGGTGCATCAATTACAATCATTCTCCTCCCCGAATGAAGCTACAATCATGAAATTCTCATATAATCAGTGGCACATATTAAAGTCCCCCTGAAATCACAATTTTTTTTTTTTTTTTAGCTTTTAGTGTGAATATGTTAGCCTTAATGTTATGAAAAAGCTGGTGTGTTCCAAAACAATGACCAAATTTGCATTTAGGAGATATAAGCATTCAAAACTTACAGTCTCTCATTTCCGCAAAAATGGATCACGGATTTTCATAACATAACATCACATTGCACTTCAGCTTCTCCTCAAAACTTCTGTTCAATCAAATGCTCTCTAGAATCTGAAGTCCCACCCTCTCCTACACTATCAACAGACAATGAAGCTGCGGCTGAAATCGGTCATTTGTTCACACATTTACTAGTTTCTACATGGTGAATGGTACATAGTGCACTATATACAGAATAGGGAACGATTCAGACCGTGTAAATATGCTTTCCATAGATATGAATGAAGTCCGTTTAAAGGTAGTGTAACATGAACTGACACAGCACGAGACACGGGACACGAGGCCCCTCCCACGACTGTTGACGGACACTGCCGTTTTAGCATAGACACCTGAGTGAGCTGTAAACAGTCCACTATTGTTTCAACGCTGCGCAGGTGTAGACAAGAAGGTCTCCTAAGCAACTGAGGTGTTTTGATATTTTTATAGAAGAATGAACATAGCAGTCATCATTTACTCTCGACATCTGAGCCGCAGTGGATTTAGTTTTTTAAGGGAATGCGCCCCCGGATCTACCTATATGCGTTTATGTCTGCGCTAAAAAGTTTGTGTTTTGCTAAAAAGTTACTGAAGGATGGATCAGTACCTCCAGAAGACGTGAGTAACGTTATAGGTTTTTTTTATTTTTTTTTATTGCCTTTCCTAATAATGTGCTAGTTAGCAAGTTCCATGATGAACTTTGAACGAATCGTTTGTGATGTCATGATTCAATGATTCATTCATGAATACAGCCACTTGCAGATGAATCGCCTTCGATAATGAACGTGATATTGCGTGGCTTGTCAGTGAACTACAGCTCTGTCTATTAAATGCCGCTCCATTTGAAAGCAGGTGATGGCGATTTAGCATTAATCAGGGAACCGGCTTTACTGACGAAATGCGCGTGACAATTGCATGCGATATATCGCCCTACTAGAAAGTCAATTTAGGGGGCAAATATTGTCCCTTAATGGAAAATTTACAATCTAAGTGGAAGAGAAGGGGTACGCAAAAGGATGGTAAATGCCTCAGGGGGTACTTCACTCTAAAAAGTTTGGGAACCACTGGTTTAGATCATTGTGTATTGCTCGTAATTGTAAACTGTCTGAATATTTTGTCATGTATTGTTTTCCTGTAAACAAATTTATAGATTTTGTCTTCCATGTACAGTATGTCATTGACAAGGGTGTTGGTTTATGAATTTTATCACATTTTAACATTGAGACTGAAATTATAAAGTTGAGCAATACACAGCAGTGTTTCATCAATGAATTCCCAATTTGAACAAGACATTTAAATGAAAGATTCACTCATAAAGACAGTAACTTGCCGCCACCTACTGGCCATTCAGATTCATATTTCTATAACATGGATGGGCAATGTCGGTTCTGGAGTGCAGAGTTTAGCTTCAACCCTTAACCAGCTTCAAACACACCTTAACCAGCTAATCAGTGTCTTCAGAATTATTAATACTATGAGGTGAGGTTTTTTTTTTTTTTTTTTTTTTTTTTTTTTTTTTAAGTTGGGGTTGGAGCTAAACTCTGCAGGACAGCGGCACTCCAGAACTGAAGTTGCCTTTCCCTGATCTATAATTTTGTTTTTAAAGCTATATTTAAAACATTAATCTTATAGTATTTTGCAATTATGTAGTTATGTAAATAAACACAATAATTGTGTGAATAAATCACTGCATATCAAATCCACCTGTTGCTGTAACACTATCTTAGTCAATGCAGAGATGATACATTCAGTTTTAGAATTATTTTACCAAGTTACCTATGATCGTTTAACAACAATTAAAAAGTATATTAGCTACAACAGCCTTAGCATATTAGCATCATGAGCCAAGTAATATTTTAACTCCAAATACCATATATTATGAACATAAAGATTAACAATCATAACAAGAGTCCACATTAAAAAGAGTATCTCAAAAAGAGGAATTATTTGTCCATAGTTCAGATAACTTTACAGCTTGAAAAAGTAAAGTTTCTGATTAAACTGTTATCTTCCCTGTATGAGTGTGAGCATCTGTAGCCATGAAGTGATGTCATCTCCCTCTCTTCAATTGACTGGCTAGAGGAGGAGCTGTCAATCTAGAACTAGTGGACCAATGGTGACGCTTAAGCCCGGCCTAATTTACATGAAACTCGAACTGCAACATTTGGAAACGCAAGAGCAAAACGTAGAAAGAAGAGCAAAGAGATACACACAACAAGGAAGATAAATTCAAGAGTAAGACTTTACTAGGCAATACAATGGAAGATACAGAAACAGGAGTTTACACAACACTAGCAACATATGAGAACGGACACAGAGGTGACTGCTTATGAAGGGAGTGCTGATGAGTGATAATCACGGTGAAGGTCTTCAGGTGCGGGTGATGATGATTGCTGAACAGAAGGGATGCTGGGAAACGTAGTGCCAGTGCTGGTGACTGTGACAGTACATCCCCCTCCAACAAGGCGCGTCCTCGCTCCGTAATGGAATATCCAAAGTGGAGAGCCGGAGGGGGTTCAGGAGGTGGATGGTGTGGTGAAATGGAGGGTGATGCTGGAGGTGGCTCAGGAGGTGGACGGTTGAGCTGGCTGATGAGCCGGGTGGTGAACCCAGTCCCCAGCCAGGGTGATGGACATTGGCGGTGGCGCTGGAGGGAGGAGCCATGTTGGTGGTGGCCTCAGCGCCACCTTGGGGACAACTGAGGGCGACGGAAATGATGGATGAGGAACACACAGCGCAGATGGAGGGCAGATGGAGCGGGTCGATGCCAGCGACCCAGGCGACCGCGACGGAGCCGCAGCGATGCCCCTCCGAGGTGGATGCAGGGATCCGGAGGGCTGAGGTGTAGCTGGAGCGACCGAGGGTGGACACGGAGCCTGAGGGAGGGTGGAGCTAGCCAGAGCAGTAGGGGTGGAGGGCCAGAGAGCAACGGACGGCCCACAAGTCCATTGCGCAGGTGACACGACGTCCGACCCGGATGAAGCCGACAGTCCGAGGAAGCTCTGCGAAGCCTATGACTCGAAGGTCCCAGCAGACATCGAGGGAGGGAGGAGCGCAGGTGAAGGAGTCAGGGCAACGGGTCGAGGAGGAGATACAAGGACAGAAGCTGGAGGCGGAGCCACGGGATCCTTACGCCCAGAAGGAGGTGGCTCACAGTAGGCCCACGATGTTACCACGTCACTGAGAGGAGATGACGGTGGTGCAGTGGGACTGATGGGGGACAGCTCAGGAAGGACAGCAGATGTGGTAGGGGTCAGGGAAGAAGGCTGAGATGATGAGTTGATCAAGACATCTAAGAGAGGATGTGGGAGAGGGAGGCTGGGAGGGACCAGTGAGTCCAGTATAGAGTGGTTAGGCAGTTGGGGAGTTGAGTTGTTGTTGAAAAACTCACTCTCAGTGATGGGCGGGTGGGCGCCCTTCGTCTCCGACACCTACTCCCTCCAAGCTGGATGGGACCGCCGACTCGAACCTCTCCTCAGATGGGAACCCCTCAGGCTCCGGGGTGATGTCATACTCAGCTGCTTCTCCTGGCGCGGGCTCTGACGTCACGGCGGAGTCGTCTACGGTCTCTGGCTGGGAACTGGGCTCGGCACGTTTCCGGATCAGGGCCGTTTGCACTCCAAACACTTCAACAGGGCTTCCTTCCAGTTCAAGCCAGTGGTATCTGGGAGATTGCGGGGGCCGTGGAAGTTCGCCCCGATCCGGAACAGGGTTTTCAAGGTTTCATCCTCCAGTTGTCTGGTGACGGCAAGGTGAAAAAACAAGGATGTGAAGGACAGAAAATCGTGGCTCTCCCAAGCCACAGCGATGAATTTTGCCCATTCATCCATTGGGCAGTCCGTTCTTCTGTTACGGGTTGCTCGTGTAGGAATACACACAGCAAGGAAGATAGATTCAAGAGTAAGACTTTACTAGGCGATCCAATGGAAGATACTTTAAATGTAACACTGTTAAGCATATTTCAATTATATCAGTTAACACACACATATATACTGAAAAACTAGAACCAGTGCTATTTTAGTATGATTGATGTACTATTTTATTTTTTGTTAATATTGTGAATTATATGTTATTTTTATATATTTTATATTTATATTTTATTTTCAATTTACTTTTAAAGTTTTACTAATTTTGTTGTGTTTTTTGTCATTTTTATTAGTTATTTTTAATTATTAATTAAATGTCTAAGTAGTTTTTAAGTTTTAGTTATTTAGGTTTTAAACTAAATGAAAATGAGAAATGTATTTGTTTACATTTAGTTTACAATAATAACCCTGACTAGAACTAAATTGAAACACTGAAAAATCAAAAAAAAAAAAAAATAAAAAAAAACAGCAGACAATTAAAATTCACTACTACAATTTGAAATGAGCATTTTATTTGTTCTTATTGTAGACTTAAAACATGACAGAGTGATAAATCTCAGTAGTGTGGACTAGGTGTACCTTTGAGTTCCTGTGTTTAGTTGACAGTGTTTACATTCTTTGGTGTACTTAGATTACTACTTAGATTTATCACTTTGTCATGTTTTAAAGGGATAGTTCACCCAAAAATGAAAATTTGATGTTTATCTGCTTACCCCCAGTACATCCAAGATGTAGGTGAATTTGTTTCTTCAGTCGAACGCAAATTATGATTTTTAACTGCAACCGCTGCCGTCTGTCAGTCAAATAATAGCAGTGGATGGGAACTTCTACTGTAACAGTAAATAAAACTTGCTTAGACAAATCCAAATTAAACCCTGCGGCTCGTGACGACACATTGATGTCCTAAGACACGAAACGATCGGTTTGTGTGAGAAAACGAACAGTATTTATATCATTTTTTACCTCTAATACACCACTATGTCCGACTTCGTACAGCATCCTGTTAGTGAGGTCAAAAAACCCGCTCTGCTGACGGAAGTGATGTCTCGCCCATATACTTCAATGAGCGCGAGACATCACTTCCGTTGTCAGAGCGCGATCAGACCTCACTAACCGGAAGCTGAACGGAGTTGGACATAGTGGTGTATTAGAGGTAAAAAATTATATAAATACTGTTCAGTTTCTTGCACAAACCGATCGTTTCGTGTCTTAGGACATCAATGTGTCGTCACGAGCCGCAGGGTTCAATTAGGATTTGTCTATGGAAGTTTTTTCGACTCTTATTGTTCAAGTTCCCAATCACTCCTATTATTTGACTGACAGACGGCAGCGGTTGCAGTTAAAAATCATAATTTGCGTTCGACTGAAGAAAAAAAGGCACCTACATCTTGGATGCCCTGGGGGTAAGCAGATAAACATCAAATTTTCATTTTTGGGTGAACTATCCCTTTAAGTCTACAGTAAGAGTGGAAACACTGAATCTTTGATCATTTCGAAACTTTGCTCTTGTCAGAACAATGAAAGAGGAGAGGAATGTATGAAAAAAAACAATAATTTTGTAATTCCGTTTGGCGCCACTAGTGGCACACAAAAAACAAAAACAAAAAAAAAACACTTGGAAAGTCTATGGAAAGTCCACACAAAATGTGTGTGTGTGTGTGTGTGTGTGTGTGTGTGTGTGTGTGTGTGCACATTTGTGGTCATTAGTTGTCAAACATGTGGGCCCTGACAGAGGCACTGAACAGATGTGAAGTATAGACAAATATTTGTCAGAGAGATGTATTTTCCCATGCTGGGATTAGCATTGCAGGTAAAATGGCCAGCCAAGCCATATGGAAGGAAGTAACTGGACACCACCCTTGAGACTTCAAGCGTGAGGAATGATCAAAAAAAGAAAGTAAATGAGTACCCATGTGAGAAGTAGCACTTGGTGTTATCCCATAATGCCCTGCCTTTGTCAAATGCCACTTTGCCTTGATGAGGCAGCTCAAGCATTTCTCAAAGTTTCTAGATGTGGTCTGACGAAATGGCAATGAGCTGTTAGAGAGTTGTTTTAACATCAACATGGAAAAACACCTTTCCACTTAAGCATTACACCCACGGTTGTGCTTGTAATAACAGTTGAGCCACATGCTACTCTCTCATTGCGAACAGCTGTCATCTTTGAGCAGTGAAGGATTTTGATGTGGAGTTGCAGAGACTGCAGAGAGTGTAATAGGAGTCGTACCGAACTACATCTCCATCAACACGTACAGTTGTGGCCAGAATTATTAAACCCCTTCATAAATATGATCAAAGATGACTCTAAAAATAAATCTGCATTGTTTATCCTTTTGATCTTTAATTTATAAAATTAGCAAAAATCTAACCTTTCATTGAAGGAAAAGAATTGAAAGTGGGGGGAAATAACATTATGAAATAAATGTTTTTCTCCAAAACACGTTGCCCACAATTATTAGCACCCTTTTATTCAATACTTTTTGCAACCTCCTTTTGCCAAGAGAACAGCTCTGAGTCTTCACCTATAACGCCTGATGAGTTTGGAGAACACCTGAGGAGAGATCAGAGACCATTCCTCCATACAGAATCTCTCCAGATCCTTCAGATTCCAGCTCCATGCTGGTGCTTCTTCTCTTCAGTTCACTCCACTCATTCTCTTTAGGGTTCAGGTCAGAGGACTGGGATGGCCATGTCAGAAGCTTCATTTTGTGCTCAGTGACACATTTTTGTGCTGGTTTTGATGTTTGTTTTGGATCATTGTCCCGACGGATGATCCAACCACAGCCCATTATAAGATTTCTAGCAGAAGTGGTCAGGTTTTGATTTTTTATCTGTTAGTATTTGATAAAATCCATGATATGATATATCTGAACAAGTTGTCCAGGACCTCCAGCACAAAAATAGGCCCACAACATTAAAGATCCAGCAGTATATTTAACCGTGGACATGGGGTACTTTTTATCCATGTGTGCACCAAACCCATCTGGTGGGTTTGCTGCCAAGAAGCTCTTGTTTTACTTTCATTTGACCATAGAAGTTGGTCCCGTTTGACATTCCAGTCTTGTCTGACAACTGAATATGCTGGAGATTGTTTCTGGATGAGAGCAGAGGATTTTTCTTGAAACCCTCCCGAACAACTTTTGGGGATGTAGGTGCTTTTGATAATTTTTTTTAGGCTTTCTGAGATTCAAGACTCAACTAATCTCTGCAATTCTCCAGCTGTGATCCTTTGAGAGTCTTTGGACACTTAAACATTCCTCCTCACTGCGCATTAGGATGATTTAGACACACGTCCTCTTCCAGGCAGATTTGTAACATCTTTAGTTGATTGGAACTTCTCAATTATTGCCCTGATAGTGGAAATGGGGATTTTCAATGCTTCAGCTATTTTCTTACAGCCACTTTCTATTTTGTGAAGCTCGACAATCATTTGCTACACATCAGAACTATATTCTTTGTTTTTTCTCATTGTGATGAATGATTAAGGGAATTTGGCCTTTGTGTTTCCTCATGTTTATACTCCTGTGGAATAGGAAATCATAGCTGGACAACTTCATGTTCATGATCACCCTGGTGAGCTAAAAAAAATTTAATATGAATGGGAATATACTTCAGAGATATTTTACTCATAAAAAATTCTAGGGGTGCTAATAATTGTGGGCAACGTGTTTTGGAGAAAAACATTTATTTCTTAATATTATTTCCCCCCCACTTTCAATTCTTTTCCTTCAATGAAAGGTTAGATTTTTGCTAATTTTATGAATTAAAGATCAAAAGGATAAACAATGCAGATTTATTTTTAGAGTCATCTTTGATCATATTTATGAAGGGGTTTAATAATTCTGGCCACAACTGTATGAAACACCTGGAGAAACACTCGCTCAAACTGCTGTGAGAAGATTAATGGGTTCACAGCTCGAACCAAAAAATCATAGCATCGTATTAATCGGATTTCTGTCGACAATAGCTTTAAAAGCTACTATTACTTAGCTCCTGAATTGAAGTCTAATGTTTCAAGGTCATGTACAAAAAAAATCATAATTTTAATGGTAAAATACTGTAAAAATGCTACTTTAAAATTGGTTAACTGTATGTTCCCTTACTAGTGAACAACTGTAATAAATCTTACTGTTACATTTATAGTTTTTAAAAAAAGAAAGCGAAAGTATAATTTAATTCCATCAGTATCGGGCTCTTTCTCATTAGTCAAGTTAAGTAAAGTCACCTTTATTCTATTGCCCTTTATACACTGTGTGCAGAATTATTAGGTATTAGGTATAAGTTGATTTTCTGATCATATTTTTTTTTTTCCAAGCACATTTTACCAATTCCAATCCACATCAATCTTAATAACTACTATTAATATTGTTTTTGATCATTTATAAGTGATATATAATTGTTCATGAAGGCTGGAAATGAAAAACACCTTATATTCAGGTGTGCAGAATTATTAGGCAGGTTTTCTTTTACAGGCAAAATGAGCCAAAAAAGAGATTTCACTCAGACTAAAAAGTCAAAAAATATTAAATACTCATGAGAAGGACGCAATACTAATGCAATACTAGAAATTGCAAAGTTAAAGCATGACCAAGGGACAGCAAAATGCTCATTGGGTCAGCGGGGTTATACAAAAACAGGTGGAAAAGAAAAGACACATGTTAACTGCAAAATAATTAAGAGTTAAGGTGAAGAATTAAATGTGAAACCATCAGGAACCCTTTGGTCTCCAGCACCACCATTTTCCAGAACTGCAACCTACCTGGAGTCTCCAGAAGTGCAGGGTGTCAGGATCTCAGAGACTTGGGTTAGCTAAAGAATCCTAAAAAATGACCCGCTCTTAATAAGAATCACAAGCTGAAGTGTTATAAAATACATGAAGACTGTGTTTTTATAGGCCTTATAGACAGACAGCTTGAGAGTGACTTCTGAAGGACCAACACCACATCCTCTTGTACCACTGTTTGAAGAATTTATCTTCCAAAATCTGGCAGTAAGGTGTGGGAGTTCACTTTTAGTCCATCTCTTATCCTGAAATGTCCATCTTGCAGAGATGGACTAAAAATGATCTTCCAAAACTTACTGCCAGATTCTGGAAGATAAATTCTTCAAACACTGTAGAAAACAGTGGTGTCATCATCCAGCTCAATTCAGGTCAGGTTTAGTTCTCATCCATTATTGTCAGTGCAGTCAAATCAGTAATATTACTGAATATTGAGTGTGTTATAAACCGCAACTAAGCAAGTAAGAGGTGACAGTGGCAAGGAACCCAAACTCCATCAGGTGACAGAAATGAAGAAAAATCAGGGGCCAGTTCTCCTCTGGTCATTAATGACAGGGCTTGAGCTGATATGAACAAATCCTGATGATCATGTTCTCAAGCATGATTTGACAATGGCCCAAAGAGCGTCTTGTGCTTTAATTTGACCTTTTCATTAAAGTTCTTATGATCAATGACAGTAATTTGCTTATTTGATTAGTGCTTACTAGAAATAGCCTTAAATATTTCTTCTTCATAGTAAGTCATAAGGTTTCTTTGTTTTACAAAATCCTGTAACATTTTTTTTACAGGTTTAAATTCTGAGTTTAATTTGAATGTCTATATACAGTACACATAGTATACACATAAAGGAATAGGGTTTGGGAGGAGATGGAAGGAATAGTCTTTGTGGGTGTCCAAATTGCATGATCTTAAAGGGATATTTGACCCAAAAATGAAAATTATTTCATCATTTACACACCCTAATGTCAGCCCAATCCTGTATGGCTTTGTTTCTTAACATAAAGAAGATTTTAAGAAATGTCTGTGTTTTTGTCTATACAATCTGGTTGTTAAGTCGTGACGTAAGGAACTGGGCCTAAGCCTCGACTCGTTTCACTTGAGAATGACATCTCCACGGCCGTTTATGAGCGCTATTTATTCATATTAAACATTTAAAATACTTACAGTCTACACAACAGTCTCTGTGCTCACAGCATCACAGACATTAATATCTTAGCAATTTATAGAAGATGAATCACTGTCTGGCCATCTGGGATTTTGGTATGGAGATAAAGGTTATGATTATCATTTTTTGGAAGTATTACACCACATCGTGTGTGTATATTAGCAACATTTGTTGTGTTCTTGTGGTATGAGATAGAGCATTTGGACCCAGAAGCGCTGCAGCGTGACGTCAGACTTAACAACCGAATGGAAGCCAATGGTGACCAAAACGGTTTGGTTATTAACAGTCTTCAAAAATATCTTGTGTTCTGCAGAAGGTCATACAGGTTTGGAACAACATTATGGTGAGTAGAATAAATGATGACAGAATTTTCATTTTTGGGTCAAATATCCCTTTACGGTCATGAATTTTATACATCCACAAAGACTTTTATCAATTGTGTCTCCACTCCAAATCCCCTACAAACACACACAGACTCTCTTTTAAAGCATCTCGTGTGTCCAGGGGGCATTCAATCATGGCCGCAGCAGCCACTGTCACAGTGCATTACTCACCGCTATTATGCACTTCACTCCCATCACTCTAGTTCAGTGGTTCTCAACTCCAGTCCTCGGGACCCACTGCTCTGCACATTTTGTATGTCTCTCTTATCTGACACACTCAATTCAGTTCATGCAGACTCTCCTAATGAGCTGATGATCTAAATCAGGTGTGTTAAATAAGGGATACATACAAAATGTGCAGAGCAGTGGGTCCCGAGGACTGGAGTTGAGAAACACTGCTCTAGTTTAGATGGGCTGAGATAGACCAGGCCATCAGGTTATCTTCTGTCATTTTAGTAGACTGCCACATACCTACACGAACATGTTGCATATACTGTCTCGTCCTTATCTCAGACAGTCTGCTACCTTGAGCATGTTTGTCTGCTACCTTGAGCATGTTTGTCTTTCTTTTTCTTTTTTTTTCACAAAGAAAACTGACACCTGATGCAGAATAAATTTGTCATGCTTTTATATGCATATTATATAACAAAGAATTGTTGCATCAGCTTATGACACTTTCTTCTGCATTTTACTACAAGTTCTGTGAAAATCTATTCAATTTCAAATGTATGTATTTATTTTATTTAGGGTATTTTTGTAACTGTGAGAAACGTTGTTACATATGTTTTAAATGTTGTAAGTACCGTTCAAAAAGATAAGGTAAGAAAGATTTGTAAATGTTTTTGAAAGAAGTGTCTTCTGCTCATGAAAGCTACATTTATTTCATAAAAAAATCCAGCAAAAGCAGTGATATTGTGAAATACTATTTGTAGTAATGATAATGTTCTTAGGTGTAGGAAGGAAGGGGACAGGGTCAGCGTTCAACTGCTGACTGAGCTTTATTTCAGTAAACACAAATGTCAAACAAAAACTGTGCAACGCACAACAGCAAAACAAAAATAGATGAGTAAAGTTCGTAGACAAACTTCAAGTTGGCTTGAAAAAGCCTAGCCAGAAGGTTTGGAGTAGTTTTAAAAGCTTGAAGTTTGAAGCTTTTTAGTTTGAAATAGTTTAAGTTTTAGTTTAGTAGTTTAAAAGCTAGATAATGTGTGAGTAAGTAAGTGTGAGTGAGTGTGTGTAGATAGATATAGTTAGTTAGATAGATAGTTAGATGGTTAGTAAGTTAGTTAGATAGTTAGAAAGTTAGTTTATGAGTTTGAATGAGTTTGAATGGCTCAGTAATAGTACATAGAATGGAAGCTTGATTGAGTTTAATGGGCTTCAGTTTGTTTTGATTTGAATTTTAGTTGGATAGATAGTTATATAGTTAGTTAGAAAGTTAGTTAGTTAGTTAGTTAGTATGAGTTTGAATGAGTTTGAATGGCTCAGTAATAGTACATATGAAAGCTTCATTGAGTTTAATGGGCTTCAGTTTGTTTTGATTTGAATTTGTGACTGTTGGAGTTTGATGGAATGTTCAGATTTTCAATGTAAGTCAATGGGAGTTTTTTCCAGGTTTAATCAGCATTTTTAGGAAAACCGTAAATCGGATCAGTCTGAAAAGATATAGCAACTCGAGTAAGAACAGTCTGAAGGTCTGGGCCGAGTTTGGTGGTTGTAGCTTTAAAGCTCTAGGAGGAGATGCAGTCTAAAATTTGGCTCAGAAGAAGAATAATAAGTTTATATAGCAGATCAGAAAGTTGGCTTTTTCAAGCCAACTTAATAATCCACAAAGGGCTTCACTCCAGTCTCGGCATATACAATCCATAATGGGCTTCACTCCAGCAGTGTTGTCGTGCACCAGCGGCTCAGTCAGCAGTTCCCCTCTCTCTCACTGACTTCCTGCTTCTTGCTGCGTTTTAACCTGTCTCCGCGCCAATTACTGAAATGAGAAACAGTTGTTCGTGATTTACATTTAACCCGCTCACTCACCAAAGATCTCCCGATGCTCTCTCCCGCTGCAGACCTCGCTGAACCACGGCCCCCTCGTCACACTATTATAATTTAAAATAATTTATGTGTTGATTCTGTGCTCAAGGAACATTTCTTATTATTATCAACAGTTTTATAAACAGTTGTGCTGCTTAATATTTTTGTGGAAACTGTGGTAATTTTTTTTTTTTTTTTCCGGATTCTTTGATGAACAGAAAGTTCAAATGAACAGCATTTCAATTTATTGTTTATTACAATAATTCTTGGCCAAAACAATGTTTTTATATTTTTGCATATCACCTGTTTTATATTTATTTTTTTTATATTATTGTTTAAAGGTAGATTATGCATATTTTTTGCTCATTTATATATATATATATATATATATATATATATATATATATATATATATATATATATACATATACATCATCGATCCTTCTTCGAAAATGTGTTTTTGTCTTATCTTAAGCCTATTATAATTGTTTATATATATTTTAATATTTTAATTTAATATTTTAGACCGGGCAGGGTGTATTTGTGGAAAATTTCGAACATACTTCACTTGCCAGTGTGTGTCTTGTCATATGTGTAAATATAGAGAAGTTGCTTTGGCCATTTTGACACGTGTATGATGTGGCAGTAGCATAGGTTAGTTGTCACAATAAGTGAAAAAGTTTGACATGGAGCAGCTAAATCTCAAACCTCTGGGGAATTACCCATTTAAAATCAGAGAAGTGCAGAATTTCTCAGAGGCAGGGGCTCAAAAAAAAATAAATATAAGCAATGTTGGGGGTAACGCGTTAGAAGTAATGCAAGTTACATAATCAGATTACTTTTTTACAAGAAACTAGTAAAGTAACACATTACTTTTAAATTTACAGTAACATATCTGACTTACCTTTTCAAAGATGTAACACAGGTTACTTTGTTTTCTCATTTATTGACTGACAGCTGTCCTGTCCCTATATGTTGAGAAAAATCAGGAGTTAAAGGGTTAGTTCACCCAAAAATGAAAATAATGTCATTTATTACTCACCCCCATGTCGTTCTACAGCCGTAAGACCTTTGTTCATCTTCGGAACACAAATTAAGATATTTCTGATGAAATCCGATGGCTCAGTGAGGCCTCTATTGAGAGCAAAGCCATTCAAACTCTCAAAATCCATAAAGGTACTAAAAAAACATATTTGAAACAGTTCATGTGAGTATACTTTATACAAGTATACTTTATGTATTTAATCTTACCTTATTAACCAGTGTCTGACCTTTTGATGATCCAATTCAACCATACTAAAAAGTAAAAATGACTAGATAATCAAACTGAGCCATCTGACCAATCAGAGCAGAGTAGGCTCTCAAAAAGGAGGAGTTTGGAGAAAACGAACCTAATCCTTTATCGAGGTGATGCTGCAATGTACAGTGTTTTAAATCTTGGATGCATGTAAACCTATAGTAGGAGCCCTTCAAAACAAAAGTAGGAACTTTTAAAATAGCGTAATAGGGGCACTTTAATTGAAAGATTAGCATACATTTGCTTTGTCCTCATTTTCCTTAAAAAAAAAAAAAACAGCGAACAGAATAGTTTGCTGGCTAAGTGAAAACTTGACAAAGCTCGTATTAAAACAAGAATCAACATTGGTTTCGCTTTTCGGAGATGGTGTGATCTGAGGGATTTTAAATGTTGTAAAATCGATGCAGAGATGGTTTTATTCAGTGGTGCGCATGGGGTGTGGGACTTGATTGAGCCCCGAGGGGGATAATAACCCCCGGAACACAATTTCTACTGAGGGGGACCCCCCTAACACCCACCCACACGGAACGCGATTTCGCCCCTGCCCCCGCAGAGGTCTTTTATTAAACAGATAAATTGCCATATGTATTATAACAGAGTTCATTGTAAAGCTTTATCTCAGGTCATTTCATTGTGGGTTGTTGTAGCACTGATGTGCTGGAATTTATTTTCAAGGAAGTACTGTGTCCATGTCTATGGATACAGTAACGTCCTCTGCTAGTCAGCTTCAGATCCTGTCCATCAAAACTTATCTGTCTTAAGCATAGTAGTGAATGTTTTATGAGCACATATTCTTTCTCTCTCTCTTTCTCTCTCTCTCTCTCTCTTTCAGCCACATTAAGCCAAAGACTTAAGATAAAGGGACTTTGATAGTGTACCTTTAAAAGTTGTACCTTTTTAGTTGAAAAACATACAGGCTATTGGTAAGTTCAAATGTTACAACATACCCCACTATTGGTCACCATGCAATGAACTGTATGAACATTTAACCTTTTTAAATAGTATGTTTCAGCTAAGACTTGAAAGTATGTCCCTATACTGAATTTTACATTTGAAAATAAAAGAACCTGGTAAATATTCACTGGCATTAATTTAAGACAGCTAGTCTCCCCTATTTGTTGTTTTTAAATAAATAAATAAATGCAGTTTATTATATAAAAAAAAATTATCTTATTGATAGATTTTTAAGTAATGTATCAGAAAAATACTTCCTAAGTCATAATGTGTCATGCTGGACCATTTGTGTCAGATTCATTTTTAAAAGATGGTATCATAAGAACAGTAAACAAGTAATTCTTACATAATGGTCATATACCGTCATTATTATTTAATTGAAAATGTAAAACTAAAGAATTTTCTTATTGAATAGAGAATTTCATGTCTAAAACTCTGATAACATACAAACAGATTAGAGAGATTGTTATTGAATTCTTCATGCACTGTAAAATAGACCGTGATTTTAACAGTAAAAGACTGTAAAAATGCTGCGGTGAAAAACTGTCAATTGGTTTACAGAAAGTTTCCGTACTATATACGGTGAATAACTGTAATAGATCTAACGGTACATTTAATGTAATTTTACGGTAAAATACCGTTAAATTCACAGTTTTTAGAAGTGAAAAATAACAGTTCATTGTAAAATTTACAGTGAAAAAACGTAAATTGACATTTGCCACAATTCCCTGCGTGACACTTCACATTTGATATATTTTCGTTGAAATAACTCTGTTTCTTCTTAGTTTTTCTCATTTTTTTCTAATCAGTTGTGTACATTAGGGTTTTATGTTACATCTAATGTTGTTAAATTAATGTTTATTGCATTTTTAAAATTTTATGCATGTTACCATGATGGTGTTTAGTGTGTGTGTGAATGACACTGTGTGCACCTTCTATATGTTAGTATTGTCCTCCTCAGCTAGTGGAAAAGCTGCTTGTGATGAACTTTGATTCATCATGTGACTCTTATCACCACTGTGTTTGGTGACTGTCAGTGTATTATAAAGGTAAAAAACAGATATTAGTACTTCATTAGGTCGGTAAATTAACATTATATCAGTTAATGAAATACGTTATTTTACCGTAAATTTAACAAATTTATTTTTTTACGTTGCTACTGTATTTTTTACGGTAAAGTTCTGGCAACCACAGCTGCAGGTTTTTTACCGTAAATTTTACTGAGATTTTATATTAGTACAATATGCACATGCTCTGATTTAATTGTGATGGTCAACTGTTTTTTCAATGACCACAGTGCAGGAGCTGTTTGATTGAAACAGGGTGTCTGGTTATCATCTGGATATCATCTGAAAACATTCAAAACAGAGCTCCAAAATGATCTTAATGCCAACACATCCTAACTTTTTCCATCAGTTCACAAGAGGGCAGCACAATGAATTGAAGTAAAATTTAAATTGTGACATGACCTAATATGATTTTATTATATAACTGAAATGGATATGCTCTTTATGATTTTTGCCATGGTTTCGAAATTAAGTTAGAGGAATCTTTGCCCCTCAAAGTATGAATTAAAAATATATTTATTTATTTATTTATTTGTTTATTTGTTTGTTTGTTTGTTTGTTTGTAGTATATTTATTTATGATGTTTTTATTTCTAGTATTTATTTGTGTAGAATTTTTATTTTAATTAATTTTATTTATTTATAGAATTTGTATTTATTTATTTTTCTGTCTTAATTCATTCTACATATCAATTGGACTCTTTCACTGGCCCTACACACACTGCCCATCATAAGCAAATGATTTCTTCTCACTTTTGCCATTGTGTAGAACATTATGTGGTTTCCAGTGGCTCTAGCAATAGAGACATATTTTGGTAATTGTGAAGCAACTTTAGCAACACATGCAAGTTTGGGGGTCGGGGATTGATGCAGCAATGCAAGGCTGTTTCTACTGTGTTAAAGTCTTTGTAGATGTGTTATGGGGGAGGGGGTGGAGTCTTTTGAAATCTGATGACATGTCGAATGATGTGAGTTCTTCCTTAAAGTATCTCATCTTACTCATTGTAAAAAAAACAGCCGTATTGTTTTTAACTGCTTATCATAGATCAAAGGAAGGAGAGATTAAGCCATTGTTAAGAGATGAGTCTCAAGCAGACGTTTCTTCTTTATGGGCACAATGGACAACAGGTGGAGGTTTGATGGTTGTAAGGAAGTGAGTGTAAACAATTATATGCATTTGCAAGTAAGCAGTCAGTTAGCATTTGCTTTGCATGATAGGCGAACTCCATGCTGGGATTCAACCTTCATTCAAGTTTCATTCAACAATGGTTGAAAAATCAAGCTTGTTCTTGAAAAAAGCATGTAAACTATAATTTGTTTAGTAGTGGAGGCCACTAATGCTATAGCTGCTTTAGCTGTAAAACAACTTTCAGCGGGTATTTGGCAATTTTATTCTAAGCAAAACAGTCTCAGTTCAGATGTTTGTATTGGATGTCTTTCTTCATTCTGCTTCGGATTAAGTCATTTCACGTCATTTTAATAGGACTGAGGTCAGGTCACTCACTTGGCCATTCAATACAGAGTTTCAGTCACGCTGTTGTTGATCTACTTCTGTGCTTTGGATCTTTTGTCAAGTTGCATTATCATACTTTTACATTGTAGAACACAGATGTCTAGACATTCCCATTTGAGTCTGATGACTTTAATCATTTCAACTATTTGTTCAATAAAGATATGACATTTTTCATTATTAGAGTGCGAAAGGGGGACTGAAATGTTTTTATTTATTTTCAATATATGATCAGAAAAAGGAAGTTCTTAAACTTTAAAAAATGTTAATATATATATATTATCTCAGTGGTGTGCAGTGGTGTTCTGAAATGAGGAGGCAAACAATGACCTCAGTTTTTTATTTATTTTAAATTATTTTTTTATAAATCAAATGTAAATCCTTGTCCATTACTTTTAACATCCTCGTTAAATTAACATTACATTACATTACATCAAAAAAGAAAAAAAGAAACCAAATACAATTCTATTTTGTATTTTTACGTTAACAATGTAATTAATGTTCTATTTATTAAAACCAAGTCAATCTCATCAAGTTAGTGTTTTAAGCATTTTTACATTTATTCCAAAATAATAACTAAAGGCAGTAACAATTTAAACAACATATTTTATTTGTGTATTGATTTTCAGCTGTTCTTTTTAATAGACAACTTATTTCGGATCATCAGTCATGCTCGGTAAACACCAAAGATTATAGAATAACACAAGACGTGTCACTCGTATTATTATGAATGGGAGAAAGTTCAATGCGCAGTATGGCGGAATAAGTCCCACCTTCTAAATAAGAGCCAATCGCCGACTGGTAGTCATCGCGTCACTGCAGCGGCCATTAGAAGCACCAGTTTCTATAGAAACAGTCAGCCTCTGTAATGAGGCACAAGACTTAGGCATTTAGGACTGTGCATGTGCGTTAGGTTGATCCAGCCTGAAAAATACAATTTTTTGTCATGATTCTAGCCTTAGAAGCAACATTTATGAGACAGTTTTTGTCAGATTTCATTGGTGATTTCAAATATGAAATTTAATCGAAAGCTTGGCAAACAGCTTATTCAAAGAGATAGGAGCTGCACTTGGATGCCCAAGAGGCGTTTCAAAGATGGCCGCTGAGTGAAATGACCTGTCTGAAAGGGACTTTGGTAAACACTCTGTCACAGACACGAAGATGTATCTTTAATTTCACCAAGCTGATTGCACACACACACACACACACTGCCCGGCCAAAAAAAAGTTGCTGTTAAGATTTTAATAGGCAAATAACTTAAGAATCTGTGAATGGATCATTATTACAGTGATTATTATTTTCTAGCATGTTATATGTTTGGCAATGGTTCTTTTAACCCTTAAAGATGTAGTGTGTAGCTTTTCATTTCTTAAACAACCATGTAGGAAGACACATCATGACCATATTCCAGGATGACAATGTCAAGATTCACCAGGGTTAAAATTGTGAAAGAATGATCAGAGAGCATATGAAGAATCATGTTCACACATGAATTGGCACCTCTGAGTCTAGACCTTAATTTCATTGAAAGTCTTCGTGATGTGCTGGAGTAGACTTTACAGAGTGCTCCCCTTTGCATTGTCAGTAAAAGATCTTGACCAAAAATTGATGCACCTCTTGATGGAAATAAATGTTGTGATGTTATTTCCATCGAGAGGTGCATCATTTCAAGATCTTGTATTGACAATGCAAGAGGCGAGCATTCTGTAAAGTGTCCTCCAGCAATTCCCAAAGACTTACACTGAGGTTAAGGTCAGTGTCAATTCATGTGTGAAAATGATTCTTCATGCTCCCTCCCAACAATTCTTTCACAATTTGAGCCTGATGAATCTTGACATTGCCATCCTGGAATATAGCCATGATTGTTGGCATTCATGGTCCCCTCAATGAACTGTAGCTCCCCAGTGTCGGCAGCACGCATGCAGCCCCATGACACACCACCATGCTTGACTGTAGGCAAGACACACTTATCTTTGTACTCCTCACCTGGTTGCCACCATACACGCTTGACACCATCTGAACCAAATAAGTTTATCTTGGTGTCATCAGACCACAAGACATGGTTCCAGTAATCCATGTCCTTAGTCTGCTTGTCTTCAGCAAACTGTTTGCAGGCTTTCTTGTGCATCATCTTTAGAAGAGGCTTCCTTCTGGGACAACAGCCATGTAGACCAATTTGATGCAGTGTGCCTCTTCAACCTCTGCAGCAATGCTGGCAGCACTCATACATCTATTTCCCAAACACAACCTCTGGATATGACGCTGAGCATGTGCACTCAATTTCTTTGGTTGACCATGGGGAGGCCTGTTCTGAGTGGAACCTGTTCTGTTAAACCGCTTTATGGTCTTGGCCACCATGCTGTAGCTCATTTTCAGGGTCTTGGCAATCTTCTTATAGCCTACGCCATCTTTATATAGAGCAATTTTGAATTGCAAGATGGCGGAGTAGAGGTTCCATAGCTCACTGCTCCTCCTGGGATAACTTTTTCCCCTTTTAAGATACTTTAAGATCCTTTAAGATCAGAACAGTAGTTTACGATCTTAAATTAGAAATAAGTCAAGTATATTGTTGTACATCTTGCTTGGGATAGTGCTTATGCCTCGGACAAGAACAACAAAAATTATGGCAGACGCACAATTGGAAGACGCCGAGGCCGAGCTGACTGTGGCGTCACTTGAGGCCACACTGCAAAAGTTTTTCGCTAAAGCAGACAAACAAGCTAAGGAACGCTATGAGCACTTGGAAAGTCGATTGGATTCAATCAATAAGACTCTCGCTGATCACACAAAGGATTTAGAGTCCCAACGGAAGATAACCACGTCTCTCCAAGCACAGATGAAAGCAGTTGGGGATTCAACAGCTAAACACGACGATACGCTGAAGCTGCTATATGACAAAATTACTTCATTTGAAGACAGGATGAGGAGAGAGAATCTCTGCATTGTCAACTTGAAAGAAGGAGAGGAACAGGGAAACGCCTTGGCTTACCTTGTGCGGAGTTTTCCCAAATGGTTTCCCGATTTGGTCAATAATCCACCGGAGCTGATGAGAGCACATCGCATCGGTCCACCGCGGAAATCCTCTGCTCTTCCAAGGACCATAATCCTAAAGTGTCTTCGTTTTACAGACAGAGACCGCATCTTGCGATGTGCCAGGAAGAGAGATGTGGAAGTAGCTGGTCAAATAATCCGCTTTACAACGGACTTCAGCGATGTCACTGCTCAGCGAAGGCGCCCATGTTACCCAATAATGGACCGCGCTCGTAAATTGGGCTTTCAAGCCTTCCTGCTTTATCCTGCTATCATCAAGTTGACCCGAGGATCTGACCAACGCCTGTTTCAAGACTCAAACGAGGCAGCAAAGTTTATTGACTCCATGGAACTACAAAACTCCAGTAAGGAGTCTTAGTAACTTTCTTGCCGAACAGCTGTCGGGATACATGCTGTCTTTGTTTACTTCCGCATTGACGGAATGGAGTAGTGGATTACGTTTGACGTCATCCTCTACAAGAGACTGAGATATCTGTCAGGTACTGTGTAGCTAATTGAACTGATGTGTGGCAAAAGAGACATTAACCCAGGGGAGTAAGGAGAGCTAGGAAGCAGTTTTTGTTTTGTGTTTTGGTTTAAGTTTTTATGCACTTAGTTAATTTTTGTTGGGAAGGGGTGGGGGGTGATTTGGGTGTGCTAGGAATCACAGATTATGAGGATACAAATTATGGGACGTGTTATGTATGTATGAATATGTGTATGAATGGGTTTGTATGTTTTTTCATGATTGGACCTAGTGATTATGAATGTAAATGCAGAAATTGTAGGTCCATGTGGACTATTATAATAAATCAGAAAATAGTATTCAAATTAATCAAAGATGGTAACTTTTACTAAACTACCCAAAAAGGGATTCCGATTAGGACATTTAAACATATGCAGTCTTAGGAATAAGTTAACAGAAATTGCAAATATTCTATTGGAAGGCAATTTACATATTTTTGCAATTACAGAGACTCATTTGGATTCCTCATTCGAAGATTCCTCATTACATATACAAGGATACCATATATATAGGAGGGACAGAAATGCAAGGGGTGGCGGGGTTGCAATCTTTATACAAGAACATATCCCAGTTAAAATGAGAATAGATTTGATGATATCTAATATTGAAGTACTATGGCTACAAGTACATATTCCACATTTAAAACCAGTATTAATTTGCTGTTGCTACCGGCCACCCAATGCAAATTCTGATTATTTAGATACAATATGTGATATGATTGACAATGTATGTGACAGTCGAAATGAAATCTTTCTTATGGGAGATTTCAATATAGACTGGAACTCATTACAATGTCCTATGAGGAATAAGCTTCATTCTATTACAGAAGCATGTGGTTTAAAACAACTTGTGACTTCACCTACTCGGATATGCCTTAGGAGTGATGGCACAAAAACATCTAACTTGATTGATCATATTTTTACTAACTTTGATGATTTTTGTAGTAAATCTATATCTGTCCCAGTAGGGTGTAGTGATCACAACCTCGTAGTAGTGGTAAGGAAAACCAAAATTCCTAAAGAGGGACCTAAAGTAATAGTAAAAAGGTCATACAAACATTATAATGAGAATAATTTTAGGGAGGATGTTAGTAATATTTGTTGGGATGGGGTCCTAATGAGAAATAATCCTGATGATGCAGTAGAAGCTTTTAATTCATTGTTTTTAGAAGTAAGTAACAAACATGCCCCTTTAATAAAGAGAACTGTAAGGAAAACAAGAGCTGGTTGGATAGATGCTGAACTAAAGGACTGTATGGCACAAAGAGATGAGGCCAAAAAAGTTGCAAACAACTCCAATTATGAATCAGATTGGCAAGTCTACCGAAAATTGAGAAATTATGTGACTAAACTGAATAAAAAGAAAAGGAAGCTGTATTATGGAAATTGGATATCAAACAATAAATATGATAGCAGGAAATTATGGAATATTTTAAATAACATGTTGGGAAGAAATGTTAAAAGTGCTCCAACATTTCTTGAATCAGGGGATAGGTTTCTTACAAAGCCATTGGAAATAGCAAATTATTTAAGTAAGTATTTCTATGAGAAAATTGATAAGTTTCGAGATGAAATGGGTCAAATACAAACGAATAATACAAAAGCAGAAATGCTAATAAGAAATAAGATCATGGTAGGAAAGACTTGTAAATTTGAATTTACTGAAGTAACAGAGAGTCAAGTAAAAAAATTACTATTAGAATGTAAAGAAAAACCATCGGGTGTAGATAATATTGACTCAAAGTTACTGAAACAAGTGGCAAACATAATTGCAGTTCCGATTACTCATATTTTGAACTTGAGTTTACAGAAGAGTATCTATCCGCAACCTTGGAAAACAGCAAAGATTGTACCATTACCAAAAAGCACAGCTGTACCTTTTTGTGGTTCTAACTGCAGACCAATTAGTCTGTTACCAATCTTGAGTAAAGTGATGGAGAAAATAGTTTTTGAACAAATTCAGAACTATTTTTCAGATAATAACTTAAGTACTGACTTTCAGCACGCTTACAGAGTTGGTCATTCAACCGCTACAGCGATGGCTCAAATGACAGATGATTGGCTCACAGCATTAGATAATAAGATGTTGGCAGGAGCAGTGTTATTAGATTTTAGCTCAGCTTTTGATCTTATTGACCATAATCTTTTATTAAGAAAAATGAAATGTTACGGTTTCAGTCAAGCAGCATTACTCTGGCTTCAGAGTTACCTAGAAAATAGGAAACAGACTGTTTTCTTTAATGGAAGTTTTTCAGACAAAAGAGATGTTTGTTGTGGTATACCACAAGGAAGCTGTCTAGGTCCGCTCCTGTTTTCTATGTACACAAATGACTTGCCTTTAGTGTTACAAAAAGCAAAAATATCTATGTATGCTGATGATTCAACAATTTATTCATTACAAAGTACAATTGGTGAACTTCAAAATGTCTTAATGGAAGAATTAAAATTGGTATATGAGTGGGTCATAAATAATAAGTTAGCACTAAATATTGGAAAGACAAAAAGTATTGTGTTTGGAACCAGATGTATGCTGTTGGATGAGCCTAAATTATGCCTAACTGTGAAAGATACAAATGTTGAGCAGGTACAAGAGGTTAAACTTCTTGGAGTAGAACTTGATAACAAGCTGTCGTGGTCCAAACACATCAGCACTGTAGTACGCAAGATGGGCAGAAGTCTTGTGATGGTTAAACGGTGCTCCCATTTGTTACCTTTTAATATGGTGGCAGATGTTATAAAAACACTTGTACTCTCACAATTGGACTATTGTTCTGAGATTTGGTCCTGTGCTGCTGCTTCCCATATCAAAGTGCTTCAAATGGTCCAAAACAAGGCAGCGCGATGTGCTCTTCGATGTCTGTATAGAACAAATGTAAATTGGATGCACGTTATGTTATCCTGGTTAAAGGTAAAAGAGAGATTTGAAGCCTCATTGCTTAATCTGACAAGAAATATTGTAGTATCTAAATTACCAAATGTGCTTTATCAGGAGTTATGTTTTAGTTATAAGGAGCATAATTATGAAACCAGACACGCTATAAGAGGGCAGATTCAAATTACCCAAAGTAAAAACAAATCATGGAAAAAATACTGTAAAATACAGATCCATGTATTCTTGGAACAACTTGCCAAGTGAGATTATTAATGCAAATAGCAAACATCAATTTAAAGTCCTCCTGAAGAGGCACCTTCTTTTATTCCAGTAGCACCCAAGAAGAAAATTGGATTTTCTATAGTATTTTTTATCATTAAAATTTCTACTAATTGCAATGAGTAAGATTATCTCTCTATTACTACTTTAACATAAACCAGGTCCTGTGTGTGGATGTGTGCGTGTTTGTGTGTGGGTGTATGTACTTATGTGTTGTTTTTGTTGATGTCATGAATTTTTCTGTTTGTATTATTGTTATTCTTGTCATATTATTCATGTAAATGCTTTGTATTGAAGTATCAACTCCAGGAAGAATAGCTGTGTTTTCACAGCTAATGGAGATCGGAATAAATACAAATACAAAACAATTCTTTCTTTTTTTTCAGATCCTCAGAGAGTTCTTTGCCATGAGGTGCCATGTTGAACTTCCAGTGACCAGTATGAGAGAGTGAGAGCGATAACACCAAATTTAACACACCTGCTCCCCATTCACACCTGAGATCTTGTAACACTAACAAGTCACATGACACCGGGGAGAGAAAATGGCTAATTGGGCCCAATTTGGACATTTTCACTTAGGGGTGTACTTACTTTTGTGCCCAGCGATTTAGACATTAATGGCTGTGTGTTGAGTTATTTTGAGGGGACAGCAGTGTTGTCACATGTAAAGATATAATAAAATATTTACAAAAATGTGAGGGGTGTACTCACTTCTGTGAGATACTGTATATACTTGAGTATTGTGTAACTGTTAGTGTTTTTTTATTATATTATGTTTTTGTAAATTTAAAGTTAGATAATAGTTAGATACAGTTATTTTTTCAAACTCCTCTTTGGCTGTTGCTCCGATTTTCACGAAAATTGAACCAGATCATCTTCAGACCATGCCGACAAAAGGTTATTGAATTCAAGTTGATTTCTCAAACCGTTTTTGAAAAACACATATGAACAAATTGTATGTAGCGCTTGTGAAAATAGATATAAGGCTGTATCTCCGCAACATTTTATCATATTCAGAAAACTTGGCACGTTATCTCAAACATGACCTGAGGCAACTTGCAGCATTTCGGTGCAGTGCCACCTACTGGTCCAGAGATTAAAAAAGGGCTATTTTTGCTTATAACGTCTGAATGGTTTGTCCAAAAATCATAAATCTGGTCTCGTTAGATTCGCGGTACGCTGAATCAAATGATATCCAATTTTGGCCGTTGGCCATTTTGAATTTTGTACTAAAATGCTGTATTTTATGAATGCGTTAGTGTATCATTACCAAACTCTATATGGGTCATCAGCACGATGCCCTGTAGGAGTCTGCAAAGTTTTGGACCAGTGCCACCTAGTGGAGAAAAAATTATATGCTTATAACTTTGGATGTGGTTGACTTATTTTCACAGGAGTCATTTCCTTAGATTCCTGAATCCTTGCCAAGTCCAACGAATACCAAACATATTCGATTTTGCCTTGTGGTTTGTGCAATGTGGTGATTTAGTGCTTAAAAAACTGTTGTCAATATCTTTGAAACGTTAGTCCGATCAAGACAATACCACCGTAGGAAACACGGAACCATAGTTGGTTAATTAAATGTTTAAGCCCAAATGTCAAAATGTTGATAGGAATTGGCAAAAACATCAAATTAAAGTCGCCTATGGGTCATTTTTTTATGTGCTCATACATATAAATGTCTATATACAAAACGAAATTAGATATTTTTACCAAATTTGACACACACATGTATGGCCTCACTCTGAGGACACATAAAAAAGTGGTGGGATGGTGCCTCTTTGTGGCACTACACAAAAACATGAAATTGCCATTAACTACAATACAGTATTATGATATAAAATACTATATGTTATGAATACATTGGTGTGCCATTACGAAACTCAGTATGTGCTATTGGCACAGTGCTCTGAAAGGTACTCAAAAGGTTTTGAGACAGCACCACCTTGTGGTCAAACGTTGTAATATTTAAAAAAAAAAATGCTAATAGCTTTATATAAATGTGGTCTATTGTAATGAGACTGGTCTCAATAGATTCTGTAGGTCATGCTGAGAACATTGTTGCCATTTTTCCCACAGTCAGCCAAACTTCCTGTCCGCCATTTTGATTTTCTTTACTTTTTCAAGCTTAGAACGTTGAACGTTCTAGAACGCTGAACCTCCTAGAACGTTGGTCCAATTTTTACCAAATCAATCAAATCGTATCAGTCCATGCCTGCAAAAACTTATGGATTTCAAGTCGATTTGTCAAACCGTTTCCATGTACCACAGTAACGAACTTAAGGCATGATGCAAAACTGACTCTTGAGGCTGTATCTCTGCAATGCTATAGCATATTGACACCAAACTTTGCGAGTGTCATTGTCACCTCACTCTGACCATACCACATTAATTTGGTCACAGCGGCATCTATTGGTTGAAAGTGATAAACCAGTAAATCTTTATTATTGACTATATTTATGATTTTTCAACTATTTTGCCTAAAATGATCTTTATAGGTCTTTAATTGCTCACTGTTGCAGTTGGTCTGATGCTCCGAGCCATGTTGGCATGACTTGGCCCCATAATTGCTGCATGTAGCTATATTTGAATATGAGTTTAACAGATTTGCAGTGTATCGCCTATCAACAACATCATAGTCAAGTCAAGTCACCTTTATTTATATAGCACTTTTTACAATGTAGATTTTACAAAGCAGGTTTAAATTGATAACTGGGACATTATTTTGGCTGCACAGCAGCTCTTAAAGAATAGTGTCAATGCAGGCAGATCAAAGCACTGTTGAATATCAAATGTCAAATCAAATGTCAAGTGTCCCCAACTAAGCAAGCCAAAGGCGACAGCGGCAAGGAACCCAAACTCCAACAGGTGACATCTGGTGGCAAACAAACATCAGGTGGCAAACTGATACCTGAGTTACCCTCGATTTTATTTTGTAGAAACCAAGGAAACACCAAAGACACTTTAATATATTATGTGTTTTATTAGACAGGTGAGCAACTGTTTGAATACATTCATCAACAGAAATCTAATCGTTTCTTGATTAACAGTGAGAACCATGTTTTTCCATGCCTAATATCGATCTAGCTTACTGCAGTGTGCAACAAGTGTCTCATAGTAGCCGCCGAGCAAATGCACAGAGTAGCATTTTAACTTTCAAAACACAAATGTATCTAATATGATAAAACAGCGCTGCGTTACCCCACATACACACAACTGGAAGAAGTGGAAGCGGTCGTCTGCGGCATAATAAAAGCTTCACTGCTCTCGAGCCGTGTGTCTCTCGTTAGCAATCGCTCCACCGGCCTCATTCCACTCCAACGGCTTTCAGCCCTGTTTCATAATTAATCTTTAATACATTAGCTCATCCATGAATATGATTTCTGGAGTCCCATCAGATTCCCACCGGCTGTAGACGCGAAGACAGCAACTCCCATGATTCCGCAAAATCAAAGCTACGCCTTTGTTTGGAATAAGCAATCTCTAGCGGTGAAAATGACATATTGTGCCATAAGTGTATTGTTGACTTGTCAGATGATATTTAGCAGCTTTTAATGCAGAAATCCACACACAGTCTTTTTTTAAAAGTGTATGTCAAAACATGCACTCAGTGGACAGTAAATCACCAGGAGTTCCTCTTCCCCTATCTACAGTAATGAGTGTGACTAACATGAAAGAACAGCTAATGATAAGACAGCTAATGATAAGACCCCCAAGTGTCACAGACACGTCAGGTTCCACCTCCCTGCAATATCCATGCACTCAATCACCGGAGTTCTAATCACCGCCACCTGCACGTCATCATCCCTGCAATCACCAGCACTATATCTGCCACACTCACACACACAGTCTTCGTCTGGTCTCGTATGTTATACAGACTCTTGTATACTTACCTCAAGGACTCCAATCTGCTCCTTACCTGCTTCCAGCGTCTCCAGTCTTCCTCCCGTGTTCTTCTCTCTCTGTGTGTGAGTGTTCCCCTCTCTCTGTGTGTGAGTGTTCCCCGTCGTCAGTCATCTGTGTCTTCCTCCAAGAACTCCATCTACAAGCAACAAAGGACAGTATAATTTCCCTATCATCTCTTCAAGCTATCAATCTGCAATTTACTCACCTTATATCTGCTGATATCAATAAACAACTATACTTGCTTTTACATCTGCCTCCGTGCCGTCTGTACTGTAACACCAAGCCATTGCTCATTTTTTCTCAAGTCCTGTCCCGTGGTAATGCAGTTTTCAGACTTGTATAACAAGAATCTGTGTGCGAATATGTCCGAGAGAGGTGGCTTTACTGTTGAAATCATTTCGTAATGGCTGAACAAACAAGACTGCAGTTTCTCCAGTACAGTTATCAGTGGTGAGAGAGACGAAATAATGAGAGAGAAATAATGAGAGAGAAATAATGGGAAGGGGAGGGAGAGCTGGAGCATGAAGCCATTGTGAACAAACAGCAAAGTGTTTTATGCCAACATGATTTATCTTTATACCCTATGCAACTAGCCAATGGCGTTCGGTGGGAACCATTTCCAGGTAGAGGGGAGGCTCCGGAATAAAAGCTACAGGGAATAAAGGTATTCTTTAAAAATGGAGGAAACGAGGTTTGTTTACTCATCCTATCCATTTTGTTTGTGATTCACCTCTGAAAATGTATTACAGGGTTTTACTGTTTTGTGTTTTTTGTCACATTCCATTCATTTTTTTTTCCAAGACTCAAAGGCTCTGAAGAGCTTTCAACTTTTTCTTGTACTTCACTCCCAAGAGTTTCTCATAAGCTGAAAGATTCTACTTTAAAGTAGAGAATGATCAAAAAATATTTGCACAATAACCATTTCTCTTTTTAGCTTGTCCTTCATTATTGCATGTTCATCTCCGGACACATGCTTAGCTTAGCGTAGTCCTCTGTTTGTCTTCCAAGACCTACATATCATCACTTCAAGCACCCATACTTATTTCACTGCTAGTTCAGTTCATGTTCTTCATGTTTGTTGCCATAATCGTGGATTGTTTAATGATGTGAGAAAAGCCTTGATGCCTCTCTCTGTCTATTTTCAGTTGGCACTTATAACGTGAACTGTCATAATATTCACGCCTGCTCTGGCAAGTCTTAACAACCTTATCTGGCCAGGTCAGTCCAGTTCACAGTTTAAGCTTTTTGCTCACATACTTAATAATGTAAGTGTAAGCTTCTGCGCACTTCACACTACAACGAACTATAATTAAGTGCAAGTGCCTAGGAACTTTCCCAAGAAGGAGTAATAACACACACAAAAATAAAATATCCGAAGCGCTAAATCACTTCACTTTAAAACACGTATATGTATATAGCCGGCATTTATTTAACAATAAACCAAAATCCAAAAATTACTTTTTTTCTTCTGTTACAATGTATTTAGTTGAAACCACAGTATCCCTTGCAACTCAGAAATCAATGTCCTTTTAGTATAGAAGCAAATGTCCTTTTAGTATAGAAGCAAATGTCCTTTTAGTATAGAACCAAATGTCCTTTTAGTATAGAACCAAATGTCCTTTTAGTATAGAACCAAATGTCCTTTTAAAAGTAGAATCAGAGCTCTGATGAAAATAATAAACCCCAAAAATATTAAATAAAATGTTCTACCCGGGTAGTGTGTTTTTTTTTTTTTTAAGTGTAATGAGATCTCAAGCGCTTATCTGTGAGATGAAATGAAAACACGTCGAATGGAAATGGAAGTTCCTGCTGATAGAGACTTCTTGCACACTATGCTCCTTCGCCGCACCTCCGTCTGTCCGATGGCGGTGAATCCAATGGCGGTATCAAATCACGCATACAAAAAACCAACCTGCATAACAGGGCAACATTCAATTACTCTATCAAAATCATTTCCAATTTCTTCCAGATCTGGAAACAACATTACTAAAAAACATATTCATAATTGTACAGCTGTTTACAATTTGAAAATGGTTACATATTTCTCTCTGTCATTACACGTTAACTCAGACTAGCTTATTACATCGTAACCTAGATTACACGGCTCATAATAGCATCTCAGATTCATGTGACTCAAATTACTCTCCAGTTGGTTTTTACTCAAATAAAACACATCAAAATATTGAAATATCAAGATCATAGTATTTCCACAAAATAGTATTTTGCAAAAGCAATACTTAACTGTGTCACGCTAGCAGAGTGAACACTCTGCAAACTCACCGGAGAAAACAGAAAACAATCCACAAATCCTCGCCAGCAGTAAAACGCCTCTTCCCTCGCGACACCGTTCAAAAGATGATTTCTGTGTAGAAACTAGAGCTCTAAAACTTTATGTTTTTAAAATTAACTCAGTGTGTTTTTTTTTTTAGAACTCTGTTCACTCCCATTCGGTCGCGTTCTTTTTCCCTTCTCCCTACTGAGAACTATATTAGTTTCACCTCTCTGCAGTGCCACTACTGCCATCTGCTGGGCAATAATGATATGCAGTTAAAAGACATAACTGAAAATAACCTAATTATTAGATAAAACCTACTCTGCTTTTAGGTTCATTTTAAGTAGGTTACATCCTCCCCCCCTTAATCTGCATGCATCCTTGCATGCTGCACCCTACACTATCTCAGAAGTTAAAGGTGTCAAATGACATATGTAAGGTACTGTGTCAAGGGTTTGGGAGAAAGCTTTATCTAACCCAGTTAAAATTGAGTGCATAACTGTAACTAGTGGGTTCTCCTAAAGTCGGATATGTCAACTTTTTGGGAGCTGTTCTATCTCTAGAAGACCTTCTCAATGGCACCTCATCATCAGAGATAACCTCAGTTTTCTCAAACTCTGTGGGATCTTTTACATTCAATCCCTCCTCCATCTCATTCAATCCAATGTTTGTTCCATTTATAGGAGTACAATGTTCAATCAGATCTGTGACAGGAACATTAGGAATGCTTTCCTCAGCTCTTACAGTCTCAGGTACAGGTGAGTGTTGACCTCGACTGACCTCACAGGGTCTATCACCTACATCATACTGAAGTTCAAATACTGGAGCTTCAGGGTTCAATGTAGACACATCAAAACTTGTTCTAGCAACTTGATACTCAGGAACAGACTCATTCACCATTTGAACATACTGGTCATCTGATATTCCACCCTGAGACCTTTGCTTGGGTCTGGCTTCCTTTTGAACCTTCCTGCTGTCCTGCTCAACATTTTCCTGGATACTTTCTAACTCAGGGTATGGGTGATCATAAAGAGAGTAGTACTCAACCTCATCCTCCATCTCAGACAATTCGTCATTATCTTCAGCACCATCACCCTCAAGAAGAGGTGAGTTATCAGATTTCTGTCTGAATCTTGACTTCCGTGATGGCATATCTCTCACAGTGGATGGAAGAAATCCACACGGCAAAAGCAGGTCTCGGTGTAAAACTCTTTCGGGACCATCTGTATGTTCGGGAACGACAACATATACAGGGGAATCTTCAATACGTTTGACAACAGTATATATTGTATCACTCCATCTATCAGCAATTTTATGTTTCCCCCTGATGCCAACATTCCGCACCAAGACTCTGTCTCCTGCTTCCAATGTGGCCTCCCTTACTTTGCGATCAAACCTCTGTTTGTTCTGCAAAGCATTCTTTAAACTGTGTGTTGTGGCTAACTGATAGCTTTCTGTGAGACTCTCTGTCAACCTCTTAACATACTCAGAGTGAGACACTTTAGTGTTTCCCTCTGGGCTCAGCCCAAAGGCTATATCGACCGGAAGCCTTGGTTGGCGACCAAACATCAGCTGATATGGGGAGTAGCCGGTAGTATCGTTTTTTGTGCAGTTATATGCATGGACAAGGGGCTGCACAAAATCCTTCCATCTCGCTTTGTCCTCTTCTTGGAGCGTTCCCAGCATTTCAAGAAGCGTCCTGTTGAATCGCTCCACAGGATTCACCACGGGGTGGTAAGGTGTGGTTCTCGTTTTTTTTATTCCAAGCAGCACACACAGGTCTTTGATCAGGGCTGATTCAAAATCGCGACCTTGATCGCTATGCAACCGCTCGGGAAAACCGTAATGGATGAAAAAGTTGTTCCATAGCGCTTTCGCCACTGTCCTTGCCTTTTGGTCTGCTGTCGGAACTGCTACTGCATATTTGGTAAAATGATCTGTTATGACCAAAATATTCTTTGTTCCTTTGCCGTCCGGCTCAAGTGAAAGATAATCCATACAAACCAACTCTAGAGGACGTTGTGTTCTTATGTTCACAAGGGGAGCACATCGTTCAGCACGTGCCTTTCTGCGTATACATCTCTCACAGGTCCGAATCTTTTCGCTCACTTCCATAGCCATACGGGGCCAATAGAAACGGGCACGAACTAAGTCCAGTGTTCTATCAGTACCCATATGTCCAACAGCATCATGAAGACTTTCGAGCGCCAACTTTCTAAACCTTTTGGGAAGGACAAGCTGATGGAAAGGCTCACCTTGGCTCATGCGCTTTCTGTACAGAACATTGTTTGAAATTATCAACTGCTCCATTACTCTCAGCATCAACTGGACCTCTCTGTCTTCCTGACGTCTTGATCTGAATGAGAGTCGCTTTCCTGTTTGGACAATATCTATTACTCTACTGATGGCTGAATCATGTCTTTGCTCACGAGTCCCAGTCTTCAAGTGACATTTGTGGTAACGTACATGATCCAAACTCATCAGGTTGACTGAAACCTACAGGAATAGCAGAGGCCCCAATCGCCAAACATTCAACTGGTACAGGCAGTGGGAAATCTGGTACTGTACTTGTCACTGAAACACACTGATGCCTCTGACACACTGCTCTCACAGCCTCAGATGGGAAATCAGCTCTCCTGTCATCCTGTAAGAACTGGGTGATGAACCGCTGGACACGGTCCTCCTCATCTTGGAGAGCTAGATCAGGTTTATGATGGTCATCAGGATGCGGACGCCTCGAGAGACCATCCGCGTCTTGATTCTTCTTCCCAGCCCTGTACAGGATGTTGAAGTCAAAGCTAGAAAGAGCGGCCAACCACCGGTGACCCGCTGCATCGAGTTTTGCAGATGTCAGGATGTACGTCAGTGGGTTATTGTCTGTCACAATGGTGAACTTTGCTCCATAGAGGTAGTCGAAAAATTTCTCAGTGACAGCCCACTTTAAAGAAAGAAATTCGAGCTTATGAGCAGGATATCTTCGTTCACAATGGCTAAGTTCCTCTGCTCGCATAGGCTATCACTCTCAATTTGCCTGCTTGCTCTTGGTATAGAGCCGCACCAAGACCATGAGTGCTTGCATCCGTGTGTACAACGTAGGGCTTCTTTGAGTCGGCGAACCCAAGAACCGGAGCTGTTGTGAGCTTATGTATGAGAGTCTTGAAGGCGTCTTCACATACCGATGTCCATCTCTCATTGAAGGGCCTTTTGAAATCTGCACTTGAAGAATGTTTCGAGCTACTGTGAGAGAAAGCTGACTGTCTTTTTGGAGGCAGGTACCCAGCGGTTAAGTCATTGAGAGGTCTTGCAATTTTGGAATAGTCTTTTATGAATCGCCTATAATATCCGGCAAATCCGAGAAAAGACTTAAGCTCCTTGATGTTATTTGGCCTGGGCCACGTCGTGAGAGCAGCTATCTTGGTTGGGTCGGTCTCTACACCACTTGCAGACACCACATGCCCAAGATATTTTACAGACGTTCTAAAGAATTGACATTTCTCAGGCGAAAGCTTTAACCCAAATTCCTTCAATCTCTGGAGAACTCTAAGTAATCGGTCCTCATGCTCCTCAAGAGTAGCTGAGAAAACTATGACATCATCAAGAAAGACCAATACTTCTCTCAAATTCATCCCACCCATGCACTTCTCCATTACCCTCTGAAAAGTACTGGGAGCGTTCGTAACTCCCTGCGGCATCCTGTTGAACTCCCAGAACCCCATAGGTGTGACAAAAGCCGTTTTACACTTGTCTTCCTCCTCCATTTCCACTTGATAATAACCAGACTTGAGATCCATTATAGAAAACCACTTCGAGCCGGTCAAAACAGAAAAGGCCTCTTCAATGTTGGGTAAAGCGTATGCATCTTTGATTGTTTGGCTGTTCAGCTTCCGATAATCCACGCATAGCCTGATGTCACCGTTTTTTTTCTTCACCACAACGATTGGAGAAGCAAAAGGACTTTCTGAATCACGTATGATGTTAGCATCTTGAAGTTCTTTTAAATGACGTCTGACGGCCTCATAGTCAGAAGGATGGATCGGTCTGGGCCTATGTTTAAATGGAGTTGGATCTGACAAGCGTATTCTGTGTTTGATTTCAGTGGTATGACCAAAATCGAGGTCACTGAGTGCAAAAGCGTCTGATACCGAATTTAATTTCCTGGTGATTCTCTCTTTCCACTCTTCAGACAAAGGAGAATCAGTGAAATCAAAAGTGAGTTTTCCACAATCAGACACATGCATGGAATTGCATGTTGCAAAAGATGAAGTAACGTCATGGTGGAGTAGTTCTGCATTGGGAGCTGGGAGAGACGACACAACCTTTGGAAAGGAGAGTTCAGCAATGTTGTGACCTAAGGGCACTTTGATGTCATGTACCGTGATATTTTTAACTAAGACAGGCACCTTGAAAGATGGAACTGTTGGGCTTGTCATAATGTAGCTACAGAACAGGAGACCTGCAGGTAATCTTGATTTGGGAGGCTCTACTAAGAGAGTCGTATCTGTTGCTACAGGGACATGTCTTGTGTAGCCAGTTAAAACCACCTTTCTCCTGCAGGAATGATGACACTCTTCTTGCTCTGCAGCTTCACAGTTCCCACTCTACCATTTTGCCGATTTATTTTGAATCGGTGATACAAATGTTTCAAAAGTGGAGAACCATGACTGTCCTTGGTCCTGTGCTTCACAGACTCACCCTGGATAAGTGCACACTTTTCATAGAGAGGATCAAGTGTATTGGTGCCTATCAGCAAGGGGACATCCACATTTGTCCTGTGATCAGGTACAACAAGTGCAAGAGTGTGAATTTTTTCAGACTTTCCCATGATATCTTCTGGAAAGTCTACGTCAACTTGAACATAGCCCAAATAAGGTACTTCCTGACCACCAGCACCTTCTATGTCTAAAAGATCATGGATGGGAAAAATGGGCTGATGTGAAAGATGATTCTCATGGAAAGACTTTGACACTGTACTGACCTGAGAACCTGAATCCAGAAGGCTATCGCACTGGACTCCCTCAATGATAACAGTTGACGTACATTTTGGCCCTACTAACCCCTTTGGAAGAGCACCTTCAACCATCTGAGCTTGAGAATGAGTTTTACAGGTGACTGTTTCTATTTCTTGACTTTGTGTGGGACGTTTCATTTTATTTCTGGGCGCAGTCAGTCCCTCCACCGCGACCCGTTCCAGTTTAAATGCCCATATTTGGTTTGCCATTCATCTTGTTTTTCTTTCAGTTCCTCATATTTCTGATCCACTAAAGGCTTATTTGGGGGATTTTCACACTGTCTTGCTAGATGCCCATCATTGCCACATTTAAAACAGAACCATGCCTTTGGCCTGGGCTTTGGTGCTGTCTGTTGAGCTTGAACCTCTGCCACCCTAGCTGAGGGGATTTCTTGAGCTGGATTTTGAGTTTTGTTAGCATGTCTCTGTCGCCTTTGCTCCTTCTTTTTAGTAAGCTGCATTTTTAGTTCTGCAACCTGCTTCCGCAATGCTTCAGTTTCTGTGATGATAGTCTGCAGGACATTAGCACTAGCATCATGAGAACAAGGAGCTTCATTCACTAGCTGCATATTCAGAAAGGATTTGGGCTGGTAGTCCCTAAATGCCGTTGCATGCGATCATGCTTTGCGGCTCTCCTATCTTCCTCTGTTCTCACCTGTAACAGGAATTCCGAAAAATCAGGAGGCGTTTCTGTTTTAAGCCCTAACTGCAATGCCAGAATGAGAGACTGATCCCAGCACCCACGCCGAAACTGCCGCAGTAACTGTTTATTGGCATCTGCTTTATCAATGCCACCTCTCTTTGTTGCAGCAGTAGTAATCAGCACCTGTAATCGCTGCAGGTACTCTGAGGCTTTTTCTCCTGTGTTTTGATGAGTACCGAGGAACCTTGCGAAGATTTCGTCCCCATCCTCAACCAATCCATATGCTGAATCAATAAGTTTCACATAATCGCAAGGATCTGCATGTGGGCCTAGCTGTCTGATTAAATCAGAGGCTGGTGGAAGCAGACTTTCTAAAATTGTACGTCGCTGCATGTCAACTGGAATTTTGTCTTGAATCATAAGCTCTACATGGAGAGACCATGTCTGGAAGTCCACTTCATTAGGAGGCTTAGGAAGTTTGCCTGAAAATGGGCAAGTCGTTTTGTTCCTTGATTTGTAGAAATTGAGTTATCACTTTTAATGACATGCTCCACGATGATCTTCTGAACGTCTGGTGGATTGAAAAGATCATTGGCAGAGGCCACTTCATTTATTGGAGCTGGTTGCGTTACTGTCATCCGCTTTCTGGATTTAGCGGCAATTGTGGGCAAAGCATACTGGTTTTTTTTCAATGTATTGGGGGGTTTACGAATTAAAGGGGTCCCACTATCATCAGAGTCTTGCTCACTGTCAACATATGAGCTATCACTTAAATCTAAGGGTTCTGTCTGCACTGGGGATTTCTTTGGAGTAGAAACCACTTTATAAGCCCTATCTACACGCCACATAATATTAGGGTGTCCAACACTAGAGAAATACTTTGGAAGGACAGGTGCTATGTTTGTGAGAGATTCCTCTGATTCGAACTCTACAAGAGCTTTCACACCATTCTCTTGCCCTGTCTGCCTCAACCTGAGAATTTTGTTAACAGATCCAAAAGTTGAGCAGAATTCAGTTATCTGTTCATCAGTATCAGCTGTGGTAATACCTTCAATGTACACAGCATTCTTTAAATTTACACCGCCCATCTGTTCAGTGTCCATGGCTGGTTTCACACAATGTACAACGTAAATTAAAAAAATATTTACAAGAAAAAAATATTACAATATATCAAATAAATCAAACTGGCAATGTAACCCAAAAAATATATATATATCGATTATTTCTACTCCTCCTGGCTGCTGGCTCGCCACAATATGTAAGCTTCTGCGCACTTCACACTACAACGAACTATAATTAAGTGCAAGTGCCTAGGAACTTTCCCAAGAAGGAGTAATAACACACACAAAAATAAAATATCCGAAGAGCTAAATCACTTCACTTTATGTGTATATATAAATATATATAAATATGTATATAGCCGGCATTTATTTAACAATAAACCAAAATCCAAAAATTACTTTTTTTCTTCCGTTACAATGTATTTAGTTGAAACCACAGTATCCCTTGCAACTCAGAAATCAATGTCCTTTTAGTATAGAAGCAAATGTCCTTTTAGTATAGAACCAAATGTCCTTTTAGTATAGAACCAAATGTCCTTTTAAAAGTAGAATCAGAGCTCTGATGAAAATAATAAACCCCAAAAATATTAAATAAAATGTTCTACCCGGGTAGTGTGGTTTTTTTTTTTTAAGTGTAATGAGATCTCAAGCGCTTATCTGTGAGATGAAATGAAAACACGTCGAATGGAAATGGAAGTTCCTGCTGATAGAGACTTCTTGCACACTATGCTCCTTCGCCGCACCTCCGTCTGTCCGATGGCGGTGAATCCAATGGCGGTATCAAATCATGCATACAAAAAACCAACCTGCATAACAGGGCAACATTCAATTACTCTATCAAAATCATTTCCAATTTCTTCCAGATCTGGAAACAACATTACTAAAAAACATATTCATAATTGTACAGCTGTTTACAATTTGAAAAGGTTACATATTTCTCTCTGTCATTACACGTTAACTCAGACTAGCTTATTACATCGTAACCTAGATTACACGGCTCATAATAGCATCTCAGATTCATGTGACTCAAATTACTCTCCAGTTGGTTTTTACTCAAATAAAACACATCAAAATATTGAAATATCAAGATCATAGTGTTTCCACAAAATAGTATTTTGCAAAAGCAATACTTAACTGTGTCACGCTAGCAGAGTGAACACTCTGCAAACTCACCGGAGAAAACAGAAAACAATCCACAAATCCTTGCCAGCAGTAAAACGCCTCTTCCCTCGCGACACCGTTCAAAAGATGATTTCTGTGTAGAAACTAGAGCTCTAAAACTTTATGTTTTTAAAATTAACTCAGTGTGTTTTTTTTTTTTAGAACTCTGTTCACTCCCATTCGGTCGCGTTCTTTTTCCCTTCTCCCTACTGAGAACTATATTAGTTTCACCTCTCTGCAGTGCCACTACTGCCATCTGCTGGGCAATAATGATATGCAGTTAAAAGACATAACTGAAAATAACCTAATTATTAGATAAAACCTACTCTGCTTTTAGGTTCATTTTAAGTAGGTTACATCAGCAAAGGGACAGCACTGACGTCGAGCATAAGGGTTCCATAACAGGGGACAGATGTTTTGAATCCAGGTTTGGACGATTAAGGGCTTTGTAACGTCATATCAAAGGATCTTAATCAACAGGGCTTGGAAACAAATTTATATATGTACATATTTTCTGGTTTGTTTTAAATAAGACCAGAACATTGGTGTTCCAACAATCTCCATGTACCTCAAATCTAAGTAGAATAAAATAAAATCTAATCTAGATTTAGTCCTTTGGTCAGTGTTAGACTAATGCACTACATGTCTTGGTTTGAAGTGCAAGTATCATATTTTTAACAACATGTGTATATATGTCACTGACTGATCAGCACATGTAAGTCTGTTCAAATCACATGTTGTTCCTTGATGTGGCAATAAAATTAAATTAACAAAAATATTACGTGATTATTTTGTGGAAGTGATAAAATAATTTTTTGAGGAAGTACATAACCAGCTAGTGTTCAAAAATCTCCTTACCTTAGCTCAATTCACTACGGTAAGCTTGTAATGATGTGTTCTAATTCGGGTGGTACTGGTAGGTTTCCACAGGAAATTCGAGCATGCCGCCATTCGTCTTTGCATCATTACGTCACATCTGTTTATATAAAGGAGGAGTCCCAGCTAGTATGCTATATGGCATGTGAGGATGCTGCAGGTGACAGATCATGTATAGCCTTTTCTCACAGCAGCTGGAATATTTAAACTTATCATTTGATGGCGGATTGGATGGTATGACAAATTAACGTTCAAGATTAGACTGTACAGAAATTCCCGATGCACAACCCATGTAAAGATAATTCCGCAAATAACTGAAATGATGGCGACAAAGAGGGAAAACTTATGAACTGCAGCTTTAACTAATGTTGAAACCTTATTGTAAAGTGTTACCACTTGAGTTTGAGTACAACTTAATTAAATTAAATTAAATTAAATTAAATTAAATATGTATCTTTAAATTTTAAATGCAGAAAAAGCCATCTGATTTTCTCTGGTATAATAATAATAATAATAATAATAATAATATATTTATATTTGAGCTAATTATATGTTTGAGATATGTTTTTTGCAACTCTGCAACTGCTTTTTCGTAATAATAATAATAATAATAATAATAATAATAATGTTATGTTTATATCACTTGTTTCTATATACTGGCTATTTTAAGGTCTCTTTACAATATATTAACAATATATGAAATACACTGACAAGCAGTAGTATACACAGCCTAATCCCGTTTATTCAAGTGTTTCATGTTCATCTAAGCCACTGTCTGATAAACAATCTAAAAGAGACAAATATGTACACAGCCATGTCTGCAGCGCTCAGAGCATTCAGTTGCACCATTTACACTCAAGCAAGAAGAAATTTAAATACTGTACATATTCCACTTCGAAAGTCACATCACACCCAAAATTATCAGAATGTGTAGATAGGCAAACATACTATCAGACCAAAGAACCGGTACTTTAGTTAGGCTCTTTCTCTTCCTCTCTGTCTATTATTTTATTCTTTTACTTGCCATAAATATAAACCAGTTCCCTTTGCTGCAATTAAATTCATGTTAACATCTTAAATCAGAATACTACTAAATCAGACTTCACAACAGAAATGGTATATAAATAACTTTTTATAAATGACAGCACTTAACATGTTTTCATAGTTAGTCTTTTTCCTCCAGTTTATTAATTTGGCAAATGACCCTGGGTTTAAAAGCAAAACCAGGATCTGAAGATTATAGCAGGTCAATAAAACTTTGAGAAATGAGACACATTAAAAAATGAAGCCAATTGTGTGTGTCTATGTATTACAGCTCACAATTCTAAGATGTGTATTTTAGAACTTCACCCATTTTATAGCTTTATAGTTTTTTTCTAAAGCCAATTCTTTCTACTGTTTACTTTTAGGATGCTGGTAATAAATAAATTGTATTCTTTTACCCAGCAAGAATGCATTAAGTTGATCAAAAGTAATGGTAAAGATATTTGAGTTACAGAATATTTCTATCTCAAATAAATTCTGTTCTTTTGAACTTTCTATTTATCAAAGAATCCTGAAAAAAAGGATTACAGTTTCCATGAAAATATTAAGCAGCAAAACTGTTTTCAACATTGACAATAATAAGGTATGTTTCTTGAGCAGCAATTCAACATATTTGAATAAATTTGAATAATTTCTGAAGGATCATGTGACACTGAAGAATGGATGTAATGATGGTAATGATGCTGAGAATTTAGCTTTACCATCACATGAATAAATTACGTTTTCAAATATTTTATAAAATAGAAAACACTTATTTTATATTGTAATGTTTTTTCACAATATTACTGTTTTCACAATCCAGTGACTTAATAATAATAAATAAATAAACAACTACAAAATCTTATACAGACCCCAAAATACAAAAACTGTGATATTTTGGTGGTGCAGGATAAACATTATGTTGAGATTGTATTCTCCCCATTCTCCTGATTTTATTGAAACTATATAACATACCAGATAGAGCACACCCTTGTCTAATACCTATAAAAACTCTAAAGGGGGCACATAAGTCACCATTCACCTTCAGCAAGCTTTCAACATCAAAATATAAGACTCTTAATTTATCAATAAAAACTTTATTAAAACCAAAACCTTTTAGAACATCCCATAAAAAACATGTTCCACTCTATCAAAAGCTTTTTCTTGATCTATTGATATTAAACCAAAATCAATGTCCAAAAGCTTACCAATATCAAAAAAAATCTCTAAGAAATGAAATATTATCAAAAATTTGCCTACCTGGAACACAATAAGTCTGATCAGAGTGAATAATTTCTGCTAAAGCCTTACTTAATCTATTTGCTAACGCTTTAGATAGAATTTTATAATCACTGCATAGCAAAGAGACAGGCCTGCAATTTTTAATATCACTCAGGTCTCCTTTTTTTGGCAGTAGAGTAAGGACTGCTCTGCGACAGCTCAGTGGTAAACTTCCACTACTCAAACTTTCATTGATGACTGCAAGCAGATCTGCACCAATCTCAGGCCAAAAAGACTTATAAAAGTCTGCAGATAGGCCATCTATTCCCGGTGCTCTGCCGCATTCCATGCTTTGAAGAGCTTTCTGTAACTCTTCTAAAGTCAACACTCTACAAAGCTCGCCATTGGCATCATCCGATACCTGAGGAAGACCCTTAATAAACACATTGTCACTGTCTGACCTGTGTGTTAGCTCACTGCAGTACAGTTCTTCATAAAATTCTACTGCCCTCTTACGAATCTCTGTATGATTCAACAAGAGTGCACCATCCTTAGAGCGTAAGCCATATATACATCTTTTTTGACCATTTTTTTCTCCAAATTAAAAAAAAAATGACGGTATATCCATCCACTCTATATTCTGGAAACGGGATCTGATCAGAGCCCCTTGTGCTTTCAGGTTTAAAAGTTCAGCCAATTCCTTCTTTTTTTATCTAGAATTTCAATAAGCTCTTGATTTTGTTCAGTAACAATAGATTCTTGAAGTTTCTTTATATCTTTCTCTAAATGTAGCCTACCATTAAATTAGTTAAGTCTTTGGTGATGTTGCAAGCATACTGTTGACTCAGTTGTCTAATTTGTATTTTACTGAAGTCCCACCATTGCTGCAATGATTGGAAATCAGACTTTCTGGTTCTAACATCAGTTAATAAACTGTTATTAAAATGCCACAATGCACTCTTAGGTTTTATGGATCCCAAAGTTAAAGAACAGAGCACTAAACTATGATCCGAAAAACTGACTGGAATAATAGAACAACCTCTGAAAATATTAAGTTGATGACTAAAACCATAAAATCTGTCCAACCTTGCCAAAGACAACATATTATTGTGTGAATGAAGCCAAGTATACTGCCTCTGTGTCTTATGAAAATTTCTCCATATATCCGTTAAATTATGCATTTCTATTAATTGAACAAGTCTTTTACGAGAAGCCATATGGGGCTCAACATGATTTCTATCAGAGGCATTTTCTGTACAGTTAAAGTCCCCTCCTATTAAAAACAAATCTTCAGTATTACAATCACTTATTGCTTTACATAATAAAACCCCCATTCTTTCAACTGCATTGGTGGGAACATAAATACATAAAAAAACATAAAACTGATTTTCAAATTGAGCTCTTATCTTTAAAAGTCTTCCCTTTACAATTTCTTCAACTTGGTATGAAACTGGAATAAAGTTCTTTGAGAACAGGATAGCAACACCCCCACTTAAAGATGTGTTATGACTACAAATGGATAACCCATCAAATTCACTTGCCCAATCAGCTTCATTAAAAGCATCACTATGTGTTTCTTGTGCAAACAAAATGTCTATTCTTTTAATCTTGATTAACTCATATAGTTTAAACCTTTTCTTCCCTTCTTTTCCCTTCCCTTCCATTCAAATTAAGAGAAGCAATATGAAATTCCTTCATCAAAGAGAAGAAAAGGATACACAAGAAACACCAATAGAAACTCATCTCATATAAGTATTCTTCTAATGTTTTTCATTACCAGCATTAGTCCCTAATTGTACATTAACTTTGGTGAGAATTTTTTTCAACCTGTAAATCTCTTGATCAGAAAAGAGACCTTCACTCCTGAAAATTTTTGCCTTCTCAGCAAATTGCTCTAAATCAGGAAAGTATTCAGTGATGCGTACATATCTTGCATTCTTAGTTACTCTCAAAAAGAGTTTAATATCATCTACACTGTACAGTGGGGATCGAAAGTTTGGGCACCCCAGGTAAAAATTGTATTAATGTGCATAAAGAAGCCAAGAAAAGATGGAAAAATCTCCAAAAGGCATCAAATTACAGATTAGACATATGTCAAAAAAAGTTAGATTTTATTTCCATCATTTACACTTTCAAAATAACAGAAAACAAAAAAATGTACCATGTTCTTATTGTGTTAACATTGTATTGCAAAACACTTTCGCTGCTATTAAGGTGGGATACAGGTAAAGTTAGGGACAGGTTTGGTGGTATTGGTAGGTTTAAGGATGTGTTAAGGTGTAAGAGATGGGTCAACAGTGTAATAATAAATGTAATTACAGAAATTAATAACAGATGTAATTACATGCAGGTATTTTTAAAAATATAAGTACAATGTAAAAACATGTATGTACACAATAAGTGCATTGTATCAAATCATTAATTTAAATGTAAGTGCATAGTAGTTAAGGCACCTAATATAAAGTGGGACCAATTACTGTATATTGTACTTCATTTTCAACTTATTTAACATGCCTGGGCTGCGTTCAGCCCCGACAAAACATTTGCCTCATATTTCAGGATGAAAAGACAAACATTTCAGATAAAGGATAATCCACTTCTTACCTTCGAGACTGTGTTGATCTATATTATTTTTATTGTGAGTATTAGGCTTATCATTATTGCTGATCACTGTTGTTGTGCTATGACATTGTAATATTTACCATTATATAATCAGAGGAGTATAGAAAAGTTTATGAAAGTGTCACTTCACAATACAATAGCAAATATATAAGTATAGTATTTTTATGTTACATTAATACCCATTGTGCGAGCTGTCTCTTTAATACTGTGTGGTTTATATACATCTTGCTGCTGATTGGGCTGACATTTCTGACACACCCACCAAACATGAGAAAACGTATCTCAAACCCATTGCACACCGTTTCCAGGAAACATGTCGTTCAACCCGGAAACCGTAGCAAAACACACCGGTTTGAGCTTGAACGGGTTCGGGTTCTACGTCAGAATGCCTGCTCAGTATTGGTCGACTCTGTTCACGTGAGCAGCATGATGCATGTGTAATACTGAGCAGGCGTTCTGACATAGAACCCAGAAGCACAGCACTGTGTTTCAACGTCAACTGCATAGGAGACTGACATGGAAGACAAGAAATTGTTGAATACAGTAAAGTTATTTTTGTTTGTTTTTTGTGCACAAAAAGTATTCTCGTTGCTTCATAACATTAAGGTTGAACTACTGTAGTCACATGGACTATTTTAGCGATGTCTTTACTACCTTTCTTGGCCTTGAAAGTGGTAATTGTGTTGTAGTCTATCGAAGGCCAGAAAGCTCATGGATTTCATCAAAAATATCTTAATTTGAGTTCCGAAGTTGAACAAAAGTCTTACGGGTTTGGTTTGGCTAACGATGCTTTCGGGAAATACAGTTAGTTGGCCATTTTTTGTAAAAGATAATCTACTGTATGCATGTGACTATATATGCAATAAATAAATAAATACTGTTTTTATTTATAATTCTCCAAAGTAATTTCAGAAGAAATCAAAATCCTTTAATAAAACTCTTTATTCTATTACTCTGGTGCTTTAACCTCTGAGCAACCAAAACCCTCTGAGAATTACCACGTCTTTGCAACATGTTCATAGAAAACTCTGTCCCACTTTATAACATTTCAGTTAATCATTTGATACAATGCACTTATTGTGTACATACATGTTTTTACATTGCACTTTTTTTTTTAAATACCTTCATGTAATTACAGCTGTAATTTCTGTAATTTCTATAATTAAATGCTGTAATTTCTGTAATTAAATCCATAATTATACTGTTGACCTTTTCCTTACCCCTTAACCCACCACTAAACCTGTCCCAAACCTTACCCATATCCCACCCCAAAAGCAGGAAAGGTGTTTTGCAATACAACACAATAAGTACATTGTACCTAATGTTTTTTATGTAAGTGCATAGTAGTTAAAGACACCTGAAGTGTGACCAAAAACTCCACTGTAGCTTACTTTTACTGCAAATAAAAAGAACTAACATTTCACACCTCCTCAGTTTTAAGCTCATAAACAGCTGCTCTCCATCAACTAAAAGATAGAGATTGCATTTGATTGCTGCGCTAGCTTAGTTCAGGAAAAAAGCTGGAAGTCAGTGCATGCTTGCTGTTGAATGTAACGCTGACCATAACGACAGGAGATCCCTGCATGGAGCATTCAGCCTGTGCATTTTTTTCAGAGCAGCATCTAACATTACATCAATATCAGTCTCCTCTTGCACACAGGTGTTGGGCTGCTCTATCCAGACATGCTAAACTCTTCAGTACATGAGAAAACACAGACATACACAGACTCATTTAGTGCTGTGCAGAAACACATGGAAAAGGAAAAAGGGGGAATTTTTTTGGCCTTCTCAATTCATGTATACTGCTACAAAATCCCCACCCCTCAGATTATGTAAGGGATTTTGGAGTATAATCGAGAGCCATTATCTTGGAGGGAAATGACTTTAACTGTGTCCTCTCAGCTTTGGGATCCCAGGGCCCTTGCTTCCCTCTTGCTAATGGATATAATCAAGGGGAAAATTAGACGTATTTGCGGCATCTAAGAAATGCCCTGAAACAGGACTGCTTTTGTCATCTGTGATATTTTAATAATAACATTATCAAACCAGTGTTTATCAGTACAGCATTCAGTTAGCAAGCCAGTGATTAGGATGGTTCTGAAGAGGACGTCTATCCAGAAACAAGCAATGGAAAACTTTAATTCCAAGTCTCATCTAGTCAAGCCTAAGGATACTGATATGCATAAGAGGAACATTTCTGTCTAATTGGATTTTTTTAAATAATTGAAAAAATGTTTATTCTTTAAAGATTGAGAACTTTTACAAATTTACAGTTTTCTTTATTTTGAGCTTCACCCTCACTGTGCCACATAGACTTAACAAAAAAATTACACTAAGTGCAAATAGCATCCCTTGTTGGCAAACACTATTTACACTAGCTCCGTCCACCAATGTCTGGTTGGGCCACTCAAGTTTTAAATAAGACACGCAAAATTTAACGTCTTAAGGGGTGTAGCAGTAGCGAGTAAGTCTTGCAGACCTGGCTTTTAATGCAATCACTGTAGTTATTATTATTCTGGGCTTGCAAACAAACTGCTTTGTAATAATTTCCCAAAATTCCATCTGTGTATTTACGAAGTATGTAAACAGGTCATTAACACGCTGAATACGGACACAAAGAGAACAGACCCGCCAGCAGAGGAAATACTGTACCATGCACAAGCTCACTGTTCATGAAAAATAGGGAGAATTATATAAATATTACAGTGGGATTGATATGAATATATCTCTGAAGGGAACTGTATTAAAGGTGCCCTAGAACTTCTTTTTAAAAGATGTAATATAAGTCTAAGGTGTCCCCTGAATGTGTCTGTGAAGTTTCAGCTCAAAATACCCCATAGATTTTTTTTTAATTCATTTTTTTAACTGCCTATTTTGGGGCATCATTAACTATGCACCGATATATAGGTTGCGGCCCCTTTATTTCTCGTGCTCCCCCTCCCCTGGAGCTCGCGCTTGCCTTGAACAGCATAAACACAGTTTACACAGTGTCACGCAAAAACAAGATGTTAGGATCCAGTTGCAGCATTTATTGGTAAATCCAAAAACGTAAATCCAAAGACAGGCAAGGGTCAAACTCCACGTAATCAGTCCACAAACAAAAAGCCAGGAATACAACGTGCATGTAACAAAACAACGAAACACAAACAAAGGTAGAACCAACTGAGTATAAATAGACAGACACTAATTAACAAACACAAAACAGCTGAGTGCAATGAATCGAGGGTAATGAGTCCAGGAGGTGGGTATGGGTGATGTAGTCAAAGGTGAACAAAAGTCCATGTTGGAGTGCCCTCTGGTGGCTAAACTTGGGCACTCCAATTTGTGATCATGACATACAGCTAATATAACCCTCAAAATGGATCTTTACAAGATGTTCGTCATGCATGCTGCTTGCATACATCGGATCATCTAAGTATAGTATTTATTTGGATGTATTACATTTGATTCTGAATGAGTTTGAGGCTATGCTGCGTGGCTAAAGCTAACATTACACACTGTTGGAGAGATTTATAAAGAATGAAGTTGTGTTTATGCATTATACAGACTGCAAATAGCGACGGCTCTTGTCTCCGTGAATACAGTAATAAACGATGGTAACTTTAAACACATTTAACAGTACATTAGCAACATGCTAATGTAACCTCATAATTAGGGTGGTTAATGGACTCTTAATTTGAAGAGTAGCTGTAGTGATGCTATTCTCCACTAGAGGGCGCTCCTCCGTGATGAGCGAAATAATTGAGAAAAGAGCCATTTTTACAAATGAGAGTGGAGATAGAAGATTGTTGATTTCAGAGTGCAAATATTTTAAAAGAGAGCAATATAAAGTGTGAAGAAACTGTTTTAAGTTCTTTTCCAGTCGAATCCGGGGGGAAGAAACATCTTTTTGTACTTTTATTTCGAGGAACTCCGGTGAGTGTTGTGTTCCTCCGTTATTGCTCTGTAATCAGTCATATGTGTTTATTGGTTTAATTAATGGTTTACAGTAAGAAATACGATTGATAACTAACTGATGATGAGAAAGTATTGAAATATGCATGTTGATAAAAGAGATAAAGGTTAGTTTGTCATAATAATACAATCGGAGTTCAATCAAATGAGTTGTTAAAATCAACTGCGTCACACGTTGTTTGATGTGCATTAATTAGTTGATGCAAATTGAGCCAATTTGTGATAGTTTGATGTTATTAATTAACTATAGCCTATGGGAATGTACTGTTAAGAAAGAGAATTTAGAGTATGTGATGACATGCATGTTTGCCATTTAGTTGTTTTATTTTGCTTTTATTTAGTCATAATATATTATGTCAGACATTTGTCTGTTTAATGTTGATCATGTGGGTATATTCTCACAGTATTTTCTTTGTAAGATAAGTCACGTTAATATGCAGTTGGAGGAAGAAAAGGGAAGGATTTGAAATTTCCTGTACTTTATATCTGTTCTTAATTCAGATGAAGTGAATGTGAATGAGTGATAAGTTTTCTGCATTATGCAGGTTGTTTTTTTCCCCTTCTTCTCTTGTTTGCTGTTGATGTGTGCTTCTTCGATCGTGGACGAGTGAACGGCGAGCCAACAGTGCCTAGCACTGTTGCCAACTATTTTCAAAGAAAAGTAGCTAAAGCCTGCCCAAAAAGTCGCTAAATGTCGCTAGATGACGTCATGGGTAAATTAGCATATTCGTGACGTCATCACGCCGGTTGCATTCTGCCTGCCTAATGTGTTTTCTCTCCTAATCCGTGCTCACATAGCCTACTGTATTTTAATACAATATAATATAATATAGCCGAATGTCAAATAAAGCTGTTCTCATATATATATATATATATATATATATATATATATATATATATATATATATATATATATATATATATATATATATATATATATATATATATATATATATATATATATATATGCCTATATAATTTTTTATTTTTTTGACCGGCAACAAAACGCGTATGATATAATGAATGACATTTTTATACATTTGTAAATTACATGAATTCAGAGAGTTCGGAAACTGGATGAACTAAAGCTCTGTGATAGTGAGTAAAATAAAGTGATAATAAGCACACGAGAAAAATGGAAATTAAAACCATCAAACTAAATTCTTTAAATATAAAACAAAGGAGAATCAGAAATAGTGTTTGGTCCGTGGCAACACTGTGTGCTCGTATGTACTCGCTTATTCACGTCTGTCAGATGCCGTGCACTCAACGGTGCTGCTGCTCCTCTCAGCCACTCAATGACGGCAGCGGGAAAGCAAGACCTCGCGCTCACAGGACAGTGCTGGTGACATTTGAAAAGTTACTGAGGTTTGTCCAAAAAGTCGCTAGATTTGTCGCTAGGCGCTTTTTTGAAAAATTGTCGCTAAAGGGGTCTGAAAAGTCGCTAAATCTAGCGACAAAGTCGCTAAGTTGGCAACACTGGTGCCTAGTTGATGTTGCAACGCATCCTTCTTTGCAGCACATTCAGCATCCTTATTCTGTCATCAATCCCTGGATACAGATAAGAGAATACAACACACCACACTCTTTGGATACCTTGAGTGAAACTGAGTTTAAGACTACCCGGGTACTAAATCTTTTCTCACATGACTACTTTTACTATTTTTTTTTTTTTTTTTTTTTTTTTAACTTTTTCCTATTTTTCTTCTTCAAATTTTTCTTCCTGGAAGGATCTGACTTTATCGAAGAGACAAATAGTAACACAAGGAAAAGACTCTGAACAGTGTTTTGGGAAACCTTTCTTTTATTGGTCATTCCAAACAGGCCTGATTGTATTTCCTTTTAGTTTTGTTTGACTGTTTGCAAACTTTGAACTATTTTTTTCAATTGATGGTACCAATACATTTTTTTTCCTTCTTCCTTAACAAGTTGTTGTGAAATTGCTGTCTCAAATCCTCCTTACGAACTTCGACGTTAACTATACTGTCACGCTACTGTGTCCATTCAGCCTTATTAGTTCATTTGAATACTAGAGCGATACCACGGGTTACACAATTCACAAATATCACTAAAAATATCATGTTATCATGGATCATGTCAGTTATTATTGCTCCATCTGCCATTTTTCGCTATTGTTCTTGCTTGCTTACCTAGTCTGATGATTCAGCTGTGCACATCCAGACGTTTTGCCCTTGTCTAATGGCTTGATCATGGGCTGGCATATGCAAATATTGGGGGCGTACACCCCGACTGTTACGTAACAGTCAGTGTTATGTTGAGATTCGCATGTTCTTCGGAGGTCTTTTAAATAAATGAGATTTATATAAGAAGGAGGAAACAATGGAGTATGAAACTCAGTGTATGTACTGAACTCTTGTTATTCAACTATGCCAAAATAAATTAAATATTTAATTCTAGGGCACATTTAAGAAAAGTTTTGATGACTTTTCCTCTTATCTCCATATAAAGTAGTAGTATTGGCTTATATTTATCGAAAAGCGCTGCTGTGTGCGTATAGCGGTAACCATGGAAACGCTATATCACTGCTGTTCCATTTTCATTCAGTCCGTCTGCTTATTTTGTTTTGTTATGTAGCATAATTTCACAAAGCTAAAGTCAGACCAGACATAGTTTTTGCTGTTAATCTTGAAATTATTCAGTAATTCAAATTAAAAACAACTGCTCATGCTCATGTGCATAACATCTTTGCTGGGATAAAAATGCCTCTAATATCCAAATGCCAGTGTTTGCCTCTAATATCAAAGAGATATTTGTTTAAGGCCAGTTTGGCCTGTGAAAAAATAAACAACAAATAATTTTGCTTTAAAAAAAATCTGCAACCAGTATCAGAATCAGACGTTTTGCTTCTTATAAAAATTGAAATTGGCCATGAAAAATCAAAATAGGTGCTAATAAAAAATATTAAATAAAAAATCATTTTAAAAATCGAATACAGTTTTCTTGCAAATTAATTTGTTGTTCATATGTTTAATATTAATGCAACTATCAGCGCACTAAGGTTATTATAAGAAGAAGGTAATTCAGCCCGCATATGGTTCATTTCTTTCCAGTCCGGCCCTCAAACTAAAACGAGTTTGACACCCCTACTGTAGATGCTATTTACACTAAGTGAAAATACGATACATCCTATTTATACTAAATGACAATAGCAGCTTTTTCACGATATGCTATTTATACTAGGTGAAAATAGTGATATACTCTATTGACACCATGTAAAAGTAGCCTATCAGTTCTTTGCAAGAAGTGTAAATAGTATTTAGATGCTGTAGGCTACATTGTATTGGCAGATACTATTTGTACCTCAGTATTTTTGTATAGGATGCAATAATATTATAAAGAGAGTGATTAATTTATAAAAATTATTAAATGGATGCTGCATTATTGGGAGAATAAAACTTTCCACCAACCCTACTCAATCACATTTTATTTCCACTTTTTGAACATTATTTTAATTTTATTTAAAATTTATATGATGAGAAAATAGGAGTGAGCTCTATTATTGGATGAGTTCAGCAAAATGCTGATTTGACCCCGCAGCAATCGCTGTAAAAGCCAAAATCTGAAACCCTACATGCTATTGTTGCGCCACTGAATACATCAAATTACAACTGTCCCTTTTTAAACTTGAGTGGCCCAACCAGACATTGAAGCTATACTGTAAAGAGTGTTTGTCAACAAGGGATGCTATTTGCACTTATTGTAAATAGACACTCCGTTATAGGCTTCTGAAAAGTTAACAGATAAGCAAAACTATGAAGCTGGCTGAAAGAGCAATACTGGCAATTAGCAGAAAACTCTATATCTATGTAATTGCTAAATAAATAAATTATTAGGCCATGTATTAGAAGTATGGATTAGTAGAAAAGTATGAATTAGCAGTGTTATGAAAACTATATAGAATAAACGCCTATAGAGTATTTATGAAAATGTATGGGCTACACAAATTTAAACTCAATAAAGGTTAGCCTGGGATGAATGCAAATTCCCATGATAAACCTCTGGGAAACCTCTGGGTCAACATAACTATTGCGTTCTTTAATTCTTTAATTATTCCCTGTCTTATTCTGCCCTCTAGTGGCTATTATTGAACAAGAACATGCTGCTAACCCTGCCCAATAAATACTTTTAATGTTATTAAACACTTGTTAGATAGGTTATTTGCACTTTTATAACATTGTTTTCATTTTTATTGAAAATAAATGCCTTTTTTGATATGTGATGTGAAACTAGAGAAGAACGAACTCGGCAAAAGGCGGATTCGAAACTGCGGCGATCGCAGTAAAAGCTAGTCTTTCAATTAAATACTTTAGCATTGCGCCACTAGGGACGTTGATAAATGCGCATCCTTTATCATACTTGATAGACAATGAAGAGTTATGTTGAAATAACGACTTATGTCGTTATAATGACTTATGTTGAAATAACGAGATATTATGTCGTTATAACGAAATATTATGTCGTTATAACGACTTATGTTGAAATAACGAGATATTATGTCCCCGAGTTCTTTTTTTTTTTTTTTTTTTTTTTTTTTTTTCACCATGTGGTTCAGGGCTTCTGTACAGACTCACTTAAACCCATAATAAATGTCATATTTAGCCAGTGGCGGCTTGTGCAAAAATTTTTTATTTCACATCCTGTCCAATATTGTCCTAGAAACAGTGTTCATATTGAAGGTTATAAAAACAAACATGAATGTAACTGTGTAGTATATGCTATATTATGTGCAAAAAAGGGGTCAAATCACATTAGGCCTTGGCAATATTCTAAAATTGTAACTTTACATTCTAATTACTATATATAGGGGTAAGATTAGGGTTTGGTTTGGTTTATGGTTAGTTGTATGTAACTATGCATAATTTACTGTTAGTACTATACTAACTGCATGTAACATTTGTAACAATGACACTGTAAATCAAGTAAGTAAAATAATCAAGTAAAAATAAAGTAAGTTTTTGCTGACTTTACAAATGAATTATGGAAATCAAACCAACTTTATGCAGCACAGCAGTTTGCAATGCATTCCTTTTGTTCAGTGATGTCTACATCCAAAACCAATATTTGTCAAAGTTGTTCATGAATTTCTAGTAGTAAAATAATCTGTAATTTGGAAGAAAATTACCTGAGGTTTGAATAAAAAATAATAATAAATAAAACAAATACTTGGCTTTATATGAAAAGTTCTACTGCCAAGACAAGGCCACACACAACTGTACCAGAATCTTTAATCATTTGAAAAACCTGTCTGAGATGTTTGCACAAATCCACACAAGGATGCCAAATCCAGTGTGGACTGATAAGAGATTTTCTTGGCTTTCTTCCTGCAAGATATAAGCAATATTTATTTTCTTGTACACTGTCAAATAAAATTAGGTTGTGCCTCTTAACTGCAAGCAAGTCCAGTGTCATTAAACCTTTGCTGACAATAATAATGAGAACTATTGCTATGTTTTTCCTGTCTTCCACTAATTATTTCCAGATTGTTTGACATGCATAATTGGAAGTGATATCATGACGACTCATTTGGGCCATGGGTTCCTCTTAGGGCTGGGGTAAAAAAATCGATTTTTCGATTAATCGTTTTTAAAAATGTGGTCGATTCAAAATCGATTCTCAAAGGCCACGAATCGATTTTTTTTTTTCCATATTTATTTCCGCAAACATTGAACGTAAGATAAACGTTAATCTAATTACGAGTCTTCTCCACTAGATGTCACCCTCTTATTTGCCTTGCGCGATGTCACCAAGGAGCGAGAGGCGAACTTGTCAGCCGTGTTTCCACTGTCGGGCCTAAAGCGGGCGTGCCAGTGCGTGCCAGTGCGTGCCAGTGCGTGCCAGTGCGTGCCAGTGCGTGCCAGGGCCAGTCGCGTTTCCACTGTCACTTCCGGGGCTTGATCGTGCCTCGTCAGGGCTTCCTCGGGGCCAACGGCCTGGGTTTTTCGGCCCGCCGAATACCTTGGTCCAAAGCGGGCCAGCTCATGCTTTTGAGGGAGTGGTTACGAACAAAGGCGGAGTTCATTTGTGTGTGGAGACCAGACGGAGGCGCCGCCGCCATGGATGATTACATGTAGGTAATGTAGGCATTAAAGGCTTTTAAAATCATTTTAGCTCAAAACTCACTTTCAGGCAGCAGCAATTGTTTTAAATAACTTCTGTTTGTGATCCGATGTGGATTCTGATGTCCAAGACTATGCGCGCTATTACCATAGTAAACATGGTAAATACGACGGCTTGAAGAAATCAGACAAATATGCTATCACAATCATGTGTTTATTTTATCTGTCAGCACATCTCGTCTCTCAACGGACTGATAACCATATTTAGCTCCGCATATTTCATAAAATAAAGCAACTCCATGTTTTCGGGATTGTTTCTCTGTCACCGGAGAGAGTGCTAAAGCTCCTCAGGTCGTATTTTTGGTGGAAAATTTGTAGAAATTATTATTTTTTGTATATGTGATGTATACGCCTCCTATGACTACAAATAAACAGAAACAGACGCGACTGAATAAGTGTGTGTCCTCTTTCTTTTGTGAAATAACAGTAAATACCACTTTATTTCTGTGACTAATGTTTAATCTTGACACAAATTAATTCATTATGATTAATTTGTTTGGTAAAACATCGATGCTTGGGTTTTTAAATTAAGTAAACAACAAAATGCCAACAACGCCTGCTTTTATCATGTTCACTTTACGATCTCGCTAGTTTCCAGTAATTTCTTTCTGATTATTTTTCTGATAAAACTTCAGTTTGTTTGTGAAATGACGGGTTTGTGTGACGTTGTTCAAGAGAGGTGTGTTACGGGCGGGTTTTAGTGAAGCGCTGTGGAGCTTCTGGCCCGACGGTGGAAATGCAGCGTGATTTTGGGCTCGGTGCTACAAGTCCGGGGCTATTAGCCTAGCCTGGCCCACTGAAAGCCCTAGCTCGCACTGGCCCGACAGTGGAAAAGCGGCTATTCATTCATTCAGTGCTTAAATGGCAGCCACCTTCACATAAAATTGAATCGAGAATCGAAAATCAAATCGAGAATCGAAATCGAATCGATTTGAGAGCTTGTGAATCGAAATCGAATCGATCTGGAACATCTGAATCGATACCCAGCCCTAGTTCCTCTGGGTCATCTGCATCTGCGTTCACCACTTAAGTCTGTCCTTTTGGAGTCAAAAACACACAGCTGGCCATTTGAGGAGGCTGTCTCTGTGAATCTGTCTATTATGGATGAGGTTCTCAAACATCTGAATTGACAGTCTATGGCCCTGCAGACCAGAGGGAAGCATCAGTGCACATCTCCTGAGAGTTTTGTATAGCTGGAAGACAAAAGCCTCTGCTGATGCTTTCCATCTGGCTAAGACTGAAACTGGACTTCTAAAATGAGGCAAAGTCCCCACTTACATTTGATATTTACATGGTTTCTGGGTTGGCAAATGAAAGGCAAATGAAACAGCATGTATCTTTCACTATCACCAAGCAACAAAAACTATTTTTATATTTACGTTAACATACAATTTATAAAATTCAAGTTCTTATGAAGCTTTTTATGATGTTTTACATTCCCTCAAAAAAGAAAAGCTAGCCTCCGTACTTTGCAACATGGAAGCAAACTCTTTTCTACAGATCCCCTTAAAGGATATGGTGCTTTTGCGTTCTGTCGGAAATGTTTTGCGTTCCCCCAAGAAACTTTGCACTCACTCATAAAATGAGTTCCCCCAAGAAAGTTTGCGTTTGCTCAGCCCCTTTTAGGGGCTCTGTAATTTTCTGTGAATGTGTGAGTCTTCGGGTTTATTAGCTGCTATAAGAAAATAACTAGAAGAATAACAAAGTACAGTAAACTGTAAAAAAAAAAAAAGTATGCTACAAACCAGCATGTACAATTGCAATGCTGCTGTTTTTCAGCTATTATTATTAATAGTCACCTTTCACTACTTTTTCTCAACTGCAGTTCCCTTACTTATTTATAAAGTATGGCAGAATTCAGTTCATGCCATTGGAATTATACAATTTTAACCCATTTTTCTTCAGCTAAATGTGGCTAACATTTTTCAGCTGTTTGAATGAAATTGATAAATACTCTCTTGCAGTAGGAAAACACTGGCACTGGAAATGCATTATGCAGCGGAAACTTTTCAAGAGTTGATATATTCGACTAATGAGGTGGAGAAAGAGAAGCCAAAGTACTTGTGCAAAATGAAAGGGAAAGCAATGACACATCAAAAATCATTATTATTATTATTATTATTATTATTATTTTAATTGTGGCACAATGCTCTGGCAATGCTCTGTTCTGTGTTAGTGTTCTCTCGCTTTCGTTTTGTTCACTTATAGTCAATTCACTCTTTAGTTTTAGTTTGCCAGGTAATATAGTGCCCAGATGCATTATGGAGTTTATTCAAAATGTTGACAAGATCAGGGCATAATGGGATATTTGGTTTTGTTAAAGTTTGACCTTTCAATCTCATCTGAGACAATTCTCTCAATCGCTTCACAAATTGTCAAGATCGGTACATGGATGAGGAAAGCTGGACCAGTGTCAAAGTACCAATAACTTCTGCCCAGACTAATTTGTTCATGTGCCAACCAGGCACTGATGGCCAGAGTCCAAGAGCAACTCAGACAGTGGAAGATTTATTTATTTCTACGTTTAGTCTGTTGTCAATGGTTCTCTCCTTTAAAATAATAAAGAGCCAAAATGAGAAGGGAAAAAAATGACACAATGTAATTATCATCATACTTTGGAATGGGATCCATCTATTAAAACTTTAGTAGTAATAAATCTCTCTGTTTGATGCACATTATCTTAATAGAAAATCTGTTTTGTGTGTTGTGAAAAAATTATATAACCCTAATCAGTCATTAAAGCTAATGTCATTTTTTTCCCCATACGTGACTGCATGAAGCATGTTGACACTTAGATTGGTCTGGGCTGAATCAATTAACAGTTAACAGAAATCAACTTATAACTATTATATTATATTATATTATATTATATTATATTATATTATATTATATTATATTATATTATATTATACTATATTATATTATTATAATCATATTATTTTCCTTACTGAGTTCTGCTTTAAATACTTGTCAGTGCTTAAAAATTGTTAAATGCTATTTTAAAAAATAAAAATGTTATTAATATATAAAATGCTTAGTGCCCTATCACATAACAGTTTTCAAAAATGTTTAATCATTCACTTCTGTTATGTTTCCATCTCTCATGGACATAATTGACTTAAAAAGGCAATTTCTGCTTTTTGCATTTATTTTGATTTTCACTCATCTTCCACTCAGTCTGGGCAAATCATTCGCTTTTATTTGGCAGTCAAACATAAATATCTGCTTCCCTGCCCCTGGCTCACTCAACACTTGGAACACGAATAGCAGAGCAATTATTTCTATCCGGAACATGTTAAAAATGGTCCCCAACACTTCAGCCATCACGTAGCATCCAGGCTCTTTGCATCACAGAAGAGCATATGATATTCTGACAGCACCATGTGAGAACTGGCTGTAATGTTCATGTTGTCACAATTACAACCATTTTTGTATGTTTTCAGTCAGGATACCAAACATTATATTACTGGAACTATGTTAATAGAAAAAAATAAAAATAAACAAACAATAAATTATTATTATTTATTTATTTATTTATTACTTTACGTTGTTCTGCCCCTGTTTAATATGCAGAGACAAATGTAAGTAATACAATCATAAACTAATTCCCTCATACAGTGTAAACACTATGGCACTATTAAAACATTGCTCTGTTTGTTTGAACCAGTGGAGTGAGTTTGGGGTGGGGTAACCTGTTTGGCTGACCAATGGCTAACCAATGGCAGACAGGGAAAACCTGTTTGAAAAAAGTCATTATTTTTGCAATTCTGTTTGGAGACTAGTGGCACATAAATTAACCACTTCACTTTAAATGCTTAATTAATTTTCTTAAAAAAACATTCTTAAAAAACATTTACATTGCATTATATTTATGCATTTGGGAATAACATTTCATCCAAAGGGAATAACATTTCATCACTTGCATGTATTTGCTGGGAATCAAACACATGATGTTAGCATTGCTAGCACCATGTTTTACTGTTTGAGCTACAGGAGCAAAATAAAATAAAATAAAATATAATTGAAATAGTGTTTTAAAGGTTGTAAACAATGTGTGGTTATGTATGAAACTATTATTGACTCAACACTGGTCTATCTCTGAAGTCCACTGGGATGCACTGGTTATGCAAGATTTATCATTTGGTTCTTGTTAGTTCTTGTCCCTCCTACCAGGTTTTTTTTTTTTTTTTTTTTTTGCTACTTGCTTTTGACTGCTTTTTGATTCATATCATTGACCTCTAGCAGAACTAGTCAGAGAGGGTTTATATCTGCTTCACTGTTGTCACATTGTAAGAACTATTTGCCTATTTTAAGATCTTACAAAAAGAGATTATCCTTCAATTAAAAATGTGTTTTGAAAATGTTTTTTCTTATTGCAAGATGTTAGGCTGCATCTGATGTTAGCCTGTAAGTGATTATAGTTCCCTTTCAAGGGAACTCAACGCTGCGTCATGGTTTTGACACTATGGCAATTCTTTCATGCATGACCACTGTACAACACACCAATCTTGATTGGCTGACGGCAATAGTAAGAAGTCACATGGAGCGCCAGGGTGCTTGCATTAAACATCATTAGCTTTTTTGTCTTCAGGAGCCACTTTAATTAATTCTCTCTCGAGGGATAGAATATAGCATTTGCACAGAGCAAGTTTGGCTCTTGAGGGAGTTGAATGCAGTAGAAAGCTCTGTTTTTGCCCGATTCTCTTAGAGTGATGAGAATAAAGTGTTTGCATGGAGTGTGTTTGGCTCTCAATGGATGTGAATGCTTTCACTGTGATGCGTGCGCTGTGAGAAGCTCAATCATCAATTCGCGTTGTGAACAATCGTGAGAATTGTAGGAGGAGCATGGGGAGGAGTCTGATGGGAGTTTTTCCTTTTTGAGCTTCTCCTGATAGCTTCATTGCTCCATCGGCGAAACTTGAAAGAACATTGTGCTTGGTACATTTTTCATCTTTAAACCAAATTTGAGTCTTCAGCCAACAAAGTTTAAATCCTGTCTGTTTAATGCACTTAACATAATGTTTATGCTTTATGTTATTTGGCAGAGAGAAGGCGGTCTTTTGCACTGTTCAAACACATTTGACCAGATTAGCCCAAAAATAAATCTTTAGGGCAGTTGTGGCCAAATTGTTAGACACTCGGACATGTAACCCGAAGGTCGCGGGTTTGAATCTCAGTGCCAGAAATGTACTCAGGAAATATAGGTGGGGGGAGTGAATGAACAGTGCTCTCTTCCACTCTCATTACCCACATCTGAGGTGCCCTCGAGCAACCCCCAATCGCTACCGGCTGCTGCAGCAAAAATGGCTGCCCACTGCTCTGTGTGTGATCATGGTGTGTAAGTTCAATAATCACTGCTGTGTGTGTGTGCACTTGGATTGCTGAAATGCAAAGCACAAATTCGTAGTTGGCGTAGTTGGTATAAGCATTCCCATAGTGTCAACACCATGATACAGCGTCAAGTTCCCTCGAAAGGAAACATCTTATCTTATTTATTACATGTGTTTACTGTTATTACTGCTTTATTAATGTGTCTCCCTGTGTGTCAAAAAGCCTGGCAGATTTCTCCATATGACTTACAAATACTTTATAAATTGTAAATGTATTACATCCACCATACTGCATAATATTTTATGAAAGATGACAAATGTTTCGCTTTTAACCATCAATTACGAAGACTATCATATTGTTTTCAGGATGAAGATTATTTTACTGGTTGATTTGCCATCATATACTCAAAAAAAAAAATATTAATCAGTGTTTCTTTCTTGTTTTCAAATAAAAAAATATATAAACTATTTATTTTAAACCGTGCAGTTAAGATAATAAGATAATTCAAGATGTATTCTCTAGAAAAGTTCTATATTATTATTATTATTATTATTATTATTACATCTTGAATTATAATAAGATATATGTATAATATATTATACATCTTGAATTATAATAAGATAATATGTATAATATATTATACATCTTGAATTATAATAAGATAATTCAAGATGTATTCTCTAGAAAAGTTCTATATTATTATTGTTATTATTATTATTATTATTATTATTTAGATGACCTGAAATGGACTAAAGCCACACATATTGACTTTATTGCATCATAAATTCAAGATTTATTCATAATATCTTTTGCAGTTTTGTTTCTCAAGTACATCTTGTTTTAAAGATGTTTATCTATTTTTACTTAAAGGGTTAGTTCACCCAAAAACGAAAATTATGTCATTAATGACTCACCCTCATGTCGTTCCAAACCCGTAAGACCTCCGTTCATCTTCGGAACACAGTTTAAGATATTTTAGATTTAGTCCGAGAGCTTTCTGTCCCTCCATTGAAAATGTTTGTACGGTAGACTGTCCATGTCCAGAAAGGTAATAAAAACATCATCAAAGTAGTCCATGTGACATCAGTGGGTTAATTAGAATTTTTTGAAGCATCGAAAATACATTTTGGTCCAAAAATAACAAAAACTATGACTTTATTCAGCATTGTATTCTCTTCTGGAATCCTTTCCATTGAATTGATTCCACTGAATTGATTCCATTGAATCCTTTCATCTGTCGCGTTGGTAATGCACTTTTAGGTCGTCGTGGTTGTTTTTGGCGATTAGGACATCCGCGACATGCACACTTACACACCATTTTAAAAAATATAGCAATACCAAAATACAAACAATGTAGAATAGCTTGAATACAGCGTGCGTCTCCCTCAGACTGTAAACGAAGCTCTGGTGCACCAGATAACACGTCAGCAGCGTCTTACATCAGCAGCGTCACTGTGGAGTCGTGAACCACACTCCGGAGCAGAAGGGGGCAGTAATGCACCAATAAGCTGGATGCCAACCGCTGTAAAACAGGAAAGAAGCGGAGTAGTGAACCCGGATTGACAACACACCCAGAAGATAATACAATGCTGAGTAAAATCATAGTTTTTGTTATTTTTGGACCAAAATGTATTTTCGATGCTTCAAAATGTCGCGGATGTCCTAATCGCCAAACACAACCATGGTGACGTAAAAGTGCATTACCAACGCCGACAGATGAAAGGATTCAATGGAATTAATTCAATGGAAAGGATTCCGGAAGAGAAGACAATGCTGAATAAAGTCGTAGTTTTTGTTATTTTTGGACCAAAATTTATTTTCGATGCTTCAACAAATTCTAACTGACCCTCTGATGTCACATGGACTACTTTGATGATGTTTTTATTACCTTTCTGGACATGGACAGTCTACCATACATACATTTTCAATGGAGGGACAGAAAGCTCTCTGACTAAATCTAAAATATCTTAAACTGTGTTCTGAAGATGAATGGAGGTCTTACGGGTTTGGAACGACATGAGAGTGAGTCATTAATGACATGATTTTCGTTTTTGGGTGAACTAACCCTTTAAGAACAAAACAAAAATACTAAGAAAGAAAGAAAGAAAGAAAGAAAACCTGCAATTTTTGAGTAATTAAATCATTCATTCACTCTTGGCTATCAGCTATCAGAAAGTGACCAGGTGCACCAGGAGTTGTTTATAATTTTTTAACTCTCATTACTTCATCTTGTTCTTTCTAGTCTGTTCAAACACACGGTTTCTAAACTAGGTTGCTCTGAGTTGAGACTGCATCAGGTGTCTTTTTGATGCTGGCAGGGAAACCATTTGTTATTTGTTAAAAAGCATTCTTTAATTGTTAGTCTTTAGAAAGCATTCTTTATCAGGGCTCTCTGATTGTGACCCAAATGAAGCAAGTGCTTTGAGATTATTTCCAGCTGTTTCCAAGCGTTTGAAGGTTGTGTTGTGTGCGTGTGACTGGTGACAAAAAGGGTGGAATTAGATTGTATTTGGCCCATTAAATGCCTCTCAAATTGAAGATGATTGATAGAACACTAATATTCATGATCCCCAGCTGATTTTAACAAACCTCTTGATTTTACAAGCCATTCTGTCATATCTTTGATCATTTTAAAGGTGCCCTAGAATTAAATATTGAATTTATATTGGCATAGTTGAATAACAAGAGTTCAGTACATGGAAAAGACATACACTGAGTTTCAAACGCCATTGTTTCTTCCTTCTTGTATAAATCTCATTTGTTTAAAAGACCTCCGAAGAACAGGCGAATCTCAACATAACACCGACTGTTACGTAACAGTCGGGGTGTACGCCCCCAGTATTTGCATATGCCAGCCCATGATCAAGCCATTAGACAAGGGCAGAACGTCTGGATGTGCACAGTTGAATCAGACTAGGTAAGCAAGCAAGAACAATAGCGAAAAATGGCAGATAGAGCAATAATAACTGACATGATCCATGATTACATGATATTTTTAGTGATATTTGTGAATTGTCTTTCTAAATGTTTTGTTAGCATGTTGCTAATGTACTGTTAAATGTGGTTAAAGTTACCATCGTTTATTACTGTATTCATGGAGACAAGAGAGCCGTTGCTATTTTCATTTTTAAACACTTGCAGTCTGTATAATTCATAAACACAACTTCATTCTTTATAAATCTCTCCAACAGTGTGTAATGTTAGCTTTAGCCACGCAGCATAGCCTCAAACTCATTCAGAATCAAATGTAATACATCCAAATAAATACTATACTTACATGGTCCGATGTATGCAAGCAGCATGCATGACGAACATCTTGTAAAGATCCATTTTGAGGGTTATATTAGCTGTGGAAACTGTTTATGCTGTTCAAGGCAAGCGCAAGCTCCGGGGGAGGGGGAGCACGAGAATTAAAGGGGCCGCAACCTATATATTGGTGCATAGTTAATGATGCCCCAAAATAGGCAGTTAAAAAAATGAATTAAAAAAAAAAATCTATGGGGTATTTTGAGCTGAAACTTCAAAGACACATTCAGGGGACACCTTAGACCGGAGGTCGGCAACCCGCGGCTCTAGAGCCGCATGCGGCTCTTTAGCGCTCCCCTAGTGGCTCCCTGGAGCTTTTTCAAAAATGTATTAAAATGGAAAAAATATATATTTTTTGTTTTCATATGGTTTCTGTAGAAGGACAAACATGACACAAACATTCTTAACGTTTTTCAATGCTGTAAAAATGTGTATAATAAATATTAAATTTCAACATTTCTGTCAACGAAGATTTGCGTCATAGCCATCGACGTCACTTTCCTGCCGAAAGCGCGTTCCCTCAGCTGGACTGATTGGCAAAAGAACCTGCTGCGTGACTGGATTTAACAGGGGCAACTGCGAAAACGCGAGTAAAAACAAACGAATTACACTAAAGGTTGGACTCGAAAGTGTTTCTTACAACTTGTCAAATAAACCTAATCCATGGATATTGCCATGCAGCCACTAGTCGTGTTTCCTGACATTTATATGTGCCTGATTTGACACCGAGGAAATACATAAAGCAAATCTGCCTGTATATAACTACAATATAGGTAACTTAGGTTTAAATCCGCGTAATTACTTAACGTTATATCAATGTTATATATATCATATTGTCCATCCCTAAAACATATAGTTTTATAGTATAGTTTTTGTCAGTGTTTATTTTAAAGCGCACAATTATGCAGAATATAAGATGGAAAATATTTAATAGATGATTTGTCAACATAATATATAACAATACAATATATATGGAATGATTTTACCTCAAAATCTAACAATTTGACACAAAATGATAACTGCAAATCCATGTTTCTCTGCTGGAGTCCAGCTGTTTCTGTGAATTGCACGATCCATTTGCTTCTTTTTTCTGTAGCTTTCAGCAGTTTTTAAATATATACCTCAGGAATACCTCATTATGTATTTGTAGCCTACTTAGTCATTTTGATAGTAGGCTATATAGCTAATATACACTTACAGCCTATGTTGCCTTCATATAAGGCTTATATAAGGCTTTTAATTTTTTGCGGCTCCAGACAGATTTGTTTATTGTTTTTTTGGTCCAATATGGCTCTTTGAACATTTTGGGTTGCCGACCCCTGCCTTAGACTTATTACATCTTTTAAAAAGAAGTTCTAGGGCACCTTTAATGTAAGTACAGATACCAAAATACCCCTATGGTGAGGTCAGGATCCCTTTGGCCCTGTTAACACCTGGGATTACGATGTGTTTTGGTCGATCGGATCACAAGTACACAACGCTAAATACAGGTGTAAGCGGGGTAAACGTTTTGTCCACTTTCAACCACTTCCAGAGGTAGTTTAAACCCATTCGACCAGATTGCTTTCGTAGTGTAGACGCTCATGTGGTCGAATGTGTTCGAACAGCAACAAAAGACTGCCTCCATAGACGCTCTTTCTTTTCCATTCTTTCTTGGCATGTTCAGTGAAGGATTGAGAGTTAAAGTTAATTTTAATTTAATTTCAATGATTTTATATTCATTTTTATACTTTCATTACTATTTTGGTAATTTTATAAAACAGAATTGAATGTTTGGGATAAAAACCAACTAATACCATAAGATGCCACAGAACAACATTATTTAAAATTCAGTTAAGTTCACTTAATTGTAAGGTTAACTCATAATTTCCATCATTAAAACTTAATATTTTGCACTTAATATTTTATCCAGTATATTAACATTTATAATGGGGACATTAAAATGTGCTGCACAGCATGAATGACCCACCAGCAGATACTAAAAAGTATGCTAAGGTGTTTTTCTTTTTCAGAAGGGTCCACAAACTTAATCCCAATGCTTTGACATTTGTTTCGTATAGAGCGCTCTAATGGCCACATATATGCAATTACGTAAAATCAGGGTCTCCGCGGGGTTGTAAAAGGTAGTAAAAGGTAGTAAATGAAATTAGCCAAAATTAAGGGCATTAAAAAGTATTAAAAAGTAATAAACGTCATCTGACGAGGTATTAAATTTTCGAGCGCAATTTTTTTTTTTTAGATAAATTTTCAATTTGTATTAAGTGCAGGCCTTTCTTCTAAAATTTGCATGGATTTAATTATATGTTGAGAGTAGGACCTGAGCGATATCATGTGAGGTGGTGTTCGTTCGCGCGCGCGCTGAAACAAACTGGGATGCGCGGACGTAGCAAGCAGCTTCCCATATCAGTGCTCTGCGCTACGGCTGCATCAGCGACCTCAACCTCGACTGCTCTTCCGATGCAAACCACTGCCAGCAGTAGTCCTAGCAGCATCGTCAACAGGTGCGTGACAGACGTCAGACAGCAGTAGAGGTTGTATAGGGAAGTGTGATTGCAGAGAAGGCAGTGTTTCTCATACATTAACTAGACTGCAGCCCGCCACATTCTAATTTGTCCCGCCACAGTCTCAAAATGAAACGAAATGATTTTTAAATAACGTCTGATTAATTGCACTCTTTTATACGGCAAAAGTGGGAGTAACGTTAATACAGCTAAAGAAATAGACTAACGTTAGCCCCAATTAAGTTTTCGTGCGCTATATTCACAGTCATCTGAAGGCATTGCATAGCTTCATGTGAAGGACAGAAGAATATGTACATCGTTAACTTTTAAGTTCACGTAAACTCGTCTTCCCTCCGCTGCGGCTGTCAATCATTCTCTGTTCAGCACTCAAACAGCTCGTCGCGTTCAGTAACGACAGTCAGCACAGTAAAACTCTCCAATATGATATATTCCCATTATAATATTTGATATGTAGATAAAGGCCTGTGGATTGGCATAAACTAACTTGATCTTGCTGGAGTTTATTGCTGTTTCTAAACGATGTCATCAACTGTTAGATGTAGATATACACAGGGATTCTCTTTGTGCCGTGAACATTTATAATGCGCAGCGCAACTGCGCGCTGTGACTCCATATTGCTTCAAGCACATCATTCTGCACCAGGGATGCGCATTAGCGGTTTTTGCTGCTGTTTTTTTTTTTTATTATCATGGTTTTGCGAACTGAAAGATTATTAATAGCCTATTTTGTTCTGTCGTATCTATAGCTTGTTGCCCCATTAAAAAGCTGCACAATACATTTAAAATAAACGTCTTTTAATCCTACATTAATATAAATACATATAAGTCTATACATATAAATATAAATCTAATCTATTTTTTTTTTTTTTTTCATTTTATAAGAATACAAATAGTAATTTTAAACTTTTTGTTAACATTTGGATTTTATAAAATTACTGTGCAAAGTTTTTTTTTTTTTTTTTTTTTTTTTTCAAGAATTAGGCTGGCATACTTTTTGCTGCTGAATTATATACACACCTAGTTTATTCATTTATTTATTGGTTAGCTTATGATTATATATTTTTATTCATTTGTTGTTTTCTGGATTGTCAAAGAGTGACCATTAGTTGCAAATACAGATGTATACCCAGGTGAAAAAAAAGTACATTTCTATAATATACTTAAAGTGCTCTGTTCGTGCACTAATTTTGTTCTTAATATACTAAAAATTCCTCTTTAGTACTTCTTAAGATCATCTTAAGAACATCTAAGTGTACTCAACTGTGCTATTTTGAGACAGCATGAAATATGAACTAAAATGTGCTTTTAATATACTATCTCTGTATTTAAAAATGTATTTAGATACTACTTTCAGTACATTTGAAAAATAGAGCACTTTAAGTACATTATAGAAATGTACTTCTTTCACCTGGGTAGATACAGGCCCCCACTAATAAATTAATTCAACAAAGGTAACCTCTTTTGCTACATATTTTTAATGGTTTAAATGTGTACTCTACATGTTTGACCACTTATGAACGATCATTTAGTCTACTATATGTTGTGTATAGGGCTGAAACGATTCATCGAGTTACTCGATTAACTCGATTACAAAAATTCCTCGAGGCAAAAACTCTGCCTCGAAGCCTCGTTAAATTCCTATGACGCGCACTATACGCGCAGGGATCTGATTCACACGGACCGTTGTACAATGTTCAGGAAGCACACCATAGCGCGTGACATTTTGAATTTAGTTGGCGCGATGGCGGAGAGTAAAGATAGATATGATGCTTTGCTTTGTTGTTTTAAGTAGTAAACGTATTCACGTTCAATTGAAAGAGAGTATAGCCTAAAAAAAAAAAGAACCCCTTCACACACACACGCGTGCACCCTCGTCTCTCTCACGCGCCAGTCAGACCAATCGCGGCAATGCATCACATATGCTTAAACTTTTTACGTAGCCAGGCAACAATAATTTCAGCATGCATTCACTGTATACACAGGGACGTGATGTTGTGACGCGATTTTTCGAACGGTTGCTTCACCTAAAATGCACCGGAATGCAAGCAAGCCAAATGCAGCATTCTATTGAAAATGATTGTATGTAGACTATTTCTGCCGTACCAAACTGCAATGAAGCAACTGGTCTGACTGGGGCGTCACTCTTCCTCACACACGGCATGCGTTTTTGTTCTCAGGTGGGTAATTTGCAGAAGGTGCAATCCTTTTTTTGTAATGTTGTATTAAGAAGACAAAACTAAGGCCAAATGGCTTTTACTATACTCAGCAAAAAAAGAAACGTCCTCTGACTTTCAACTGTTTTTACTTTCAGTAAACTTAATGTGTAAATATTTGTATGAACACTAAAAGAGTCAACACCATAAGACATAAACTAAAAATGTTTGACAATGTGTCCCTGAATGAAGGGAGGCTCAAAATCAAAAGTACCAGTCAGTATCTGGTGTGGCCACCAGCTGCTTGAAGTACTGCAGTGCATCTCCTCCTCATGGACTGGACCAGATTTGTCAGTTCTTGCTGTGAGATGTTACCCCACTCTTCCACCAAGGCACCTGCAAGTTCCTGGACATTTCTGGGGGGAATGGCCCTAGCCCTCACCCTGCGATCCAACAGGTCCCAGACGTGCTCAACACGTGGTCTTCCACTGCGAGGATGATCAGCTGTCCTTCCTGTCTCCCTGTAGCGCTGTTTTAGGCGTCTCACAGTGCGGACATGGCAATTTATTGCCCTAGCCACATCAGCAGTCCTCATGCCTCCCTGCAGCATGCCTAATGCACGTTCACGTAGATGAGCAGGGACCCTGGGCATCTTTCTTTGGGTGTTTTTCACAGTCGGTAGACAAGTCTCTTTAGTGTCCTGCGTTTTTAGAACTGTGACCTTAAATGCCTACTTTTTGTAAGCTGTTAAGGTCTTAACGGCCATTCCAAAGGTGCATGTTAATTAATTGATTATGGTTAATTGAACATGCATGGAAAACATTGTTTAAACCATTTACAATGAAGATCTGTAAAGTTATTTGGATTTTTACAACATTATTGTTGAAATGCACAGTCCTGAAAAAGGGACGTTTCTTTTTTTGCTGAGTATATTTAAGTTTGTATTCATAGTTTTACATGTTATACATGTTTTACAGTAAGTTGACTTACCTGTATTGTTATATAGGCTAATTGTTGGCACTGGCACTTATAAACACTAAATGGGTAAACATTGCAATAAATAGGCTTAGTTTTGGAGCCAAATGTTGGAGTTGGAACCAATACCTCTGTTTTTTTTTTTAGAAATAAAAGCCAAATGCTTGATCTTTTTACAGCCACATCATTTTCGCTATGCATTATTTTTTTTTAAATATCCGATTAATCGATTAATCGATCGATTAAGTGCTAGATTAATCGATTACAAAAAGAATCGATAGCTGCAGCCCTAGTTGTGTACATGACTGTGTCCCAATAAATAAATTACTTTTAGAGCACAAAATTGTTTACAATTGAACAAATTTCTTCATTGATCTAGTCACTTAATTTTGCTCAAAGAATGCACTAGATTTATGCATTTAAATTAAAAATGTACAAAATTTTCCTCCGGGGGGGCATGTCCCCGGACCCCCCTAGAGGAACTGATGCCCACCCACCACAGTCTCACAAAATCCTGTGGGAAACAATGGATTGGTGTATGGCACATAGTTAACGAGATATTCTGCACTTTATTAATAAGGCACTTTATTCTACTAAGGGCCAAATGAGTAGACATGCCAATGACTGGTCAACATAGGCCCAATGTTACAGGCAGTGAAATCTGTCTCATACTTATATAATTACAGTGTAAAGTTGCACTTTATTATTGTCTGGTTGCTTCCTCTTTTTATTTTTCAAGGCCCAAATTGAACCACTTGGAAATTGGGTTCAAATTTTGATGCGTAGCTGTTCATTCAAATGTCCAACATTGTTATGCAATTGTTACTTTTTGACATTGATTAAAAACTATGGACAAAGGCCCATTGTGACATCTTGATTAATCCCTCTGCTTTACTTAAATGTATCAGCTTAATTTATTTTAATAACACCTGTGCTTACTTCACGGCACACCTCTTTTTTAGATTGCTTACACATCAGACTTACTGACTAATGATCTATGAAGATGTCGTCTCCTTCCTCTTCTGTCTTTATTTCTATTCTTATATCTGTGGGCAGTTTTTGAGTCCAGTGTTGATGTTAAGTTATAATGACCTCGTTACATTGTGATGCAATATGTTATTCCATTTGGAAAGATATTTAATTTACGCCACTACCGTTGCAGCTTGAAGTCACGCTGGTATTAAAAAATATTTTGAAGGTATTTAAAAAGGTAGTAAAAGGTATTAAATTCAACTTAAGAAGTTCTGTATATACCCTGAAAATAGAAAAAAAAAAAGAAAGGAAAAAAAAGAAGCCAGAGAGATTTCTGTTCACAAAACAGTTAAGTTAGAGTATATTCACAAGCCAAAATGTGAGTCTGACAGAAACTTAATGTGAGTGAGTGTTTTTGCACTGTTTATGACAACGAAAGCAGCATGAATTTGTACTGGACAAATGCATGCTTATTTCTCACCCACATCGTCTCAGCTATGTGAACACTCTCCCCACTCTCACACACTCCATCAACAAGCTCTAGACTTGCCAGAAACAGCAAAGACTGCTGAAGCCGCCCAGTATAGGGTGAGCAATTTACATAAGATAAACACTGCCTTGCCCACTAGTGGACTACTTTTATGGATGACATGAGTAGTTATGTAAGGCCTACCAGATACATGCTTGTGAATAAGAGGAGCAGGTGCATTTGCAAAGTTTTGGATTCACATCTTTCTTTCCACGATAACCAACCCCTCACACAAACTCATGCAAACAATACTCAGACTTCATGTAAAGATATTAGGCACATTCCACAGGAAGCTTTAACATCTCTCCCTTCCTCTGTGCCTCTTATCCTCACTGATCTGAGCTGGAGGAAGGAATGATAATGGAGGAAAGAGAGATATGAAAGGGGAATGACGACAGCATAGACATCATCACTATCTTCATTTCTGGTCTTAGCACATCAAGCAGATATAAAGCTGTTGTATGGATATGTTTTAGTACAAGATCAATGATTGTGTTTTTGTAAAAGACGAGAGAGAGAGAGAGAGAGAGAGAGAGAGAGAGAGATGGTCAAAGTACAACACCAGTTAATTTTTTTTACTTCATTTTTACTTCAATCCATTTTTTGTATTAGTCATAGTTGTATTAGTCATAGTTTTTGTTTTTTTAATTAAAAAAATGTCAATTAAATTAACATTTTGTAATGTCATATTCATTATTTACAGTCCATTTTATTCTGATATATAATTTCAGTAAATTAAAACAGTATTTTATTTGACAAAAATGTGCAAAATGACAAAAACCTAAACTGTAACCAAACTGGTAAAAACATTTAGTATTTCTATATGTATAAAAGAACAATTAATGTCAATACTGGTCAATATAAACAAACTGATCAATGTAAACAAAATTTACCAAAACAAAACAAAAAAATAATACATTGTTTTTTGTCATATATTTCACCAGTATGTTTTAATTAAAATAATTTAATTAGCCTTACATTGCACCATTTTCATCTCATATTCATTATCATAGATTAAATACAAAATGAAAAAAAACTTTGTTAATGAACAGTTTCATCATTTAATTGACAGAATTATCACTGATGACCATTTACCATCAGTGATCAACATATTCTTAGCAGAATTTGCTATCTTATTCTGTCCAAAATGTAAAGTATGAATCTTTCCGTTGTTCTTATTAAGGCCTCTGTGCCATTCTCAGAACATTGGAAATTGTGGGCTGGGCTAAGCATTGTGGGAAAGAGACAGTGAGATGTGACTCTGGAGAAAAGCCATGCCAACATTGCTGTAAAATGAAAGCATCAAATGAAAACACCATTCCTTTAGAGAGAATTAAACGGAGACAAACAGTGAGTGGAGCTGTAAGAGAAATGTCTGCCTTCAATTTTCTACATGGACGATTTTGGCATTGCGTTCAATGTGTTTTTTCTCTTTGGGAAAAATAACCGCAAATTGTTCAGACTCAAGAGTTGTCAAATGTCTGTTGAGTCATTTCCTGAGGGTATTGAGAATGGGCAACTATCGGACAACAAGCAACTGATGGCTTTAGATTTTACATTGATGCTTTATTCTTTACGATGAATGTGCTCTGCATAAAAGGATAAGGGACATCTGTGACCACAGACCTTCCTATTTGAGATAAATGCTGTTCTTTTGAACTTTGTATTCATCAAAGTATCCTGAAAAGAATTGAACACAACTGTTATCAACATTGATATTAATAATACATGTTTATTGAGCAGCAAATCAGCATATTCAAATGATTTATATAAATATAATTGGTTACACTTTGTTTAAAGGTGTCAGTATTACAGTGTAATTATACATTTATACATTTTTATTAATTTAATTATACATTTAAGTACTACTAATAATAATTAACTGCAAGTACTTAATATAGGGTTATAGGGTTATGGTGAGAGTTTGGTTTATGGTTAATTGCATGTAATTATGCATAATTTCTTGTTATTACTACAGTAACTACATGTGTAACAATGACACTGTAAAATAAAGTGTTACCAGATAATTAGCAGAATCTTTGTAAGACTTTATAAACTATAGACTTTATAAACTATAAACATGAAGAGTAAACTCTGACCCGATGCATGACATATTGATGAAAGCGGAAACACAGAGGACAGAGCAAAACAAAACTCCTGTTACAAATTAGAAGTCTACAATGAGAATTTTTAAAGAGAAATGTCGGAGGAGCTTGAGTTTATTGGCCAGGATTACGTTATGATGGATGTATGCACTTTTTTGGGCTTCAAAATCCAAGTTACTATTCACTCCCATTATAGAGCTTGGAAGAGCCAGGATATTTTTTAATATAAATAATGTGTTTGGTTAAAAGAAAAGAGTCATATACACCTAGGATGGCTTGAGGGTGAGTAAATTATATTTAATTTTTGGGTGAACTAACCTCTAAATACCAATGACACATGCATAACGCTGCCTTATAATTGCCTTAATATAGCATTTATTATCACTGAATGTTGTTTTAGATAATTACAAGTTGTGGAGGATTTCTGGTGAGGAAAAGAAAGTCATACAGTACAAACCAAATATAACTATATATAGACTATTCACATGAGCATGTTTAATGAGAATGAAATGATGATTTATACTTGTTATTAGTTTGATATGCTACTCCACATAGGAAAAAAACAGTTCCTGACCTGGAGTGCTTTTCCTGTACAACGACGTAACTCACTGCTTCACTACCATAGTTGGATGCACCATTGAGCAATCAACTACACGACTGTTTCCCGAAACTGCATTGTCACAAACCTGTCATAAAGCCACGTTGGTTAATGATGTAACGCAGGTGGTGGAGTAATATCTTCTAAATGAACTACTTCATTCTTTAAATTAATACATTGGTGATTGCATTAATGCTAGATTTTTTGCTATAAATCACGAACATGGCATTTGAGGACTACTTCTCATTTGTCTCTGTTATTTTGCTTTATTTCCAGATTCAATCATAGGTTCGTTCTTACTAGAGCACGTACGCACTCTTCAAAAATGGTGCCTCAAATCTCTTGACAAATTAAAATATGTAAATGACTTTTGTAAATATTCTAAATAAAAGATTGTACTTAATGTCAGCTTGGTTATTTTGCTCAAGATAATGATTTATTAAGTCCACGTCACAAAAACAAGAAACTATCTTCTAACCACAGCTCGAGAGCTGTCCTTCCAACCACACGAGTTTGCGATGTAGTTTGCAAATGTTCATTTGAATGATGGTTTCGGGAAACACCAAATCATTGAACTATGTTAATAACAACAGAACTTGCGATGTTAGTTGGCTAACGATGCAGTTCCATTTTTTGACCACAGATTTACATTGGAAAATTTTGGGGAGGACACCCACTGCCCCACTAGGCTATTATAATACATATGGCCTAAGCCATATGTTAAATATTATTATATCCTTCTCACTTCATGACTTAAAATAATCTAGAAAATCTAGAAACTATTTGTTTGCAGAATGTTGAACACATTTACAATTTATTATTGATTCAGTTTATATAGAGGTGTATGTTTTTGATGAATATTTTGCTGGGGCTCTGCCCCATCTGCCCTTATATGAGCTGTAGCTGGAAAACACTCCTATAGCAATGAGGACTCTACATGGCTTTTGATATGATAGTCATATTTGGGTCCTTACTTTTGGAAATCATTAGCGTTCTGATAGATAGTGTGCATATTTAGAGCTGCAGCTGAGAGATTGAGAGCTGAGGAAGCTGCCCACTCAGGTATTCACCCCTGACTTTGTCCAGCATGCGGATGGGATCCAGATGTGCAGTGTGTGTGCTATTTCACTGATGTTTCCTCATTGAGTTGAGTGAGATTAGTGTTGCCATCTGGAACAGCACAGGAAAAAAACACGCATTTACATATATCTACCCCATGATCTGCTGTCATATGAAATAAAAGATTTAGTGTTGCTATGGCTGAGACTACACATTTCAATTTGAATACAAATTCTGCTGATTAAAATAATACACTTGTGTTAGGAGTGCAGAAAGAAAGCGGAACCATACAGTACTTTGGTAACTCAAGATCAATGCTTGAGCTGGTCTATATTTGCATTTGGCTTAAGGATGTGGCACGCTCTGTTTTTCCTTTTGCCTTTTAAAAAATAAGATGTCAAAAAAAAAAAAAAAACAGCCCCACCAACATGAACACAATTACACATGTTAACACCTTTTTATTATAGTACTGAGTATGTCATGTTATGGGAGTGACTTTAAAGTCAACATGATATCAAAATTGACCCTGTTTACTTTCTTAATGCACTTTACTAGTCTTATTGTGACCAATCCATTGGTGCGTGTTATTCTAAAGTTAAAAAAAAAAAAAATATATATGTCTTTGTAATCTTTAATCAAAATGTAACAACGCGCTCTTCCTATGAAACAAATTTCCTTTCCGCTGACAATAATTTGACGGCATGGATTAGGACCAACAGGTCATGGTTTGACTAGTCTCACATAGCCCGACCTTTAGATTGATGGCAGAAGGTCTGGACTCTGCAGCTTTCATTTGCCAAGGGCCGCCCAAGAGGCCGTCTGACTGACATGTAAAGCAACCAGTCACAGTTCGTTTTTTTTAACGTCATGTTTAAAGGTGCCATTGAAGGTTTTTTTTACAATATGTAATATAAGTCTAAGGTGTCCCCTGAATGTGTCTGTGAAGTTCCAGCTCAAAATACCCCATAGATTTTTTTTTTATTAATTTTTTTAACGGCCTATTTTGAGGCATAATTAGAAATGCGCCGATTCATGCTGCGGCCCCTTTAAATTCTCGTGCTCTCCACCCACGGAGCTCGCTCTTGCCTTCAACAGCATAAACAAAGTTCACACAGCTAATATAACCCTCAAAATGGATCTTTACAAAGTGTTTGTCAGGCATGCTGCATGCATACATCGGATTATGTGAGTATTGTATTTATTTGGATGTTTACATTTGATTCTGAATGAGTTTGAGGCTATGCTCCGTGGCTAACGGCTAATGCTACACTGTTGGAGAGATTTATAAAGAATGAAGTTGTGTTTATGAATTATACAGACTGCAAGTGTTTAAAAATGAAAATAGTGACGGCTTTTGTCTCCGTGAATACAGTAAGAAACAATGGTAACGTTAACCACATTTAACAGTACATTAGCAACATGCTAAAGAAACATTTAGAAAGACAGTTTACAAATATCACTAAAAATATCATGATATCATGGATCATGTCAGTTATTTTCGCTCCATCTGCCATTTTTCGCTGTTGTCCTTGCTTGCTTACCTAGTCTGATGATTCAGCTGTGCAGCTCCAGGCGTTAATACTGGCTTGTGTAATCCCGTTGAACATGGGCTGGCATATGCAAACATTGGGGGCGTATACCCTGACTGTTACGTAACAGTCGGTGTTATGTTGAGATTCACCTGTTCTTCGGAGGTCTTTTAAACAAATGAGATTTATACAAGGAGGAAGAAACAATGGAGTTTGAGACTCACTGTATGTCATTTCCATGTACTGAACTCTTGTTATTCAACTATGCCAATATAAATTCAATTTTTAATTCTAGGGCACCTTTAAAGAACGCAACATCTTCTGGAAATCTTGTAGAATTCATGTTCACTTACACTACTGTCATTGTGACTTATTTGCACAAATAACTTTTTTCTGACTACCATCTCTCATATGTCATATGTGCTAATGTGCATATATATATATATTGCATGCAATTGTCACGCGCATTTCGTCAGTAAAGCCGGTTCCCTGATTACCGCTAAATCACCATCACCTGCTTTCAAATGGAGCAGCATTTAATAGACAGAGCCGTAGATCACTGAAAAGCCATGCAATATCGCGTTCAATATCGAAGGCGATTCATCTGCGATATTGAACGCGATATTGCGTGGCTTTTCAGTGATCTACGGCTCTGTCTATTAAATGCCGCTTCATTTGAAAGCAGGTGATGGCGATTTAGCGGTAATCAGGGAACCGGCTTTACTGACGAAATGCGCGTGACCATTGCATGCGATATATCGCCCAGCCCTAGTGTATATATATATATATATATATATATATATATATATATATATATATATATATATATATATATATATATGTGTATATAATATATATATATATATACAGTTAGGTCCATATATATTTGGACACAGGCACAATTTTCATACTTTTGGCTCTGTATGCCACCAGAATAAAATGAAAATCAAAAAACCAAGATGCATTTGAAGGGCAGACTTTCAGCTTTAATTCAAAGGGTTGAAAAAAAATATCAAGTTAAAGGTTCAGGAACTGCAATCATTTTATGCACAGTCCCCCCATTTTCAGGGGCTCAAATGTAATTGGACAAATGAATATAATCTTAAATAAAATGTTCATTTTTAATATTTTGTTGAAAATCCTTTGCAGGCA